>NW_027526203.1:306563229-306795729 GCF_048455015.1 Haemaphysalis longicornis | reverse complement strand
ATATATATATATATATATATATATATATATATATATATATATAGATATAGATATATATATATATGGGAAATGAGGGACTCGTTGAAATAATACAGAATTAAAGATTGCCAGTCAAGAATGCCAAGGAAAGCAAAGAGGAGTGTGCGGTAGGTCATTGAAACACATAAAGAAATTTTGGAAGAAAGAAGGTGGAGAAAAAATGCTCGCCGAGTGGGAGCATCCAGCAAATATGTTTGCGAGAGTTTTAATCGTGAATACGAATAAACGCTAAGGTGTTACAGCTATCGGCAATTTTTAGACCGTACGCTCTTAAAAACCGCCGCAGGTGGGCGTCACCACAACTCTCCAGAACGACCAATCATCGTGACCAAATGTGCGAATTTGGCGAATGACGAGGCCCAGCATGCGATCAGAGCAAAATATAGTATCTACGCTGTGAAACAGTGCAGATGCATGCCTTGCGGTGTTGTCACAGCGCAGATACTACTTTTTGCTCTAATCCTACACTGGGCCTCGTCATTCGCCAACTTTGCACGTTTGGTCACAATTATTGGTCGTTCTAGAGAGTTGTGTACAATACGAGTGTACAATCAACTTGTTTCAAATATTTGTGGGAAATAAGCTATGTGTAACTGCCTCGTGCAATCGAAATGAAGTTATTTACCTCGTGTCTAGCTGTTTATCTAACGTTGCTGAAGATAGCCCCGGGCCTGGAAAACACAGCGTTCACAGCGGCATGCAAACACGGGGATTGCACGCTACGGGGGGTACGTTTTGCTGGGTTGTATATGGGGGATCAGTTGGGCCTTTATTCAAGAAACCCGAATATGTTTGCCCCTTTTTTTTGCAATTGCTACATTTCTAGTGACGCGTAGCTACAGGAGAACAAGATAACTAGGCATAACCTGCACCAGAAAAGGTATCGCAGCTAACGTGTAAATGCTCGCCAAGTGTGCTATGGGAATGTGGATTGCCCTGGTTTGCGTTATTTTATCACCGAATTTGATGAATGCTTGGCTTCCAGAAAAAAAAAAAGAAATGTCTCTAGCTACGAAAATACCTAACTGCGCATCGTCGTCGCAGTCCTCCTCCTCCTTCTCGTCATCACCGCCACGACCACCACCAGCATCACCACAATCATGATCATCATCATCAGCATCACCCTTAGTCCTCAAAGGTGGTCATGATCGCCATCTTCATGAGGGACACGTGCACAAATTATTTCGGGTATACTTTATTAACTCCTCCTGCGTCTATACGGTTGAATGTCGCTTACACGCGATACTTCGCCTACAAGATCCACCAATCGACTTCGCCTCTGTGCCCACAGTGTGATATTAGTGAAGATATGCAACACCTCCTTTGTGATTGTGCGTGCTACAAAGGCCCTATTGGCACACCTAAACGACACAAGTCTTGATCAGACTTTGTAAATAGTTAAAATCATATTTGATCCTCTTCATCATTATAATCATCATCGTCATCGCATTCATCTGGCGTAGCAGGCCAGGCAGCTTAGCTAGGCTGACATCACCAGTTTCATTAAAGGTCGTTCTCTCTCTCTCTCTCTCTCTCTCTCTCTCTCTCTCTCTCTCTCTCTCTCTCTCTCTGATATAGCTCCAGAACTCCACATTCTTTGTTACACGCTGTTTTCCTAAAGGGACTCTGCAACACTTCCGCTGAACGCTTTCACTCTTTCCTTCGCGTCTGGAAGCACTGCGAAAGCTATAGTTATCGCCAGCACGGAGCGGCGCTTCCTGTTTTGCTCGTCGCAGCAGATACGTCTTCCATTCCTACTTTTCTTTTGTGGCTTTCTCTTTATTAAAGCGGCTATCGGATGCGTTCATTGCTACAACTGAAGAAAAGCCGGCCAACAGCCGCTACATGGGCTTAGTGACGTAATTCCCGCAGCCGAAGAACGCCAAGACCCGGAAAGAGAGAAAAATATTTTGAACAAGTTTCTATGTTATCTGGTGGTCATAGGGCAGTAATTTTTAATGAGGTACTTTGCTACCCCCTAATCTATGTACTGGATGTGTTGGTTGACTACGTTCTACAAACATTTAAGGTTTCTGAAAAGTTGAAAAAGGTGTTGCAGGGTCACTTTAATAAAAAGGGTAGGACTGCAATTTTCTTGTTTACTTCCTTATTTCTGAATTCCTTATTTCTTATTATTCCAGGTTTAACAAGAGTGTACGCGCCGAACGAGTGGTGCAGGGTTAGTGAGTGCTGGCAATGGCAGCTGCAAACGCCCGCTATATTTGAGGGCAAATGCTCTGAGCGAATTGCGACCCACATTAATTAATGTTACGCTTGCTGCGGCAGATTACGACATTTTTTTGCGTGTTTTTTGCACCAACGATGTCGCAAAGGAAAAATTTGGTGTTCGTTAAAGGCGTGGGGTACTTGCTGCACGCGAAAGTGTAGCGGTGAAATTGTCTAGCTACATTTTTCTCACAGAGTAGTTGTTGCTCATGCACATAAAGGACAGCAGTTCCACAAATATCTAAGACGCACCTAAAAACATTTTCGCAAAAACAAATAAACGCCGCTAACTAGGCAACTAAATATACCATACCTGCTGTAAAGTGTTAAACCCTGCTCCAGAATACGACAAAAACTGCAACGCGAAAGACTAATATACCTCGAGGTTGGCGCAGCTGAAACGTCAAGGGCAGCGCGAAAGGACGCAGCAGGCTGTGCAAGAGTAGCTTAATAAGTCACCGTTGCCATCTAGGCGGAAATTGATTCGCTCAGGACAGTTTTTCGCGCTGGTGCGTGGGAGAAAGTGTCAGAAGCCCGCAATTTATTTTAATTTAAGAGACAGCTCCCTCGGTGGTCTAATGCGGACCTGGCTGCACAGGTTGCAAGGTAAAAGGTCGTTTCTACCAGGATGAGGGAATGCTCAAGTTGCTCCAGGCCTCCTATTCGAAGGTGAAGGCATTTATTTGTGCGTCATCGCTATTGAAAAAATAAAGAGTAGTGACGGCGGACACACCACTGGCCAAAATAGCGGGCCCTGTAACCTGAAAAAGTTCAAAGGACGTAACATGTCTAATATTGCCCCCAAAATTTGGTGTATTTTAAAAGGGTGGGGGTGCTTACTGCAAGCAATAGTGTAGGGATGAAATTTTCCTGTTAAATGTATCTTAGAATTCCCGGAAAATCGTTGTTGCTTACACCGTAAAGTTGTCCGCTTTATTTTAAAAAATGGGAGTGAGCATTCATGAGGGCTTTCGAGTCGGCCGACACGCTGATTTGTTTAGCGATAATGAATTACATGCGTGCAAGCATCACCAGAAGGAGGGTAGTCCGTTTCGAGGTATATTTGCTTCTCATTTGTGAAAAAAAAAATGTCAGCACAAAAAGGGTGCAGCTTACCTTCGCCTGAGAAATTTGGTTATTACATAAAGCGGAAATGCATGTTCTGACGGAACAAGCCTGCAAAAAAACTCAGTTGACAAGCAAGCTTGACACTCCGTTCGCATGTAGGCATAAACTCGGAATTTCCGCTGTAATGAGCCTGTGATAGGTTGCGCACTGCACTTTGACTCGCCAAACGATACTAGACCAACCTTATACACGAAAACAATGCACATAATTGAGTTAAAAGACATTGTTAAATAAATAACACTACTTGTCAAGAAGATTGTTTGAATCATTGTGGTTCGAACACTGGTGGTCAGTGCTATAAACTCCATTTTATCCCTATCAATGGAGGCCCAGTACAGAGCTCCTTTTGGCAGTTTCGCTCACGAAAATAGCGCGAGTGTTGATACCATACAACCTCCTTGGTTGATACCAAGGAGGTTGTATAGAACTTCTGGAGTGGAGATGGTGCTCGAAAACTGACGCCGACGGCCGCCATCTTGCCGTGGGTAGAAAACTCGTTCCGCGGTAGCAGACGCATTGCATTCGTCGTATAATGTACTTGTTTTTGCGGCGGGTTACGTTATATGTTTGCTTCCGTTCTTTTTTTGTTTTCTTTTGTTTTGTTCTGCAAGTTGATTCTCTCATGCGGCTACCTTCAAGCGCACCGGGCTTTTCTTGCGCGCGTTCATTTCGCCGCATGTGGTTTCGGTTATGCTCCCCTCTCCGCGTTTTTAAGCGCTTTGCAAGTCGCCCGTGCGTGCGCCGGGGGCGCACACATCTGGTAATTATTTACATTCTTGGGCGCTAACAACTAAAATAAACAGTAGACGCAATGACATTTTTTTCTGCCCCATGTGTCGTTCTTCCGAGTTCTCTCTTGCCAAAGAGCAGAACTCGTGTTCGTTCGACCCTCGTTCGCGGATGGATGCTCCAAAGGTGTAGAAAGCAGAAATGGTCTGCTCGTGCGTCGCGTTCGGCTGCGCTAATCGCGCGAAGAAGGCGTCGGGGATCACCTTTCATCTGTAAGTACTGAGGGTGTCTGTTTGTTTTGGGTTTCGAGGGCATTACTAGAATTATAACGTTATGAGTGCACATTTGCCCGCCGTTTGTGCGTGATATAAAGGGAAAATTTGCCGTAGCACCTGCCGTCCGCTTACTGAGCATACCGTACGCGCTTGTTTACGCAGGTATGCGAATGTTTTCGCTCGTAGTTGTGGTGGTCCTGTAGTCGCTTGGCTGCACGAAATCACATGTTTGTAAATATGTGGGGCGCAAATTGTTTTTCCGCACTAATTTAAATGCAGAGTATTGCTAAGGCAGTTACCGTCAAAAATCAAGGCACTCTTGTTTCATATATTTCTTTTACATTCGACCATACGTGAATGCACTGACGTTTCTCGTTAGCGCTGTTTCGTAGAAGTTTTTGATGCACCGCAATGCTCTTCCGCGTTCTTCGTCCACATGATTTTCTTATCAATAGCACGCTGCTCGCGTCCGAACTTGTGCGGTCAACGAGGTTGTGAATGTGATTGAGTAATCTCCTGCATGCGAGTAGTTTTCTTATCAATAGCACGCCACTATCGTGCCAACGTGCTTGGTTAATGTAGTCGTGCATCCAATTAAGTAACCATCTGGATTTGAAAAATAAAGTCAATGCGAGTCGCACGCCTTATGTAAAGTGCACGCGGAATAAAAAAAAACCTGCTTTAATGTGCTTCAGTGTGGGCCAAATCCATTTCGCAAAATACGATTGAAAAGCTGGAAATAGACCCGCCGCGTTGGCTCAGTGGCTAATGCACTGTGCTGCTCATCCCTAGAACGCGGGTTCGATTCCCTGCCGCGGCAGCCGCTTTTCTGGTGAAGGCGAAAATCGAAAACTGCGGTGTGAACGAGATTTCGGTGCACGTTAAAGATTCCCCAGGTGGTCAAAATTAATCCGGAGCCCTCCACTACGGCGCGCCTCATCGCCTGCGTTGCGTCAGCGCGTTAAACCCCACAATGAATGAATGAATCAATCAATCAATCAAAAGCTCGTGCTTAATTTGGTCTTCGGCAAGGGCAAAACTGGGCATGTTGTTTAAACCAGAAAACATGCATTTGCACTACATATAAAGATTGCAATATCCTGATGGATATGATTCTTGCAGTACTGCTTAGAAACCATTCGAACCGCTACTGCATTATTATTTATTAATCATTAATGAATAAGCATTCATTAATCCTAGCCACGCCGATAAAAGAAACAAGCGTCAAATAATCGCGCTTTCGCGTGTCCCGCACTTCCAGCGTGAAATCACGGCTAATAGTGACCTTATAACAAGGAATCTCTTGCCATGGCGCGCAACATGAGGTAATTTTAATGTTAAGGGGGCGGTCTATAGCCTTAGCTATACCGAATAAACGTTTATTGAAATAAAATCAGGGGTGGTGCCTTTAGCATAGCGCTGCGCGTTTTCCCGCATCGACAGCTCTGTTGACCACCGTAAGATATACACAGGCGAACTCGCTGCTTGAACCATATCTTACGTCAAAACCTTACGCGTAAGGCAAAATTCAGTCTGCCCTCAAATATCGTAATCGATATACTAGCTTACCATCGTTTTCTCCCTTGTAAAGCCAAAAAAACGCGACCGCACTTCAGCGTCCCTGCCGGCGCAGCGCCTTTTCTACCCACGGCAATATGGCCGCCGACCGGTTCGCCCGGCTTCACCTCCCCGCGTTGCCCGCTATGGGCCGCCTCCACTCCAGAAGTTTTATACAACCTCCTTGGTTGATACCTAACTAGTAGATGGCGCTAGTAAACAGGAAGTGGCGGGCTTGTACTACCTGCACGGGAATAGAATGTCGCAAGTGCGTGGGGCTGTGTTTTTTTAGACAGATGTGAGAGAATAAAATTTAATTATTCCGACTATTTGAAATGTATATATATATATATATATATATATATATATATATATATATATATATATATATCGAATCAGAAATCAGAAAAAGAAATGAGGGGCTCGTTTTATGAAGATAGAAATAATTACATTATCAATGAATAGTTCTTTCTGTCCTCACGCAATAGCAATTTGGAATTCCCTACCCAATGACAGCTTCATGCCCTAACCGAAAAATATTTCGCAAAAAACTTGAAACGGCAAACCTTTCAGCCTTCACGGGATACCCCTGCCGAATCGATTGTGGAAATTCCGTTGTCGCGTTCTCTTTTCTCTCTCTCTCTCTCTCTCTCTCTCTCTCTCTCTCTCTCTCTCTCTCTCTCTCTCTCTCTCTCTGTCTCTCTCTCTCTCCAGTAATTATGTTTACAATATTTTCACTATTCCTAACTGATGTTGCTTTTTATTGTAGTCTTGTTGTTGTTGTTTTCGCTGTATGTATTCTTATACCTTGGCGCAAGCCCCCCCCCCCCCCCCCCCTTATGTAATGCATTCGGGCCTTTAAGGAGCAAATAAATGAAATGAAATGAAATAAGGGTAGACAGTCAAGAAAGTCAAGGAAAGCAAAGGGGTAAATGTGGTAGGTCATTTTTATTTTCTTGAAACATTTATATTTTTGGAAATATATATGTTTTTCTCCATTTTCTTTCTTTCTTTGAGCATATATAAATATATTAGGGCATTTGATATACGTGAATAACGCGGTGTTACAGCAAACCGCTCAAAAAGTTCGCGCAGCTTTCGGGGACGCGGCGGCTGTCTTCCCGATGACAGCGAAAACCAAAACTTCTTATGTGTACAAAATCCAGGCGCTCGTCGAAGATCGCCGCTGGTTCAAATTTATCCGTATAACCGATCACTGTTACGGGCATCAAAGCGTGCACGTGCAGGTTCCACGCGCATACAACACAAAGATTGGTCAAAACTAAGCGAGTAATGGTTACTCGAAACTGGTGCGTTTGCTGGAGAATTTTTTTTTCAAAAGGAGTCCTTGCCAGCACGAATAATATTATTGTTTGAACAACTTGGAACACGTTTCAATTTTCCAAACTGTATGGAATGTAACTTTATACAATCAGTATAACAGATAGATTCCACTTTTTGTGAGACAGTGTGATTTTCTTTAAGCACTTTCAGTGACACGGCAATGCCGCGGTTTTCTTTTAGCTAGAAAAGTGGCAAGAACGAAATGTATCATGCCAGGAAACAAATAAAACTATACTTAAAAGTGTGAACGAAGGCATACGTTGTCGTGTTTCTTGACTTTGGCAGTCTTCGTCGCAATATGCGAACAGGGCACCGGGCTAAGGCTTGCGGTTATTAGGGGCTGCTGGACCACTGTTGAAATGCTCATCGTAAACTTTTTTCACGCATGTAAAAATGAGCAAAAGTCGTCTTTTATGGCATTTATTCTTAATCTATCACTTTTATTTCGTAACGCTTAAGCGTAATGCGCCCAACTACAGAAATAATACTGAATTATGCGGCTTTCAAGTACGGGGACTAACGCATTAGGCATAAATGCACGTTCATTCTCGATCGAGAGGACCACTTGAGCGAAATAACTCGATCGTGCTCGCCGCTCTCATGTAATGACCAGACTGATTTACTTTGCGCTTATCCACATCGACAGCGACACTACGTCAGACGATTCGTTGGCAAGGGTAAATCTGAAGTTAAAATGGGAATTGTGAATAAACTTATGCCCCCGAAAAGGCATTTACGCGCCTGCCGTAAGAAAATGCGCGCATTTATTTGCAGCGACATTGAAACGGAACAGATATCCTGAGAATTCTTTTACATCAGGGAAAACTGAAGCATAATCATCTTCTTTGAGCCATTAGTTCGTGATGTTACAGGATGCCTTAAGACGCCAACAAAATTGGGAGAAAGATCAAGCAGCGGGATACGATGAGACGTGCGCGATAAGGCGAAACGAAAGGAACAGATATAAGCTTTTATTTTCTTTTTGTATCTTCGTCTTGCTTGCGTGGTTGTTATCCGCGCGTCAGCCATGGGGCGAAGCTCGCTCCAGCTATTCCCAGCCCCTGGGGCACTGACGGGTATCGTGATTTCCTCCGGCAGGCCAACCGTGCACTGCGGCCCAACATCGACCACTCGGACGGCACCCAGGAGGGCTGGTACGCGTTGGCCAACTCGGCTTTTGGCGGCGAGTCCGACGCGAGTCTGCTGTACTCGCCGCGGCCCCTGTCGCGCACAGCCGGCAGCTGCCGCCTTCAGGCGTGGTACTACTGCTCCGACGACTGCCGCCTGCAGCTGCTGCTCTACCCGACCACCGCGGACGGCCTCTCCGAACGGCCACTGTGGACCGCCTTTCGTGAGCGCGCCCTGACTTCGTAACACAGCGCGGACGTGCAGTCGACTGCCAATATGCGACTGCTAGACCCTAAGGTCTTGGGCAGCCGAGTACTTCCTTGAGAGGGAATAGAAGCGATGGCCGCATGCCTCGGCACAGTGATATGCGCCGCTGGTTGCTCTCTGTGCTTGCATGCCACAGATTTGTATAATACGCACAGCGCGGTCTACTGTCAAAGAGAAGGCGGGGGCGTGTGGCCTGCGCTCTGCAGAACGTCTGCTGAAGCTGACGTGTGGGCGTACACAGGGTAGGAGGGCGTGCTTCCAAAATAATGTCTCAATGCGGCGGCTCCTTCGCGTCAGAGCGCCTGTGGGAGCCATAGCGCGAGCGTAGGAGGCGCACTCTTCTGTTCCATTTAATAGTGGAGTGGACTGCACTATACGCAGAAACAGGACTCTGGTGGGCTGTTAGCTAAGGCATTTGATCGATGGAACTAAATACGAACGCTGTTTTATAAAAAAAAAAAACTGAACGAAAGCTGCGAAAGCTACACTTTGCGTACGCCTACTCCCCCCCCCCCCGCCACTAAGCTTTCGGTTTCCAGGATGGGGAGATGGACGGACAGCCGAGCCCATTGATTGTGCTTACCATCAAATCACGACTAAGGATAATTACTATTCTGTCGCAAGCTTAAACGGCTTCGCTATTGCTTTCACCACAGCTACCAGCCATTTTGCGATACCCGTGAATAAAACCCGAAATGAATAAAACAGCCCAAAGGTTGTGCAGAGTCGCTAACTGCACCCCGCAGTTTATCATTTTCAACTGTGAGTGAAATTCTTGTCTTTGTTTTATTACCTTTATTTCTTCGGTTATGTTCTCGCTATCCTTTTGTTATCGGGATCACCTCTCCTCCTGAAATGAAATCGTGCGTACGGCACTGATCGTATATAAGGTGTATCGTAAAAGCACGATAGTACAAGCTAAGCTGCGAACCCTATTCAAATATTGCCTAACAGCATAGAATATTGCGCTACAAAATGCGGGAAAAGATTTCAGGCGGATGGCAAGTTCAGAGATCGTTTGTCCTTCGTGTATAGCGGGGAAAGGCAGCTTTGTTTAAGGGTTTACCAGAAATTACGTATTTCTGCGAACTCTACGTCTCCATCAGGCTAGAACACGACCTCGTTTCTGTTCCGTGATTAAGGTTATCCCACTGAATTTTGTCCGTACATTACGTGGCCGAAGCTAAAATGAGCAATACCGGAAGGCACTCCACCAATTTCTTCTGTTGCACGTTGTGGCGTTCGCGGCTATAAATGGGCTGTAACACCGGTCTAGTCAGCCAGAACACTAGCACCAGAGCCGCAATCCACCACGTGGCGTCGCGTGGACGCCGCTGTGGGTCCAATGGACTCACCTGAAGGTGCCAAAGACAAGCTTGGAGGCAGGCGAAGTCGATAAAGTGCGCTTTACTCCACAGTTGGTCAAATGTAAAAATAAATAAGCCAGAATAAATATTCGCACTGTTTTTTACGACAAGTCATATTATTGTTCTGCTCATAGGGCTATTCCTCACGCTAGCGAAGCGGTGAATGAGCTGCCACATGCCATGCACCAAAAGCTGTCATTCTTTCGTCATCGAATCAACTGTATACTGCTTCCTGTATTGCCTAGCGACATTGCGCAGAAGAATGCCATCTGCTAACCTTTGTCTTATCTACGCATTGTTCTTTTAACATCAGGAGCGCGCCCGAAGCAGTGGACTCCACTCAAGACATCCATTGGAATCTTGCGAAACGCACGCTTGGCTTGGCGGGCTGAGCGCGGTAAGAACAAGCAAGCAGTGCAAGCCCTCGACGATCTTGAGTTTCTCTCCTGCGAGCCCCCGACACTTCGAAACGACACCTGCCCTGACGAGATGTTCAGGTGACAACCGCTTTCTTCATTGTTTGCGCAGCTGCCAAGCCCTTCCATTTGTCTTGGTGTAAAGGGACACTGCAGGGGGAAAACAAGTTGGCTTATGACGATATATAACTATGCCCCGGTTGTTTAATAACGCAGAAAATGCCAGAAGCGTGGAAACTGGTGTTGCCGCGGCATACATTTTCCTGCCATACGATTTGTGGCGTTTCAAACATAAATGTGTCTACATGATTGGTGGAATTTACTTAAGAGTTGTTTTTTTAACTAGTCTACCGAGTAGTCTTTGGCTTCTTTTTTTTTATTGAGGCAGAAATTCCGGCCTAGTAAGCGTTACTGAACAAGCCGCTTCTCTAGCTCATGCGACAGCCCGTTTCAGTTTCCATTTTGGTCAGACGTTTTGCTTGGGGAGACATGAGGTTAAAGGATTTATGAAGGTGGACGCGAGTACAGTCGTCTGTTCTCGCTGCCGGCGTAAGTATCGAAGTCAAACAGCTGCGAAAAGGGGGAAGTGCCAGCGGAAGCGGCGAGGCTACCAAGCTGGCTGTCGGCTTTATTCACACTTTCTACACCTCCCGGTGGGTGGCAGCACCTAGCGGCTTGATCGACGTGGAGGCAATGCTTGGTATTATCGGAATGCGAAGCGCTGTTTTACACTGCAAAAAAAAAAATACACGGGAGGGAGAAATACCAGCTTTATATATTTATTCGTAATCAAATAAAGCACCATTTGTTGGCGAATCGAAACTTGAAAAGACAAGAACCATTTCATCTTCCACATAAAACAAGTTGTTCAGCCTTTCGTATCCCTATAGGATCTATGAAAAGTAAGGAGGAAATTTCTGCTCGACTCATCTCAAAGACCGGGCAAGAGTAAAGAATGAATCTGAGTGAGCTTCCCTAGTGCAGTGTGGACTCTTCTTGTGGAGGATTGGTTCAATAAGAAACGTTAAGATCGTGATACTGGCCTCATTTTTCGTCCAGATTACAGCCATATATTTTTGCTACAGCTGTTTGGGGGGCTTTTTGGAGCATTTTCACTGTAACGTGGCCACACACGCGTAGGAAATTTTGAGAATCACAGTGCCTTGTATGCTGGAAGAGTAGGCAATTGTTGGGCCGGGCGCCATCTCCGAGGCTGCTCCCACTGTGGTGACATTGTTTCATGCTGATGATGATTAGGGCACGTAATTATCGGTGAAACCATGAGAAGAGGGCTGTACAACAAGCGCAATATGTGGCGTTCTGAAGTGTAGCCAGGCGAATTATTGGGCGGGTGAAGCGACACTATCGTGGCTTGATTGTGCTCAACCAAATTTTGGCGCTGGGTTGAAGACGCTGGATTGCAAACGAGCATTAAAATGCCACAGTTCGTGTCTGTGTGCGGCCAACGTTCGCTATTCGAAGAGGCAGTGGACTTACTACGCGAACCACATTGCACGTTTATATCTTTCATACGGCGTCACGTAGAACGGGTTGTTTGCTACATTCCCAAAGCGATGCGAATCGACATAATGCGAGTGCAAACAGCTCGAAGCCGCACGATACGATAAGGTGCCTAAGCCATCGCTTTCTTGCCTTTATGTTTACTACAGCAGACGGAAATACAAATATGGATGTTGACGAGACCGGGGACAGAAATAATTGTTTATAAGCGGCGCTTCTCTTACCGACGCATGTTGCAGATGCATCGCCGACAACTGGTGCATCGAGAGAAGTCGGCTTTGTGACCAAACTTGGGATTGTGAGGACGGCAGTGACGAGACAGAAGTGGCCTGCTCTGCTATCAGAAGCCGGTGCACTTTTGAGGATGTCCACTGCGAGGACTGGACGAATGACGCTACACTGGGGGCCCGTCTGTTCTGGTCGCGCAGGATAGCTAGGACAGCCGAGACCAATCTTCCACTCACCGACCACACTACCTCGAGCGGACAAGGTTAGACACGCGCCGCTTGACTTGTTTGTTTGAATGCGGGGGCTTCCTGGCCCTTGTTTACAAGCGTATTGGATCACCATCGATTCATGGGGCGCTTAGTTGCGAGAAAGCAGCCAGGTCACCTGTGTTGCGCCTGCTTGCAAGGTGCCTTCAATCGAGGGCAACATAGGCAAAGCGTTAGCCTGAATAGAAAAGCAATACGGTTTTGAATAACCAATAATACTTGCTTTCAAAATCTGCTGGCTAGATGTCAGCGTATGTAGGAATTTTTCGCTTCAGGACTGAGAAAATGAATAGCTTCGTCGTGCGCCCTTAAGGTTCTATAGAATGTGCAAATTCAAAATCGGTACGACATAACCCTCGAAATACTAGCTGTTCTCCTTTAAATGACGCTCCCGTCTTCATCTTTTAGGCGCCTACATGGCAGTGTACAGGCCCTGGGGTGTTGCGGCTGGGATCACCAGTCGAGCCCGCTTGGTATCCTACGTCATTAGCCGAAACTCCAAGCTTCCATGCCATGTAAGTACAAGTTTGGTTAATGCAGTTGTATATCGCTGTACCTTGTGAACATTTCCCGCATATGGCGGAAGCAGTGCTTGTGTTAAATTATAATTCAATACAATGTTTCTCCTTACGAACATTCCGTAAACCTAACGTCCCGCTTTTAAATACACTCTTAGTTCTGCGCACGAGTACTTGGATTCGATTCTTGGCCGAATGGCCGTATTTTCAATAAAAGAAAGCACGCGGAAGCTCCAGTCTTCGTACGCTTGGTTAGGATTACAAAGCTAGGTAGGTTGTGGTCTGAATTAGGCGGGACCTTTATATCGGCCCCAGGTGGCATGGCTCAGGCGCATCTTCCGCTCGTTCAACATCAATTTCTGAGGGTATATCTGCAGCCCAAGGTGGCCCTTGTCATGTTTTTTTTCTCAGTTTGTAGGAAATTTTTAACATACCTTTCAAGCTTTTCAAATCCGTAGGCACACATTCTGAATGAGCTGCATGCATGCTCCCCAAATTTAAAAGGGGAATGAGGTGATAGCGTCGAAGCACACAGAATAACCCCCACAAAGGCTTTAACCTTGCACATTGTGCGCGCTGCGTATTTCGTTTTTGCACACATCTACTGAGTTATATCGAGTACCTTTGGAATTTTGATTTCAAAATTAATGTTTGCCACTCTGCGGGGGCTGTAGGTTCGCTCCCGCTTGTTCTAATGTGAACACTGAAACGTCATGCTTTCAAAATATACCCGTTCAAGATGTGAATCTCAGATGCCCGTTGCCGTGGTAACCTCGACGCAAGACAGAAACAATGATGAGCTGCATAAATTCGTCACTATCTACGTTATTCATGATTCGGAACAACGGGAATAAAAATGACTGAAGCCTCAACCCGACGATATTTCCGCAACAAGTAAAATTGATAAGCTGGTCGCCTAGCCTACGCAGCTCGCGCCAGGATTTCTAGTCTGCAGCATTTTTTCCTTCTCTATTCAAGGTTCGTTTCTGGTACAACGTGCCCATGCGAGGCATGTCACTGGAAATCTATCGACAAACAAGCCTCAGAGATGGCGGAAACACTCTCGTGGCGACACTGCCTGTGGCCGGAGCAGCTTTCTGGGATCAAGTCGACATTGACTTTGGCACGCCCAAGGAAGACTTCAGGGTGCGTAATTTTTTTCAAATGGAACTAAATGGTTTTTATGATACAATTAAGTGGAATCAATTTGATCTCAATATTTCTTTGAATCACCGAAATATAGGAACCAGCAATCCTCTCGGGTAACATATGGTACACTAATCTCCCCAAGATCACTTTTACCAGCTTAGCGAGTGCTTGAAAAGTCTGGCGACAGGAGGGAAATAATGAGTTTGGGTGGTGCGCTTCATCTTCAGGTTGTCATTGAAGCATTTTACACCGCGGCGGCAGGCCAGCAAGGCGTCGCCGTTGACGACATCACCTTAACAGACGGCTGCCTGAGATCGGACTGTAAGTATTGCAGAGTTACTATAAGATATGATGTGGATAGGAATATGCTTTGAAGAGGAATAATACCGTAATGCATTATAGCCGAACCAAACCTGGGGAAAATGTAGGCGCCCGTCACAAGGCTACATTTCCGTGCCGCTATAGTTTCATGTCTCCTTGCGTTCTAGTGCACGTGTCTTTAAAGAACTTATGCTAAGCTTTGCTTCCTCGACGACTCTGTAATGGTGTCAATTTTTGTCCCCTTTATTGCTAGTAATTATATAGATTCATAGTGAGGATGTAAACGGTTTTATGTCGTTCCCCGTGAGTGCCTGTCCCGGCATTTTATTTCCTCGCTGTTGTGTACCTGCTTGAACTTTAATTTTCCTAAAAATATCACCCATTTGTCAAACAATGTGTCATACTGAAGTGAGTTGTTTTCTATGGGCGAAATGAGGACACGGCAAACGTTTGTAACTCTGTTACTTAAGCTATTCTTACCACACTTAGTCTAAGGCAATCCCGTGGTTCGGCTTGTCCACAATGCGCTCTGGTAGCCAATGCATGCCGCCGACCGAACAACTTCGGCGAATCACAGCAACGTGCACACAATTCGATACAAAAGTGTGTTCTCCGGTGCGGTAGTGGCAATGCGCAATGTAAAACGTCATGCTGGCATTGCGTGCTCCCAAAGCGCAGAGCGAACTTTCAAGTCAGATCCTACACTCGACGCCGCCATCTACCGAAAGTCTGCGGTTGGCTGCTCGGATTTGTCAATCAAGCGCTCTGCGGTGAAGTTGAATGACAGGATTACATGTTATAATGACATCTTGTTTACCCGATAAAACTGCTCCATGCTAAGTTTAACGAGTTTTGGTGAGTAGTAACTACACAGTGAAGGTGAAGAAACAAATGCAATTTCTCGGCATTCCAACTGCTCAAAAACATGGTCTGCTATGGGAGCAGCCTGGCTTTGTAAAACGGCTATAAAACGCGTTGTCATGCATGCGTCTCAAACCAAACTGTACAAACTTCGCCCCCCAGGCTACCAATTTCGTCTGGTTCCTTACCATAAACAATAAACAAGAGAGACTGATATGACGCACCTCCTCTACAGCTCCTCGGGGTTCGAAGAAAGGAATATAAAATGAACTGTAATAAAAATTTAGTTAAATAATTGTGCCCAGTTTGCCCGCTAATACATTCGTAGTGACCTTTAAAGTTTTATTCCCTGGTGCAATTGTGCGTAGTCGGAAGTACGCTAACTTTATGCTAACTACGGTCGCAACTTTCCATCGATGACACATTTGGCCTCCAAGTTAACTATGACGTGACTTGAGTAAACATCGAAGCCGTTTGAAGTAGCGCACAACGATCGAAATCGCTCGTGCCAAGACGTATCGTTTCCACATCCAGTACCTGCTGCCGTCGCTTTTTAGACATTCCTTACTCCGTGCGACAGGCAGTACTAAGCAAGCCAAGTACGATTAATTGGTACAACACCGGAAAATAAGGCGACGAATGTAGAACGTAAGTCATTGCTGTGCAAATGCATCACTGCACGTCTACCCTTCCTGTGAACCGAAAGGTGCTATTATTTTTTCTTTAGGTGTAGAAGAAAGCGTAGCTTTGTACAGGGTCAAACGAGCATTCTAGTCTCGCGGTTGTTATTTTTTTAATTTTGCGGCCACAAATAGCTTTTTCTGAACGATTTTCTCTGCACAAATTCATCAAAATAAGCGCGTCAAACGCTAATGTGCGTTATTACTTTTCCCGGAAGTGGGTGCACCCTTTTCGAGGCTATATTTCAGCAATATTTCAGCGGAGCAATATATCAGCAGGCGAAATACAGCTCACGAACAGCCCAGTAGGACGCGTTAAGTTATTTCTTTTCCAATGCTGATTAGAAATTCCCCCAACTTTCCTCCCTGTCGACGCTGCAGACGAGCTTCCCGGTAAGGCCTCCGTGAATACAACACACCCTGACTGCGGCTCGGAGCGGTTCCCTTGCAAAGACGGCGGCTGCTATCTGCCGTCCCAGCGATGCGACTTTATTCCGGACTGCCAAGATGCCACCGACGAGAAGGATTGCGGTACGTCACAACTTCGCAATCATGCGCCGGATGAAAAACGCTTCAGGATTCCCCGGAGGGAGACCCCGAAATGTCGGAATGCAAAACATACGAACAGGCAGCAGTGGGGCCCAAATTGCAGCCCCGAGGATGTCGTTGGTATGGCGCGTGGGATTGCCTTCTCAGAAAGCAGTGAAAAATGTGCGCTGGCTGCATCTAGCGATGCCACGGCATGCTTACCGCACGCTAGTGACGCGGGCTTCTGTGTTTGCTACGTCAAAGTCCGGAGCGCGCTGTAGCCATCACCGTTCGTTTGATGCATGCGCTCTAGTTATTTTCTGATGAAATTTCCGCGTTGTATGCCTGAAGAAGCATCCATCAGGCTGGGTTGTGCTTGCACTTTTCCGCTTAGCCACTGAACAGAATGCATAATATTACGGACTCCTTACACATATCATTACTGACTACTGTTACGTTTATATCCACCTGTTTTACAGTTGTAATGATGTAGCACTCACTTTGCGAATAATGACAGCAGTAACTGGGAATACATCTTTTTATTGTGAACGTAGACCTCCTGAAAAGGCCCATAGGGTCATAGCTGTGCGATTGAAGGTCAAAGGGAAATACAAGAAAACACAGTGCTCATTTAAAGGGACACTGAAGACAACCAGAAAGTTGATTTCAAACGAAAGTCTGACGTTCCCATGGCCATTTTAGCGTTGATTCGAGGCCGAAAGTTGCCTTCAATGCAGAGAAATTTCTAATCAAACGCTGGTCAAACGTGACGCAAGCAGCGACTCCAGTCGCTGTTTTCGTCATGACTGACCGGAAGCAAGCGAGGCAGCTGTGATGTATAGCGGTATGGAAGCATCCGAATACAACACAACCATGTACCAAGCGGTTTGGTCACTTTCGGTAAAATCACTCGTGCTTTCCCGAACTCCCACATCTTTTGCAGTTCCACACCACAAGCAAAACGTTCAGTTATGGGACCCTATTTAGCCTTTATTGAAGCAAAACATATTGCCCTTTTGAGGCCTCGCGAATGTTTTCGTCGAACCAACCGGTTATGCGTAGCTCGCACGCTTCCTCGCATGCTTACTCGGCGAGTAGCACCATCCAGCGGAAGCCAGGAAAGACGTTGCGCACGCCAGAGGGTTTAATAAGCACTTCTGGTGCAAGTTGCGTGGTATGGCCAGTGGCGGCGACACCGGTCTTCGCGTTTTCGCTATTTTCTTCCCTATTTCATAAAAAGCTACGCGCAAGAGTGGTATATTTCTGAACTCGATGAGCTAACCTACCTATCTAGAGCAACTTGTATTTTGACTTCAGTGTCCCTTTAATGGGCATGTCCCCATGTGCGATGTTATTCTAGGAAGCGCAGACGACGTTTCGTGGCATATTAAGATAAATCGGAGAAAATAGAGGGTAATTACGGGTTTCAGAAAGGTGTCTGTGCGAGCGCTTATAGCAAGGATCCAGACGTCACGCGGTAGTAGCATGTCTGCCGTAGTTGAAATCGGGCTCGAAACAACTGTATGCGGGTTCTAAGTTTCGAAATGAGGTTTTGGTAAAATGATATGTTTTACATAACTGTACAGCATAATGCATTGACGAACACTGGAAATCCGTGCGTTTTACAACGCTGAAGAGCGACAACCCTTGGGGCAAAATTGCGTTGATTATTGGTGCTTGGTGATAATCGTATCCTTCCAACCAACCCCATGCGGGGTGCCTCGGGAGTAAGCGTTGCATGCGGGAGGGGGGTGGAGGGGAGAATGTTGCATCAGCCGCCTTCACCGTGCCTTTTCACTCCCCTCGTACAAGCACTTCCCGACTCGTTACGTCGCAGGGAGCTGTAAATGCACGCTTTCGCCAAAATCGCTGTGCTCCCGTGTTTGCCACCTGCAGTAACGAGGTCAGATAACAAGGAATCTAGGCGTAAGTTCTGAAATACGGTGGTTTAATTCGGAAGAGACGCACACGCATAGTTAAGGCGTGAACGTATAATATTAGGTTATGTGCTCGGCGGAGACAAATTATTGAGCAGTAATTGTATGGTACTACCTCTCCTCTTTTGTTTTCAATGCAGTTCAGCATTGCAAAGATATCCTTAAAGGAGCCATGAAGAGAAAACACAGGTTTGGTTCATTCAAAAGATTGTCTCGTTAGAATCATACTGACACCACTTTTAACGTAAACTTCGCTCAAATAAGCTACATAATTAGGAAAAACGGGACTGGTCATGCGACCCACCAGCTCATTTCCCGCAACAGAACCTATGATGTCACATGAGCTAAGTTCTGCGATTGGCGGAGGCTGGCAGAAGTAGACGCAAATTAGGTAGAGCTTACAAACTAGACGAACGAGCGATTTGCGCTTAAATCGAGGGCACATTCTTTACAAAGCAATAAGAATGACGGGACAAACAGTGGAAGTTACGAAAGCACATGTAAACATAGAAGTACTGATGCGTTCTGCTGTTCGTACTGCGCACAGCATGCTTAGTTTAGCTGCACAGCACTGCGGGGCTCGGGGTTGTCTCAGACGACACTGGCCGATTGACGCAAGCAACGGTGTCTTACGTGACCCCATTTGTCGAGCGAGCACTGTTTCAGGGAACGAATATTTTCTCCCAGAACAAAAACAAGCCAGGTTTAAATGCGGGCAAAAACAAACCAAACGCTTGCCACGGTATGGTGGCGCCATCTAGGTTACGGAACGTAAAGAAACGCGGGAAGAAACCAACACCGCTGTACAGGGTGGAGACAACCTTTGAACGGTCCCGTGCCGCCGCAATTGGGCCAACGGGCTCAACGCGTTATTCTTTTCGTTTCCCACGAGACCTAGCAACGCGAAACAGACAATATGATTCAAACTTCTTCAGTAAACCGCGTTGCGGAGATAATTTTAGCGCGGTTTTGACACAATGACTTGCTTCAGCGGCGAGCGAGCAACCGAAAATGGCGGCGCCAGCGTATACGTGTCTCTACCCTGTACGGCGGATGCGTGAATGAAGGCACTCTAGGCTGCAGAGCGGTCGGTTCCTGTGATGTCATTTGGGACCACGAAAACGCACGATTGAGCGGGAAAATCAAAATTTTAACCTAAATTGTTTAATTTCTCAGTGAATAAAGCACCGTTTGTATCCGGACAAGCGCTGGGGGCACTATAAAACACGAAATCTTTCGAATAAAACCAACTTGCATTTTCTCTTCATGGCTCCTTTAAAGATGAAAAAAGATGGGTTTATTATAATTACTCTCCCTTATCAAAAATTTACGTAACTACTCCCAATGTTTTTTTTGCGATGTTTATTACTTTCCTTCCATTTTTCTGCCTAGGCACTGGCCGATACCCATTAGCATGGATGGCGATACGTCGCGACCGAAGTAACAGACTGAACTACAGGGAAGCCGAACGGTTAAATAAAGGGTGTTTTTGTGTCGGCGAGGATGACACGCAAGGGGGACGCACAGGAGGAAGTGTGAATGCGACTCAATTTTGACGTGCACTCAGTTTCGGCTGATGCAAAGTGACGCCCTAAGTGACGGGAATTGCGGCGCTATAAAAAGCAGGTTTCTGACGAACTTGTTGCTTCTAAACTATGAATAATGCCACGTTCACACTAGTGACGCTAGTGCGCTGTAGATGGAATGACGATGTTTCCCGTCATTCGGTTGGCGAAAACGTCACATGCCTACAATGTTTTAAAATATTACGACGGTTACGAGAAGATTCGAAGCGAGATGTACCTTGAATTCGTTTTTATTTTGGCACTTGATGCTTTGGCCGCTTAAACATTGCCACATCCCTCATACTTCCGATAGAGAGAGTGCAGCAAAAGTCACAGCTGCAGAATAAATAGACCAATACTTCAAAATGGCATTTTTCAGGCTCAAGCTGCGACTTCGAAACTGACCTTTGCGGATGGTACAGCTCTCTGTCAGTCCCGGAGCAGTGGCGGAGAACGTCTGGGAACCCCGGTGATCACACCTTGGGGAACACTAAGGGTGAGCGCGACTTGAACTTTTTCGCTCTTTGGGGGCTTTTTCCGTGCCAACTTTATGTATTGGGTGTACAGTTTCAGAAAGGAGCTTCGATTTTTTTGTGGGAGTCCCTACGGAAGGTTTTGCTTTGAGTCGTCTGTACAGCTACTGCAAGCAAGCACTAGCTCGAACGACTCAAACTTGTGCCTCCATAGTCATTGGTAAATTGATTGTAATAGACCACATACTTTTCAGCGCGTTCGTTGAAATACGAAAACGTGATTTCCGGTAATTGCAATATATATATAATGAGTCATCAGCGTTTCAGTGATTAGACGCGAAGTAGAAATTTCGAAGAAGGACGTCAACGCGTCGAAGCTATGACGGGTAGAGTATAAAGCGCGATTTAGTGAGTGGCTCCGATTTTTTTTACCGGCTGCGATTTCTTCGACGTACGCCGAAAGCGAGACTTTCGCATGAATCCGAAAAACAGCCTCCACGGTCGAATATCGAAATTGTGATTTTAGTGCTCAACTGCACAACCCCAACACGGCGGACTGGTCGCATCTACATCCAGTTGTTATAAGTGCAGTTATACAATTATACTTCTTGCAAATTGGGCCCAGAATCGATATTTTGTCATACTGCCTTTAAATACCCTCATAACAAAGCGCAAAAGAAGCTACATGTGCTTTACTTGAAAGTATGGATACCGAGCGTGCTTGCTCATGTATGGTAGATTTATTTGAAACAATATTAGATAATTTAAGATGCTCTTTGAAATTCAGCTAATCCAGGGCGATAGTTCTTGCAGTATCTAATGCAGCGCAGTACCTGAGCACGAGGCCGCAGGTCCTACTCCTGCCTGTGGTGGTGAGTTTGTAGGGATGAAAAAAAAATCTTACCCTTTTAAAAAGATCGGTGCAATGAAAATCGTTACGTTAACAGTTAGTGTTTCGCCGCGACGAATCTATAGGTATGGCGTAGGTTCGGTAGGCAAAATTACAATTCGAACAGCTCGGCCTTGGAATAAAGGTTGTTGTGGCCGATAGTCGAAAAAAAAAAACAATCTAAAAATCTTTTCTCAAGATGACATGAACTGCCAATACGCATTGTACTGCTTCATCAATAGCCCCTTATCGCTGTAGAGAAAAAAAGTCTGCTCAGAAAAAGTCGAGAAGGTCATGAAAATCTGTTTGTCTCAGCGGAAGATTTGCTCAGGTGAAGTTGACAAAAAAATAGGGGACTGGCGACTTCCAGCACACTGTGTACTGAAATAGAGTGCAAAACAGCCTACCAAAAAATGTTGCGTGCGTGCGTGCGTGCGTGCGTGCGTGTGCGTGTGCGTGTGCGTGTGCGTGTGCGTGTGTGTGTGCGTGTGTGTGTGTGTGTGTGTGTGTGTGTGTGCGTGCGTGCGTGCGTGCGTGCGTGCGTGCGTGCGTGCGTGTGTGTGCGTGTGCGTGTGTGCGTGTGTGCGTGTGTGCGTGTGTGTGTGTGTGTGTGTGTGTGTGCGTGCGTGCGTGCGTGCGTGCGTGCGTGTGTGTGTGTGTGTGTGCGTGCGTGCGTGCGTGCGTGCGTGTGTGTGTGTGTGTGTGTGTGTGTGTGTGTGTGTGTGTGTGTGCGTGCGTGCGTGCGTGCGTGCGTGCGCGTGTGCGTGTGCGTGTGCGTGTGCGTGTGCGCGTGCGCGCGTGCGCGCGCGTGCGTGCGTGCGTGCGTGCGTGCGTGTTTATATATAAAGGCTGTTTAGTCATTAGTCAATTCCTTCTCATTTTAATTTGTCCAATTCGAAGTAACCGGCGCGGTCAATCCTGCATTCAACTACGGAAAACTCGTAAGGCTATCCTCTAATAAGCCCGCAAATCAGTACCACCACAGGTAATTGGAATTGCGCGAAGTCATGCGTAGGAAGACCAGCGCTTGGATCATGCAGTCAGCATGGGAAAAGCTACAGCGATGCACGAATAATTTTCCGTGGCCGAACACCTCCCGCTTCCGCAAGACCGTGTCGTCCTTTAAAGTCGTTCTCTTTGACTCTTTTAAAGACGATAGTCTTTCTTGGGCTACTTAAACCCAGAAATTTTGGTCTGTCTGTCTGTGACTGGATTCAGCCAACCGGCCAAAGTAAAATTGATATTGCGCAATAGTCTTATACACTCACAGCCAAATGTAAACGTCTAAGCCCGGTTTATATGTTCATACTTGTCAACTTTGTTGAACAAGAACAAGACACTACGGAAATATAAGACAGGAAATTAGTACACAAGGGATATTTACAGTGTTCCTTTATTAAAAAAATATGGATGCTTGGTTTTTCGATAGCAAATGATATTTTACATCTACTGCAGAAAACCGCCGCCTCCTGGCGGCATATAAAAAATCTCGCGGCAACAGCAACGAAAGGTTCCACTAGCTAGGTTCCACGTTCTGCTTGGAACGCACGTGGAGCACGGCCACGCGGTTCTATAAACCTTGTAGTCGGCCGCCTCCATTAATGCGCGTCTCCGCCGTACTGCAGCGCTGGCATCGAGGAACCCGGCCTGTAGCAGTGAAACGCGGTAAATTCAAATCGCCTTGCGCAAACCTTTAGTGTGTTTACGTTGGGATGAGCGCGACGGTACAGGAACAGCATGAGAGGTGAGCGGGAAAGCAAAGGGGGGCATTTCCTTGGCAAATGTCTACAAAGACCATCGTCGTTTGACGACATTGGCAAAGAAAGGAGCAGATACGCGGCCAGTTTTTGAAGACGGCTTCGGTGCCTTTCCGGCTCAGTCCAGCAACTACGCTTCAGTGTTCCCCACAGCCTCCGAAAGTTAGGTTGTTCGGCTGCTCGCACATCGGAGCACTGTTTGATGCGGGCAGTTGTGTTTTCCCCCAGTGTACAGAGCCGTCTACACGGGGATCTTTTTTTTCGGCAATGCGTATTGGTTAACCTCGCAGAGCCGCAGACGGACATAAGTTTGAAGATATATTTCCTCCTATTGCCTGTTTCAAAATAATTAATAACGACATTTGTTAATTCTTCTCTTGAAGACACAATGGTTAAGTTGCGATGTTTGCGGCGGCTAATCTTGAAGTTCACGCTATCGGCAAAACTTGTTATCCACGCCTGTGGTTGGGCGCATCCGCCACGGTGGCTCAGTAGCTCAGGGGTTCAGCTGCCTATCTCTAGGATGCGGGTTCGATTCTCGCGGCGGGGCTGTTTTTGTGTTGGAATCGAGCGACGACAACGCCCATGGGTGGAGATTTGGGCGTGCCTTAAAACTCCTATTTTCCACGTGATCTAAAATAATTTGTAGTCAATGTTAAACCCCCGTTTGAACTTTTTGGTTCGACGTATGAGTGGGGAAAAGGTAGCCATTAATACATTAGCGTTCTTTTTAGGGTGAGTGATAGTGCTAATAAAAATCGCTCAAAGCACTGAAGTGTTAAATACGAAAAAAAGTTAATTACAAAACACGCAGAAAATATCTCATTTGCCGGAAATAGCAAACCGTCACGAAAAAAGATATTTGATAATTCAAAAATTACCTGGGAAGCATTAAATTCTCTTAAAAAGATTTTCCATTCATTTGCATTTTCTGAAGTGCAGCTCCGCCTCTCATACCATGTACATAAACGGGCTACAGTCTTTTAGCAACGGTCAGAAATTTTTCCAACTATGTGCGGTGTCCACAAATGCACAGTTGTAAACACAAATGCCTTGCACATTTGCAAGCATCTGTAGACATGACAAGAGTTCTGTTGCGACGGGCTTTTTTAAGCTTTCTAACCTGATTTCGAAGTCTGTGACATCCCAAGTCCTAGTACAAGAAAGAAATGGCGTTGGACGACGATGGTCACTGTGATGGTTTCGGCGTAAAGAATGGGCTTTTTCAATGCCTTGGTCGTGCAGGCACGGTAGTCTTACCGTGACCTGGGCATTGTGCTCTTCCTTCCTTCATCCCGAGACAACCAAAACGTAAAACGGCAAACTACCAAGTCAGTGCTGGCCTGGAATACCAGCAACATGATAAAAGCAATACCAACAACGAAACAAGCGCTTTTTTTTGGGGGGGGCCAAAACCCAAGCAGGTGCCACAAACAGTTACAAAGAATCAAAACCATATCCGTCACTTCTTTTCTTCTTTTTTTTTCGTTTCAGGCCACTACCTGAGTCCCAGTGTTGGTTCCCAGGCAACACGTGGCGAACGAGCGCAACTTCATTCAAAATTCTTCCGGGAGTCTGGACCAGAATGCAGCTTCTCGTTCTGGTATTACGCGGCAGAAAAGACAAGCGTTGGATCTCTCAACGTCTATGTCAAGCAAGCCAAAGCGGTACCAAAGGTATGTTTCCCTTATGTAACAAAAGCCTGATCAGGGCTAGTTGGTTTAACATACTGAATAATTTGAGGCGCTAAACAACGGGGACCAGAGACACGTAGAAACAGACAAGGCGCCTAGTCTGTGTCTACGGGTTTCTTCTGGTCCCGGTTGTTTAGCGCCTCAAATTATTCAGGTTTCCCTTGCCATGCATATCTCCGTCTTTGACAAACGAACGTTCGTATGCGAGTAATGTCCGCTGGGTGAAAATTTATTAGAATAAACATAATGTGCCGACACTGGAAAATTATGCGCCTTATATGTGCTCAGTGTTCCTTCCCGAAACCAGGGTTGGCATGACTAAAAAGCAACGCGAAAATCCGCGGGTTAACCCAGTCACTAATACTGCAGTTGACGTCAAACTCCAGGTGTCTCGTGTTCTCTTGTGGGTACAAAAAAGAGTAAAGAGCATTAATAAAGCCAAAACTTGTGCCCCGGTACTGCCGTGTTACTCTTGCATAAGTCGCGTTGCTCCAACTCACTGTTCGTCGCCTTCTTTGCACATATTAGAGAATGAAAGTTGGTGCTAACTTTTTCCTCATGTGTAATAGGAATCTCCCTAGCTTGAGCTAGAGGAAGATCAAGAGTGGTTCTTTGTTGGGGACGGGGGAAGCGGCATAGTGGAGCAGATACGCTGGAGCATAGCCAAGAGCCCCTGCCAGGTGGGATTGGCAGTGACACTTGTTCAGGCCCTTAGAAGCGGGTGTGATACCCTCCCGCCTCCCGTCTCCGCCTCGAGCTTCAAGAATTGTACAGTGTAAAAAGAAGGTTTGTGGGCTTCTTCAGCATCTGACTTGTTGTTGCGGTCCTCTCCTCCCCTTTTTAGGTGGACCCAGTTTTCTCCGTCACGGGAAGCGACATGGCACAGAAACGTTGGGTGTCAGCTTCGGTCAGACTCGGCAAACGTTTGGAGTTCGGCCTGATTTTGGAAGCACTTTGGGCCACGAAGGGCCGTGCAGCCTTGTACATTGACGACGTCAGCTACCAGAAATGCAGACACGGTGCGGAGAGAGAACCTTTAAACCGCTTTTGTTTTTTCGTAGCGCCGTGAGAACTATCCCGGTATACGGGGACGAGACACCTCAGCCATGCATGAGCCAGTAGTCTTTGTAGCAAGATGATCAAATAGTCTCTGGATAGGAAAAAAATAGAAGGCTTCGCTCAATTTGTTGTGACTCTTTTACACTTTATAAGCGACCCCAAACCTTCCACCGCCGGCGGCGGCGTCCGCAGTCCTCCTCTCCATATACAAAAAAAAAACAGCATCCGGCACCAGGTTTCGATCCGAGGACTTTGCGGCCGCAGCGCGACGCTCTACCGACTAAGCCACGGACGCGACGCTGAAATTAGTGTTAGTAACGCGCCTTATATCTTTACCGCATTCAAACTACGTCGTCAGCGGCGTGCGTTGGCGACTCAGCGGCGTTATAGCGGCTTGATAACTGCGTGGTGTACACGTGATACTACAAACCCGATGGAAGAGATGGAAGAGAAGGCGGCGAGGCGGTGGGCTGCGGGGGCCGAGCGCAAGCGCCGCAAGCGGGCCGACAACCGTGCATTCGCACTTTCACATTCTCCCCCTCGGGGAAATGCGGGGGAATTTTTTTATGCTATTATAGGGCGAATCGTAACAGTGTCAATCGTGTTTTCCCCAGTATTACTCTTTGAACCAACACTTTAGATACCGGCACTTGTAACGACGCCGTTCAAATATCGATTACTCCGTAAATACTTTTCCATTAGAACAGCATTCAAACAAAATATGGGCTTTTTTTGGGCTGAGATTTCACCGAATGATCTCATTTTGGTGCCTTGTGCACGCTCGAGTCTAGTAAATACTATGTGGTTCTTCCGCAAAAAAAAAATCATTTCTCGAAAAAGTGATCTGCAGCAATTCGTAAGCGTCGCCGTTCCCTACATAGTTTCTCCCGGAAGACTATCTTGAGGTGCTTGCCCCTCTCTAGAGCAAAGCCTCTGCGCTTTCTTGCCGGACGTCCGATGCAGTCTCGATACTTAGGTACCTAAAAAAACCCGGAATTTCGCTGGACATTTTTTAAAGGCATTCTGTGCTACTTGCGAGACGTCAGAAAACTAGGAACCACCCCCTTTTACCCTATGCAATTTGGCCAGCCTGAAGCTGTCTTTTCTGACTAGCAAAAACCGGCAAGCTAGCAACACAACACATCCAACGCTACATATACAGGCTTCCACGAACTCCAAAAATGCTCACACTTCGGCCCATACTGCTACAATGAACACGTCCTCCGGACATGCAGTAACTTACAAACCACTGTTAGATCTTCTCTCCAACCGGTTCCCGCCACAGAAAGCTCCTGGAGGCACGGTCCACGCGCCCTAAGGAGTTCGAAGAACTCTATCGGACTACTTTACTAACCCATATCAGGAGCGCACAGGGTCTAGTTAAGTCCCTCTAACCTCACCGAGAAAGTAAGCTGCCCTGCGGACACAAGCTACAAAATAAGTTGCTTTTTTTCTCCGTATCTATACGTTTAGAATTCTTGAGCGCTTACTCTCTACGTCCACGCTTAAGTAATATACGAAAAACTATAACTCTGTGAAGGAAACTAGGAGTTCGGCGAAGCGCACAGCCCCGCCGCCACGGTTGCATCATAGTCTCTAACTGCTCGGTTTTCAGGCCCCTCTGCCTTTTCTTAGTTCCCGACCGAGGTACGGCGTTTACGAGTGTTCGCAACTCGTCGCAGTTAATAATGATGGGAGTGGTTTCACCGAGAAAAGGACCATTTATTATCCGCTGAGGGAGTGAACGCTATCCGTGTGTTGTCTTCACGGGCAACACCACTGCCGAGTTTCCACCATAAATCCCACTCAGAATGACCTAGTCTTGATTCACTGCACTGCACCATTCTGACGCAACTGACCGTCATGTAATGCCCCAGGAACGAAGGGTTTCTACGAGTTCTCTGCGCAAGCGTGCAAAGCGTTGTTCTTAAAAACGACTTCGATGTCATCTGATTTGATGGGTGCAGCAGCTTGCTGAGCGCCGATTGATGACCATGCGCATTATCACTATTTTTTAAGGGAGGATGGATAGTGGACGTAGGTGTCCAACTACGTCTCCGGCTAACTTCGCTGCTTTCAGAGCAATCGACATCACATTTTGGAGGTTATGTACATTAAATATCTACTAACCGTGCACAAAATTTCATACAGAAATATGTAAACATGCTTATTCTGGTTCAGTTGTGTATATAGCATTGATAAAGAACTCACAAAAAATGGTCGCGGAAACTCAAATAGTGTAAGAGAAAATGCTCCTTTTCTCAGCGGAAATAGTGTTTTGAGGAATCGCACTTCAAAGTTTTCGTTTCATTTTTTTTTTTTTTTTTTCAAATTCTCGCTTCTTGCTCACATTCTGAGAAAAGCGATGCAATGCTACTAGCACAGTGGACTTCAGGCTTAAGTGAGTGCTGTATTATGTCGAAAAGAAACCAATTACGTGGGTGCAAATAGAATGATAGGCGACCGACCTTAAGTAACAAGCGGCCGTTTCGTAATGCATGCGCAATGCTATTTAAACGCAGTGCTATTCAATTCAAGTCAAGTCACTATGCGCTGTATTTGAAGGTAATTATAAAAATAAGCGTGATCACGCGTTTTTAAAGAGAAAGTAACAATCTAAATATCACTGTACGTCACACGAAATTTGCAGTGACTAGGCGGGGCCACATGGGAGTACGTTTGGCGCCATTTTTAAACGACTTCTGGTGCGCATCTCAGGATGGCACTTCATGGCGACTTTCTCGAAAAGTGTTAGAATATTCACGAACTATAATAAAAAAAATTTTAGTCGCATTTGCTTTCAATCCTCCCTTAATGGACATGCATAGTCCGCGGGAACTGCGAGTGTACTCATAAAAGGGGCACGTTGCACAAACGGTGTACTCTTACTGACATTTCAAGTCAAATGTTACTTTGAAACAGTATACGATCAAGATTAATTCCGGCCAAATCGGTGTCCTGTTAATATGATCATTGTTGCTTCCTTTCCAGCTGGCAAGAAAGTCGCGAGAATTCTAAAACACGCTTCCTAAATATCTCCATTTGTGTGTAGTTCTTGCACGTATTATTGCATACCTCATTCCCAGATTTCCCGCTCGATATTCCAATCACTCAGGAATCTAACAACACGATTGCAGGAAACCGACATTCCGCACAGAGCAAGGAGTCGACTTGGATACGAGCACTGTAAAACCACTCTGCAGAACTCTGAATAGTTTTTGCGCAATTCTTTGTCAAATATTGCTGCCTGTAAGTTTTAATGGAATAATCTCCATGGCTCTGGGACCTGGTAGAGCAAAGTGCTCAGCTTTAAACTGCGCACACAGCAAGCAAGCTTTCGCGCCTTATATTAGCGCTGCAAAGATAATTTGAATTGCACTATGTAATTTCAGAGCACTCACTTCTGAGAGAACTGCCATGAGCTGAATAGTTCCCCTGATCTTATAAATATTAGAACAGAAAAAAAAAAGCTCCTCTGGCAAAGTCGGCAGCGCACTCGCTTCAGGAACGAGGAGTTTACGGAGTGAAACCTGGTACTAGCATACTTCGACTTTTCTGGTTGATGTTGAATCTACTGAGGCCTCAGAGGAAACCAATCAGCAAAGTGAAAAGGTTCAACCCTGTACAAACGTGCCCTATAAATAAATGTACACGACCGGCTGTAAAATCTCAATCTGTGTAGTTACGCTTTCGAAACCATCGCACGACCATTGGGGCATTGAGAGCACGTTTAGTTCCTTAATGTACTTTACTACCATTTTTTTCGAGGTTCGAATCATTAAAGACCGCCATATTTGTTCGAAGAGTGATTTAAAACTTTGCGAAGTTACAAGTATACTAATCGTAAGCATTCTTACGCCGCTTCTCTTTTTGCAGAGCTAACGTTTCCTTGGATGAAATAGTGTGTTGATTTTTTATTCTTTTTAATCGCGTGAAAGCGCTGGGTTACGTAGACCTTTGTGATTTGGTTATTTTATTTTAATTTTTATAGCCAGATTTGAATATGAGTAAACGAAATTGGGCAACTTATCGTCGTTTTTAGTTCCAGCGGGGCAATCATGGGTGAAATTCGGCGACTTTTCATACGTTTAGTTACGCTTTGTTTTTGTTGTTAAGCCGAAAGCCTTATATCTCAAAGTTACTGAAAATCGTTGTGAGGTACCCAGAATCGCACAGAAAATTTGAGCGCCAGCCACTAAAGGAAAACAGTAGCGCCGGAAGAGGATAGGCCGCTGCTGCACGTGCAATGCAAGCCTCCTTGAGAGGTGACGGTGCTCAAGGGGACAACAGGAGGCTTTTGGCGATGGCGAGCGGGAGGAACGAGCTTGGAAGGTTGCTGTGTGGGGAGCTGATAAAATGGTGACGGACCCAGCCGCAAAGTTCGACAGAAAGTTCAACAGCAAATCAACAGAATTTCTAGTCGGCTTTCGCCTTCACATTCTTAGAAAGTTCTAAGCACCATAAAGAATCCCGTAAGACCACAACTTACCCGTTTAAGGGGAACATTTGAACGCATCCTTTCTGAAGTGTGGTTTCTGCAGCAGTTTAAGTCGAAAGGAACAGTAATACCAAGTACAGTCGGAAAAGCACATGTCTGTAACAGCGATTCGAAGTGCAACTAGTTACATCTGAAAACTGCCGAAACACACTTCTTACAGACATGTTGGAGGAACGTTCCTTTGTTGCTGGCTTACTGTATTACTTTGTGATTATGTTTTCCCTCGCATACGTGTGCAGACCACCACGCCAGCAGCTGCGCAGAGAGTGAATGGACGTGTGCCAACCAGGTTCAGTGCGTTTCTCAGTTCGAACATTGTGATGGCAAAAGGGACTGCTCCGACGGAAGCGATGAGCGGGACTGCGGTAAGTGAACATTTTAGCTTCTTGATGCTGCTTTAAAAAAAGGGACAAAGGGCATACATGTCTGTCAGACCATTAGTGCATACTATCAAACAGAAATAGCATAGTTCTTGGCAGAAATTTCAACTGAGGGTAATGCTTACCGTTCTTAAGCTGCTGGAGAAAACACCTTTAGCATCGCTGGAGATGTGGTCTACCTGTCGCAAGTTCTGTTTGTTAGTCCGGTAAATCAAGGCGTATTTTAAACCATCCATTTACCTTATGAAACAACAAGATGTGCTCATGGTGTTACCGTGTGGACAAAAAAAAAGAAAATTTCTTTAGAAATTCCAGGTTAGATTACCTTTTTATCCATAGCAAGAATAGCCGACTATATCATAAGCGGCCTTACATTTCTCATAGCGATTGGTTTGGAATTGCGTCTGCGCAAAGCTTCACGAGTCCTAATGGCATAACGTCTTTTTTTGCTGGCTGCCCATAAACCGTTAGTTCGAGGCTTTGGGGACTGCAGTTTCGACGATGAAGACTGGGAAGCAGCCTGCAAATGGACAGTCGAAGATATAGACGGGAAACCATCCTGGAAGCGAGCCAAGAAATCGCACTCTGATGGCACCGGGCCGCCGAGCTCGCATCTGGGAACCCCAGAAGGTTAGGATCTACAATTTCCGCGATTCAAGGTTTACTCAGTTCGAAATAAAATTTTGTGGAGGTTTGTTGATAAAAATACAATGAAAACTAAATGCACTGAAGTGCTGACACCACATGTTAACTACGCTAAAGTACTTGTGCAAAACAATGTGCGGCGAAAATGCCGACATCATTATTTTCGCGGCACGTTTATTCTTCTGCTGCAAATAAGAAATTTACCGACTGTTTAACGTGCATATTGTTATAACTGCCCCCGTAATGCGATGGGGTTTGCAAGTCTTCTTTTCGATAGAATGACGACGTAGATATTTACTAATCGACAAATACAATCGAACTTGATTATTTTCCCCCGCACAGCCCATTTTCTGCTGGCTAACAGTAGCGAGTTGCCCCTGGGGTCGATGGCGGTGGCGCGGACGCCGCAGTTTCCTGCCAGTCAGGACAAGTGTCATCTGCGGTTTTGGTACTTCATGAAGGGCTCGCCTTCGATGGAGTTTCTCCGGGTAAGCTTCAGCTGTGAGCATTGCCGAATTGTCCTCCACGTTTGGGGGAAAACTTGCTAGCACGTGGAGTGTTCTTGTCATTGAAATGGAGGATGCAATAGGTGAGCGTTGCACCTTTAAATAAACAATGAATGAGTTTGCACCAAACGAGAATTTTGTGTGCGCATTTACTTAAACGAGGGCAAAATTTCAGCGACCACGAGATAATTTGGTTACGTACCTTTTTACCTCTTTGGAAAAAACTTACATCTGGGGCGAATTTGGATCTTATAAACGTGTACACGGGCCATAGCCCACTGTCTCATTGTAAATTCCAGATAGTTACTACACCGTACTGTTTTTCGTATACCATCCATTACGCAGCGTTTGCTCTCATTTCGATTACTTATGTGGCACGTATACGTGCTGGTATAATTAAGTCTCCTCATGGTACCCACAATGCTATGCAAAATTTTATTCATTTTTTTCCCGCGTGTCATACAGAGTGAAATAATTGAGGTTTCAAAATGCGGCCCCGCAATCTCTGATTCGGAGTGCAGGTGGTGTGATCGCATTACTGCCTGTGTTCAGAAGTTGGGAGCTGAATGCATTCGAGATGAGGTAGCTCACAAGCACACGCGTAAATTATCTTGCAGTTTCAAATAGAATTTTGGTGTTTACGTGCCACGAGAAACTGAGTAATTTAGTCCAAACTAAGCTTTATTTATCTTGTATAGAAATGTTATTCTACAACATGCATTTTCCCTATTTATGACGCCGAAATTCGGCTCCCGATGCAGCGACCCAAACTTTTTTTGTTTTTCGAAGCCACTGAAAGCATCCGTCGCCACACAAACTACAGTTTATTGGGATGCGAAAGTGTAGGAACAAGTCAACATCTATTGGAACACTTTACATTGCCGTAAATACGAATGCATCAGGAGTGGCCGCAGCAGTTGCTTATTAAAGTACAAAATACGAAAAGCGTGAAAACAGTAATCGACTCTCGTACAATTTCCCGCACTACGATTTCTGACATCCGAAACGGGATTGGGGAAATTTCCTTAGGCATTCCCCGGTTATAAAACTGTAAGGCGGGTACATGGAACGGCAAAATGTATGCCGGAGCTTCTGCTCAGCGACGTTTTGCAAAAGGCGCGAACTTCAGCGCCTAAACGTTATAAAGCAAGTTGTTCACTGCAACTGGTGGTAAAGTTTGTTTCAGTATCGATTTAGGTCAAAGGATTTATGTGGTCCTACAAGTACAGACACAAGATTTATGCCGGTAAACGCTAGAGTTGTTGCCCCCTGTGACTGTACGTGTGCACTTACATACAACCAGCTGTAAAGATATAACGTTACTGGGCAGCCTGCTACGGGACCGGTATGGCCGTAAACGAACATGCTGAAGAATCGCGCAGGTTCAAAGGCCGTCATAACTAATTTGTAAGTATTGGTGAATATCCCAATATATTTGCCTGAGTGGCTTTATGACAGCCATTACCGGTTAACGGGAAGCTTTCTATATTAGGCAGTACTCCTTTAAACACCCACCTATGCAGCCAGGCTGTTTCCGGAAGAAGAAATTCATTAAATTTATGAGAACGTGTTCCAATTACTTTTGACGGGACCTGCGCTTTCTACTCCTTCTCCAAAGCGTGCAGCAACTTCATTGTATGACTTCCTTCGTACGCGGCTCCTCCTCACGATCCGGTATGTGACCTTTTTTGCCACAGAAAAAAAGAAACGAACGGGACAAAAGAGAAAGGAATGGAAGAGACGCAGCTTTAGTGAGCTACTTCCCAAAGAACAAAGCAGCGCTTGCCGTCGAATCAAAGCCAAAACATCAGTTCATGATATTTTATTCAAAATGAAGAGGCATTGGGAGTTTAGTGTTCTTTTAGAAAAGAACATCGTTACGTTATCGTCTGGACATATTATCTCTAGATTGATTGAGTGATGGTGCTTCCGATAATCGAAGCGGTCACATTGCTTTGTATTCCCTGACCAGCTGTATCTCTGGCCACGTCCCGTTGTGTTGCTCGAGAGAGAGAGAGAGAGAGAGAGAGAGAGAGAGAGAGAGAGAGAGAGAGAGAGAGAGAGAGAGAGAGAGAGAGAGAGAGAGAGAGAGAGAGAGAGAGAGAGAGAGAGAGAGAGAGAGAGAGAGACAGACAGACAGACAGACAGACAGACAGACAGACAGACAGACAGACAGACAGACAGACAGACAGATAGATAGATAGATAGATAGATAGATAGATAGATAGATAGATAGATAGATAGATAGATAGATAGATAGATAGATAGATAGATAGAAAGAAAGAAAGAACTTTATTTGGCCGAAAGGATTAAGGTGCGGTGGGCGCGACCCTGAGGGTTTCGAAGACTCCAGGTGTTCGAGTCACGAGCTCCTTTTGGAGCTGGGTGTCCGAGCTGGGTGTCTGAGGCTCACTAAGAGGGTTCAACTTAAATTGAGAACGACTCAGCGGGCAATGGAGCGGAAAATGATAGGTGGAACATTAAGGGACAAGAAGAGAGCGGAGTGGGTCAGGGAGAAAACTGGTGTTAAAGACATATTAGTAGAAATTAAGAAGAAGAAATGGACGTGGGCAGGAGACGTAATGCGAAGGCAAGATAACCGCTGGTCATTAAGAGTAACAGAGTGGATCCCTAGAGAAGGCAAGCGTTGCAGGGGGCGGCATAAAGTTAGATGGGCAGATGAGATCAAGAAGTTTGCGAGGATAAATTGGTCACAGTTGGCACAGGACCGAGGTAATTGGAGCATAACGGGAGAGGCCTTTGCCCTGCAGTGGGCGTAGATAGGCTGATGATGATGATGATGTCCGATCGGCCCAACGCCTCCATCCAGTGGTCAGGGGAATTAATAGGAGTGAATGGGTCCTCTGCACAAGCCCACATTTCGTGTTGAAGCATGACACTTTCACGGCGCCTGGGGCAGAGTGGGGATGGGTAGGGGGAGTAGTGGACATGATGCAGGACAGCTCTGCAGGCTAGAAATTCCCTTTGGAGTTTACACCAGAGGCGTTCCTCCTCTAGAGTGAGGGATGGGTGGGCGCGAGGAGCTTGCGGCAGGATGTTTTGCTAGAGCACGCGCTTTGTCCGTGGAGTATCAGCCTGGACCCCTTTCACACAAGGCAAAACATCTTCGCCACTTTGCTTGATGCGCGAGAGGCTGCAAGCTGCAGCACCGGAGCTGTGAGCGCTGAGCTTGCCTCCTTACTCGTTTCTCTCCCGGACTATGCGTGACAAATAGTAACAATAACATATTATACATTCGTAATGTGTCTATACTAACAAAGACAAGTTGATTTGATAGATTATGGGGGTTTAATGTACCGACGTTACACAGGCGACGAGGCGCGCCGTAGTAGAGGGCTGTGATTAATTTTGACCACATGGGTATCTTTAACGTGCGCCAAAATCTCGAACACAGGGGCGTTTTTGCTTTTCACCTCCGTAAGAAAAGCGACCGCCGCGGACAGGAATCGAACCCGCGTCCTTGAGCTCAGCAGCCCAGCGCCTTAAGGGGTATTCACACGAAGGAGAAATCCACCGTTTGGCTCCTAGGAGTGCGCATCACGTGACTCCTACGTCACGGTTTCTCTCCTGCGCACCGCTCCCATCGGAGGTCGGAGCTTCTGCTCGCGAGCTACAAACGATCGGATGCTTGGCGGCGGAGGTGGTGGGATTTCGTCTGCTCGTCGGGCAGCTGGCCGCGACTCAAGTTCTCGAGCGGTTGCAGGCACTCTATTTTTATTGCTTCTTATTACAATGGACGCGAAAATGCACCGCGCACACGACAGGCGCACTGAGCTAGCCGCTGGGCGAGCGGCGGCCACGGCCGCGAAGTGGCGCAGACCGGCGCAGGTAGCTCGAGCGATAGCTTGTTATCGCTCCCCGAGGCGCAAACAGAGCTGCACATGCGAGAAAGGGGATAATGCTGTGATGGAAAGTTGCATGAAAAATCGACATCTGCGCCGCTTGCGAGAGCGGCAATCGAATATTCGCCGCAGTGTTAAGCCTAACATCTGTATGCCGGCCCGTAGGCGCACCGGCAGGCAGCTCCCCAGCACGCGCATCCCGACCCGACCACTGCCTCGCGCGTCGCGCGCCGTTCTTTACCCGCGGCAGCGCCTACATCGCGTCCACGGCCAAATTTTGGGCGGCTGACAGTATCAGCACTGGTCGGCGACTTTGGCTAGTTTCGGTTTCCGAAATTGTGGCGATCCTAGCGGCACGGTGCTGCGGCGTGGCCCTTCCCTTTCCCTCAGTGTTTCTTTCTTTCCACACCGTCAACGCTTCCGCGCCTCCTCACGCATGCGCAACAGCTCACCGGCGCCAATATTTTTTTTTTTTCTTTCTCTCGGCGCGCACGGCGGGCCAGTTCGGTACGTGCGTGAGCGAGCCGGCGTGCGAAGGGTTGCGCGGGTTGCCTAAACGCTTCCACGGGCGGAAAGTTTCGCTGCATTCTAAAATACATTCGAATGTATTCTAAATATGGGGCAGCGGAGGAAGGAGTGTTACCACTCCTGCGCAGCTCTGTGGTGCAGCAACACAGGGCGGTACAGTTCGACCAAGTTTCTCGCCTTCTCCAAAGACGACAGGTAAGCAAATTAGCTTTGTACAAGTTATAGTGATTTCCTTAAAAGCCGACTGATTGCACTCTTCTGTTTTCAAAATAATTCGCGCATGTAACGTGAAGTTAATGAGACATGTCACTAGTCTTGGAGTGGAAACTAATGTGCAAATATATCCCAGCTGTGCAGGTACGCAAAGTTTTAGAAGTAAACGCGTCTTCGGCACGCACACACTTGCTCGCAAGAACAATTTGTGGTGGCATTGCCGTTTTTTGATGATTGCCTTAGTAACTGCTGGAACGTCGATTCAGTATACTTATCAAGGTATTTTTTGTTGTTTTGTGCAGCAGGTATGAGTCTAAGTTTGGGCCCCAAGTCGAGGAGGGTTTGCGGCTTCATTGGACGTTTCCTCCGGTGACTCTCCTCAATCCATCTAATGTCATCACGACGCACCTGCTCACAAAGAAGGCAAGCTCAACTGTACGCGCTTCTTGCCTTTCATGGCGTACATACTACCACATCGATTGATGGCGTGGAGGTGCTGCGCCATAAGCATTTTTTCCTTCCCCGTCTTTCTCCAAAACGTATATTTGCGGCGAAACTACTGCCAAGCGTTGCTTCAGAGCTCCGAAAAATCTGACGTAACTCCGCGGTGTTCAATGCAAGTCGATTTTCACATGAAGCAGTGGAAGGCCAAACCGAAATACATGCGTTGTCTGCAGCCGCCATTGCAAGCGTTTCGCTCATTAAAAAATAAATAAATAAAACCAAGTAGCATTGCCGGCTTTGCTGCTCAATCTGAACTGCGCGCCCGCGCCTTGTCATCTTATCGCGAGTGGGTTTGGTGTTCCATAGTTCTGAAGTTAGAATGGTCATGCAGTATCGGACAGGATGAGATAAGAGGCGCTACCCAGACACGAGCTAGAGGGTAGCGTGTAACAACTTGGCCGATATCTGCGGCTTACAATACAGGAAAGCATTTTTTTCTGGGTGTCTTCTTAAAAGAAAGGACGAGTGCGTTCGATTTGTGTTCTGTGTTCTACGACGTGCACATGGTCGCGCATTGTTTTTGTACGTAGATATAGTCCAGCAATGAGTGTCTACAGTGCGGTCATTGTGTTGCAACAGTTTTTTATGGCTGCATTTTGTTGGTGTGAACATCATTTCTCGGAAGTGTATGCAGGTTAATGGGCGGGTCAACGCTTTCTTTCGAAGTTTGCGTTAACTCGCCCGAAAGGCAAGGCTTGAAGCATACGTGTGCATGCTTTCTTTTAAGATATAGGTTCCCAATTATTGTGTCTCTGAACTGAAACGAATTTTTTTAATGTCTAAAGAACATTCCTGTCTCGAGGTGAGCCCAAGAAATAAGTATACATTGAGTGGAACTTTCAAGTTCATTTCTTCTCCCGCCGAGGTGTGCGCGAAAAAAAAAATCTGTGTAGGGACTAGAACTTTCGAAGTTCTTCTTTCGTAATCAAGTACTGTGTACCTAAATGTGTATTCATGGCTGTAACTTTTGCGCAACTTTAGATGGAGACCGATACAAAAAGGGACTCGAAGACCTGTACCTGTCACCGTGTAAAGTTGCGCAAAAGTTACAGCCAAGAATTCAGAATACCAACTAGCCCGCCTAACCGTGTTATTGTAAATGTGTATGTAGCACGTTTTTTCCCTATTGTACAATATCGTATGCCTAAATTTGCATATGTCATATTTTTGCTTAATCCAATACTGTGTACATAAAATGTATGTGCAATATATGGGTGTTGCACGTGTGTTTTCATGACTTCGAATCAAAGACGTCCTCATATGAATTTTGAATAAATGCATAGCAAAAATAATGTTTGTGTAACACTCCAATTATTATCGCCACAAAGACAACAATTCGACACCAGAAAACGTACTATTACCTACATGTTTTCTTCTTTCAATTATTCAACACGTTACTGCACACATAACAAACGACGAGCGGCGGCCATTTCGAGTCATCGGCGCCGCTCGTCCAACTTTCGCGCCTGGTGCCATTGCGGAGCGGCCCACGAGGCAGCGACCGGCGGCAGACGCGAAAGTTGAACGAGCGTCGGTTTCAGGGGCCGGCGCGCGGCGGCACGGCCTGGCTGCCGCGGGATCAATGACGTCAGCAGCGTCCGCGACGTCAGCAAACACCCTTTCCCCCCTCGCCACTCGTTGCCATGGCGATTAATGCAACGTTTCTCAGAGGCCACGTACTACTAGGGGAGGATTTGGCGCTGCTGGCGCGAATTACGTGGGACCATGGTGGATGCGAGAGAGGCCGCCCCGTGGTATCAGTACGTAGGGGCTTTAGCACAAATTGCTGCCGTAGCGGGATCGGCGGTGCTACGGCAGCTCTGCTTTAGAGATAGGCGACTGCAAACACTGATGTCCGTCCGACAGACGCATCCTCCGTGTGAGCGAAGGAGCTGGCCGAGCGGAAGTCCGCCTGCGGTGACGTCACGACCTCCCTCGGATTTCTCCGCTGAAACGCTCCGTCGTGTAAATACCGCTCAACTTAGCCACTGAGCCACCACGGCAGGTAACAAAGTCAAGTTGACTTCACTCACTCACTCACTCACTCACCCACTCACTCACTCACTCACTAACTCACTCACTCACTCACTCACTCACTCACTCACTCACTCACTCACTCACTCACTCACTTACTTACTCACTTACTTACTTACTTACTTAGTCACTTACTCACTTATTTACTTAGTCACTTACTCACTTACTTACTTGGAATGTGAATAGTACATTCCTTATATGACGCAGCAGCCTACCAATGCAGAATTTTTTAAACATTCAGTCATCTTTAAAGGTACGACAAATGCTGAAACATTTTTTCACAGATCACTCAGTATTTTTTGTCACGGATAGTTCCGTATCGGTTTTTGCTTCTTAAGATTGCTCATACATATTCCTAAAGGGGAATTTTGGAAATTTTGGTACAATTAAGGTTAAACAAGTACAATATGACTAAAAGGTAGTTTTACCATCACTGCTGCAGTATCTCGAAGGCCAACGTAAGTGTCAATTCATTTCTGCATCTCAGAACTATTTACTTAAATTTCTAAAAAAAATTAAATACTACCGGTAATATCCCACCTGACCAAGTTAAATTTGAAATACCTGGCTTAGACGTGCCACAAATCCTGCAATATCTCGAAGGTCCTTAAAGGGACAGACAACCGTTTTTTGTGGAGTGCATGTTCTCCCGCTCATATGAAAGCCAGTGATTTATGTAGTGGGGAAACCACAACAAATTTCTAAATGAAGTGGCGGGACTAATTTTAAGTTGGTGCGAAACTTTCTGAAGTCTGAAAGCTAACGCCATGTAGGGTCTAGACGTGGCACTACCGTACCTATACAAACAGCTCCGCCAGTTCCTATGCGCGATTAAAAAATCGCATACAAATACTGCATTTTGTTATTGTTTTAGCCAAGGACGAGTTTCAAATACCTCTGTTTACATCATAAATATGTTACCGCGCGGCCCACTGTCATGGTTTCCAGCATTCGCTTTGCAGCCTTCGTGAGGCTGGTGGGGGATCTAAACATTCCGCGTTCAAAACATACGGCATTATCAGCAAAACCGTTTCTGTTCAAGGTGTTGTAAGCGATGCCCTTTCGTTTGGGATAGAGGGCAGATACTTCGCAGAAATCGATTGTCTGTCCATTTATTCATGCTCACTTGGCATGCGCATCTCGAGATTACTGATATAATTGTCCTGAAATCTACCTATAAAGGGCTTTGAGAAATTTGACGCCGAATGAGGGCGAATGAATAACATGTAGCTGTGGATTATTTGTGCTACGGCGACTACATCCTCCAATTCCGTAGTGGATGCGTTTAAAGCTAAGTCGAACAAGTATCCAATAAGGGATTTTTCAGTTTTCTGCAAATCTTCCGCTTAATGAGGTTAAACAAATAACACCTCGCTTAAGCACGTGTTCCCAAAACCCGCGATGTCTCTCTGGAGTCTAAAAACTGCTCACACGAGTGTCTGAAAATAAAATCTAGACTGAATTATTCAGACATTATACTAATAACGAGAATAAAACAGTTGTACGGGTTTTTTAATTCCCTCATTGTTCTTGCCAAGCATGTGAGAATATCCTGGTTGCTCATAAGGCTATCGAATTCCCTACAAATTATGTCAATGATTTTAGACTTACTCCTCCAGCAAGTTAAATAGACAGCACAATGTTCCAATTTTCAAAATGCAGTTTTTTTTCTATTTCTGAATTGTTTCTGTTACGTGTTTCTATATCGTTTCTGTTACATTGACCCGACTGAATAGCAGCTGAAGACGTTTCAAACCTCAAAGAACGAGCGAAGCCACCAAAAGTGCCTGCGTCTGATGAGCGGGAACTGGGCCGCATTTCCCAGGTGCTCTTCGAATACCTACGTCACAAATTATGATGAAGGGCGATAGAATTTAAAATCTCCCCCCCCCCCCCTTTCCGCCAATTCAACCATGGCGGAATTGTTCCTGGCGGTGTAAAAGACGCAGACTTTCGAATACAGCGAAGTTGTAGGCTGTCATGAACCATGCATCTGCGGGCCATCTGAACTTGTCGCTACTATATCCGCTGGCTTCTGGTCGATTCGCAGGTGGAGACGGAGGCAAGCGGCTCGAGGCTGCCCATGTGGCAAGAAGTGGGCCCCCAGGGAGACTTGTGGGAGTACGCACACGTGGTGGTCGGTCATACGCAGCCCTTCAAGGTCGTCTTCCTCGCCCAACGTGGAGGTGACGCGCTCACTGACATTGCCATCGACGAAGTCTCCTTTACGCCCTCTTGTCTTGAAGGAGGTGAGCACTGTTCCGTACACTTCTCTTTACTGGTGGTGCTGCTTGGGTGCCCCAATCAGGCATCAGGAAGGGGACAGCCCCGTATGAGGAATCGTCACTGGCGCTGTATAATGCTAGTTTCGAGCTATGTTCCCTAACCCCATGACGCCTAGCGTTTTTCCTTCATCATTTTGGCCAAAAATCGTCTTTCAACTTCCATTAAGGTTCTGCAGATTCATTATATATAGATAGATAACGCAGCAACGAAATTGAATGAAGCCAGTGAGGTCAGTTTTCCTAGCGGTAGCGCGTGCTATAGCAAGACTGGCCGCTGTACTGGCTGCATTTTTTTTCTCTATTGATGATTTTGTATTTGCATGACGAATACAAAACAAGAAAGTGTCACAAACGCACGCAACTCTGCGGCCAGCAGGTGAAGAATGCTGTGCATCTAGTGACTGCCTAGTTTTGTTCATGACTAATGGGAAACAGCGTTACAGTCGGCAAACTACATGTTGTACCTCAAAGGTGGCTTAATAGTCCTATTACACTAGGTAGCACGTGGAAAATCATTTACACGGATGCTTCATTCCCGCCAGTGACGGACAACGCAACAATCGCTCAGCTGTATCTCGCGCAGAGTCGAAGCGCCCAAGCGCACAGAAAACATGAGAGAGGTCATCTAGAACAGCGACATTTAGGGAAAATGGTGTCAGTTCCCAGTTATGTGTTGAAGCTTGTGTGGATACATACCAAACTCAAGCAATAGACTAGTAGCTCACCCCCGACCCGCGTGCAGAGGTTCCTTGGAAACCGACGATTGCAGTTCGAGTCGCAGTGCTGCGAATAGCAGTGTGTGAGCTGGGTGACGGTCCGAACATAATGATACTTACCACCATCATTCCGACGATAGCGCAAGTACTTTACAGGCTTCTCTCCAGAATGGAACCTGCACTATATATCCAAGCTGGCGCTTTCCTTGGGGGCAGAGTTAGAGAAAATATTACTTACATGTCATGGTTGTTGGAGAACCACTGCATCCAGATGTGGTGCCCTTTCAGGGTCGCTCGCTTTCAACGTCACCCCTGAGTTCAGTTAATAGCTGGCTATCATGATTCGAAGACTATCGACGCATTTTTAGGACTGACCGAATGCCCAAAAATACCCCACAGTGTCGTGGAAAAGGTCTTTAATGTGACAAAAATACCGCCTTGACAGCCGCCTATGTTCTGGCAGTAGTTCGGTTTCTTAGTGATGGTAGTTGTGATGGTAGTAGTTCGATTTCTTAGTTCGGTTTCTTAGTGATGGGATGCCAGTATTTGCCAAGAAACGCAGATACTGATGACTAGAGAGTTTTATGGAGTGGAACCGCTCTATATACACGTGAGTGTAGCGACAGTTGAACTTGAATGAGTGCTCTAGCGTGCGGCACTGGCATGTTTGCCTTTCCTTCAATGCCCGGGCAGATGCTCTAGAATGCATGGCGGAGACAAGGAGGGAGGGAGAGCGAGAGAGAATACGCGTTTATTGGAGGAGGGAAACATTTGAATTTTTGCGGATCGGCCAAAGCCCCGGGCCAGCTTGAGAGGCGGAAATGGCGGCTAAGAGGTTTGTGCCCTGCACTTTTTTCCTTCATGTTGTCTCGGTGTGTCACCCTGCAAGAAAAAATCTAGGGCAGTGCGGACGGGGGCCAGTTGGTTCATTGTTTCAATACATAATAACAGCACATGACCGGAACAAGACAATAGGCAAAGGAGCGCTGGTTAGCAACCGGAGTTTATTGCTTGTCCTGTCTTGTGCCATTCATGCTCGGTATTCCTGTTTTGAAAGCAAAACAGATATAAATTGCTGAATAACTATTCCGTTGAAACAAAGCACACTCTGGTCCTAAATAGAAACTGTATTGACTATTGTACCAAGGTAGATCACTGTGAGAAGCAGCAGAGAAAATTCGCGCAAGCGTGCAGAGTGGCAGTGATACTGGAAATTTCGGGACCATAAATTGTAAGCTGCAGGCATAATGAGAAAAATGTACACCTAATCGATAGGAAACACCTAAAAATGCTGGCCATTAATGGAATGAACGATATGCTCGTCTGAACATTACAGGTGCTGCTAACATTTCACAACATGCATCTCTGTGCACCAAAGACGAATTTTTGTGCTCGGACAAGCGGACCTGCATTCCCAGAAATTTTGTTTGCGACTGCGAGGACGATTGTGAAGATGGCAGCGATGAAACCGACTGTGGTGCGTAAATATATAATTGACACACAGAAAATATTTTTGTAGAATTTTATGTATCATTGCTATTTTTTAGCTCTGCAATTCTTTTTTAAGAAAAATGTAATGAACTCTATAAAAGCAATATAGTTTGTTGTATATTACCTCGCTCCGGATTACGTGATTTGTTTCTTCGTCTTGGTAACCATTCCTAGATGACCACAGACGATCTTTCATAATTTTTTTACTATTTTAATGTCGTCGGTTAAGCATCGCGCGAAACGAAAAGTTTGTGGGAAAAATGCATCATTACTTTTCTTTTACATTTAAGATGTGTCATGTCTGAATGTTTTGTTGAGGTAGTGCACTCCAAGGGCTCAGTTCTCTAAAACACAGGCGTCTTTTTGAAGCATGCATGAATATGCATCTGTTCTGGGGTTTTGGCCGATTGGAGGGGCGGGAAACTGTGGAAATCACGCGGATCATGCCGAGGGGCACCGCCTGTAGCTTGGCGCAGAGTGACGCGCACTGACCCTCGCCGCTTTGCGCGTCGCTTCGCGCCACGCCCTACAGGGTGCCTCTCGGCATGACCTGCGTGATTTCCACCGTTTCCCGCCCCTCCAAGCGACGCCCTAACCCCAGAACACATTCATTTTCATGACAATACCGCGTCGCTTCAAAACGAAGCCCGTGTTTTAGAAAATTGAGCCCCAAGAAGTCCCCGTAGGTCGTCTTCACCACAGCGTCCAAGAATGACTAACTGAAGTGACCAAGTGTGCAAATTCGGTAAATTACGAAGCCCAACATATTAAATGACTAAAAAAAGTGCATGTGCGAAGGGACAACAGGCAAGTCGTGCAAGGCGTTTTGCATTGCGCAATGTACCTGCGCTGATGCACTTCAGCACTCGAATAGATGCTCTGTCACGTCATTCGCTGTATTCGCACACTAGGCCACTTTGATTGGTCCATCTGGAGCATTGCGGTGAAGACTGCCTATGAGCGCTTCTTGGAGTGTACTGTCTGCAAAAGAGGAAGCGTGCTCGTGAAGTGGCCTTTTCCGGAATCCTTTGGCAGCTACATGGGGTCTGTCCTCGTGTTATATGTTTCTCCTCTCCGTGAAGCGTTTTTCTTCTAATTTGTTTTTAAGTACATGGTGGAAATAAATTTAGAGATAAACTGATACTGAAAACACACAAAATATGTCGCTAACACATCAGAGAGATGATAGTGCAGCGTGGCGCCGTTCGCTTGTGTGCGCGTGACTAACGCATTTAAATATTTTCTCCGCCTCTTCTTTGCAGGTATGAAGTGCAAAACGCAAGGAACCACACGTAAGCCCCGCCGAATATTGACTTGTACATTGCTGAGCACTTAGCTCTTATGGGCTGCGCTTGTCTGCACAAAATGATTGATCTTGCTTGCAGCACAAGGAAGGGATTTACATAAAAATTGGCTAAAATGAAAAAAATATCCTTTTGTTTTGATTTTCGAAAGCTCAAGGTTGCGTGTTTCGATCACCTAGGAGAACAAATTACTGCGCCTTGTACGGGAATCGTTACATTGCTATGCCCGAACACGGCGGTCTGGACGCGCTCGCGAGCTCTGCGCCCGCTCGCCGAGCAAGCGCAGAGCTCGCGAGCGCGTCCAGAGCGGCAGTGGCTCAAAAAATGGATAAAAATCACTCCGTATGTACGATCGATTTCATTCTCTGGAATGACGTTCAGGAAAGGTTTCAGCCGTAGTGATACATGTGCAAGGGAGGATGCATTTCGCGTAGAAAGGGAGCGCAGCAATCAATCTTGCTAACCGTGCAGCCAGCGGAAAAGCGACTGGCCGTCCCCTGTCCCCGGACCCTTCGGCAGTGTCGAGCACGCCAAGTTCAGGATGTGCTCCCAGCACTTTCAGCTGCGGTGGTCGGTGCATTGCGGCCCTGCTCCTGTGCGATGGCGTGCCTGACTGTCCTGACGGCGAAGACGAACGGCAGTGTGGTCAGTTTCCTTAATGTTTCTTCCCGCAGTTAAACACGTTCACGGATTCCAATTACAATTGCAGTCGAGCATCTTAACTGGACAGAGGTGAAAAATGAGTCCCTTCGTCATAATATCCTGTAGCTAGCCGACTGCAAAAATATGACGGTTCTGTATGCGGCCACCAAAAGGCAGTACGGAAACTGCTGTACTTTCCGAGGGATTGCTTTGAAATATTGTGCCCTCATGGGCGTCATTTTGTACGGCATCCCGGCTAGAGCGGAGAGATCTTTAGTATGGGCGTCGTTTCGCTCACAGGAAAAGAAATTAACAGGCGGTTCGGCTTATCAAATAGGCAATATCATGCGAAAGCAGCATACATCGCTTTTTTTAAAACGTTGTTCCATACCCCACAGCGCGTGGCTACTCTGCGAGTATGTAACACGGCGGTAGGCTTTCAAGAGGTACTGACAAAATTTTGGAGGCCAGATAACTTCGGTGATAGATTGGTGGGAACACACATACATCATCTGCAAAATATCAGCGGCAAATACAGCCTAGAACATATTTAAAATCAATTTTAACGTGTGCTAAACACAACCGAGCAGCCAGCGGAGGACCTTCTGCAATCGACATTCCCTAGATATTTTGTAAATAAACAACATACAAACACGTGACGAGTTTGTGTTGGCCGCTTCCGCACTGCCGGCGTTTTCCGCCGGCTCACCGCTCCAATCGGAGGTGGGAGCTTCTGCTCTCGAGCAACGAAGGACTTGATCGTTAGCTGCGGAAGCGCCGGCCGGGATTTCGTCGGCTCATCGGGAAGCTGGCCGCGATCTAGGTTCTACAGCGATTCCAGGCACTCTATTTTTATTGCTTGTTATTACACTGGACGCGAAAACGCGCCGGGGACACGAAAAGCGCACTGAGCGAGCCGCACGGTCGCTGCGCAGGCGGCGGCCACGACCGCGAAGTGCCGCAGGGTAGCGCAGGTAGCTCGAGCGATAGTCTGTTACCGCTTCACAAAATGGGACCCAAGTCCTAAACATGGCAGCACATATGAGAAAGGAATTAATGATGCGATGGCGGGTTGCATTAAAAAAACTCTCACCTCCCCTCGCGGGAACCCCTGTGTAGATGCGACGCAAAGGGGGTTCACGTTGCAGCGTTGGACAGCGGAGGAACGGCGCTGGAACGATGGAGCGGAGCGGCGCAGGCACCGCGTTTTATAGCGCGCATAGCGGTGAGGGGACGCGCCGGCGCCAGTGCGTCTGCCGCGGCTATGACGCAACACAATCCAACACAATCCACTTTAATCCAATCCAATCCAATCCAAATCCAATCCAATCCAATCCAAGCCAAGCCAATCGAATCCAATCCAATGCCCCTCGCGAGACAGTGTTCGCTATCGGAGAGGAGAGGGGGTGAGCGGCGGAGAGCGCAGCTCGCGCGGCGAGGAGAATGGGGGAGGGGCGGACGCCGACGAAAACGCCGACGATGCCGGATGCAGGGACAAGGCGAGTGAATGAGATGCAGTCGCATCTAAAATCGTTATCTGCACCGCTTACGAGGCGGCAATCGAATATCCGCCGCAGTGCTATGCCGAACACATCTGTAGGCGGAGCTGTAGGCAGACCGGCTGGCTGCTCCCAGCGCGCGTCTTCCCACCCAATGTCTCGAGGGTCTTGCATCGTGCTCTAGCCATGGCAGAAATTTGCACTCAGAGCGCCTGCGTCACGTCCACGGTCGCTTTTGAATGAAGAGGCTCACGTGTTCAGTATGTGGGGGCATTCGCAGAAACTGCCGGCGACGTGGATTCGACAGTGCTACGGCAGCTCTGCTCTGTGATATCCATCCGATGGTCACGTGGTCAGCTTTGTTTACACAAAATCTGGCGTTTCGCGGCACCCGCTGAAACCGAAACTGCGACTGGCAGCATTGAAAATGCCTCTTATTAAATAACCGTCACACGCTGAAGCATTGAAAATGCCTCTTATTAAATAACCGTCGCACGCTGAAGCAAGTGAGGTTCCCACACGTGATAAGTAGGTCATTAGCTACTTATCGCAACAAAAAAAAACCAAGATGCACAATTTTTGTGTCAGTGCCACTGTACGCGTACAGGATTTAGAGTAAGGGTACAGATTTCTTGTGGTCCCCTGGTCTAGTGCTTACGTTAAAGCAATTGATTGGCTTGTAATTTGACCTTCAGTCTGAAGGTGGTGTATGGACTGGAGATGAGGTGGATGGAAGGGAAAGGGTGAGGGAAGTTAATACAGTTCGTCCACACAAATCTATTCCAGACGTCTCTGTAGGAGCTTGATTACATGCCAAGCCCACATTCTGGATACCAGTGCTTTTCAACGACCAGTGGGTTAAATGGTCAGGGATATTTACTTTTAGGCAGGTTGAATTTTATTGCGCAAAGTTCCTGCCAGTGAAAAAAACAAATCCACAATATTTCTAGGGGTTAGGAAGGCTCGGCGCAATATAAATGTTTTTTTTTTAAATACACAGATGCCGAAAACGTTTGCCTTGACGACTACTACTATTGCCGGGACCCGAGGTCATGCCTGCATCGTTCTAAGCTGTGCGACGGTCGAGCAGACTGCAGTGACGGATCCGACGAGTCCCTCTGCAATGGTTTGTACCCCCTTAAGTACATATATAGTATACAAAAATACGTTATAGGCTTTTTGGAACTCCCACTACATTTCAGAATCTATGGCCCACCCTCAGCGACTGAAATTTTGCTCTTAAAATAGAGGAACTCACAAAATATGGCTTGGTAATGCTCGTGTTCAACTGTATGTAACCCCCAATAGGCCGTACTTTAAAGTCCGTCTTTCAGAATTCCTCGTTTTGCCGATCTCCTAATTCAATTAGAGTGTCGGATTCAGTATTTGAACCATAACTTCCCAATTTTCCCATGGTACGTTTGTCTACTTACCTCTTGCCTACATGAACTGCTAAATCTGCCTTCGCAGAGGCGGACGGGAGTTGACATAAGGCGTTAATAATTTTCTATACATTCTCGTAACAGTTGTCAATAGATTGTCAATGGATAAGCGACGCCGGATGAAGCACCGGCGTCGCTTATCCCAAGCTTGTGCTTTTATTTAGCATGATACTAGTTATTGATATTCTCCAATTTGGGCTTCCTTCATTTCAAGATAGGATGAACTGTGTATGACAACTCCTGTGTTCAACACTTTGAATATAGAGGCGAAGCTAGGTATGTCTCACTGGTGGCGTATGTCGCGTCGGAAACACACTGCAGGAAAGCTAACTTTCTCTGACGATGATGATGATTGTGGGTGAAGGGAAAGAAAAAAAAAAAACGCTTCCCGTTGTCAGAATAGAAGCTGGGTCCCTCGCGTTAAGAAACGGACGTCTATCCTCTGGGACTGTATCAAAAACCCGCGCGAAGCGTCGACAGAGACTATGACCCCGCCGCATCTCGAAGCCGCAGCGGGAAGCTACGACCAGGAACAGCAGACCAAGGCCATCCAGCAGATCTCAAAGGCCCTCGAAAGGCAACGACCAAGCGAAACCGGCGAAAGGTTACCGCCCCAAGAAAGGGGCAGGCGAAGCCGGCCGAAGGGAGTAGCGAGGCCGGAGCCAAAGTAGAGGGGCAAGAAGTCGAGAAGATGTCACGGCCACGTCCCGGAAAGACCCCCGCGCGAGGGGGATCTAACCGAGTTGCAGGCACTTTAATAAAGTTGTTCTCTCTCTCTCTCTCTCTCTCTATATATATATATATATATATATATATATATATATATATCCGATTGCGCCATTCCCACACAGTCGGAGCAGGTTGGATTTGGAGAGGGGTGCATGGACGTGAAAAATTAGACAGCAAAATCGTGAACCCCGCCGTCTAAAGACGAGGATGGTTGAACGCAAAGCTTTCTTTGTGTGAAATCAAATGGCAAAGGGTCAACGTCAAAGCCGCTGCCATAAACATTCCAAACTACGTGCGAGCCAAAGTCAAAGATCATCGAGGCTAAGTACATACCTTCTCCGAGTCAGAGTCCAGACTCGGACGACAACCAAGGAATGCCTCACGAAAAAGCTTCGCGTTCAACCATCGTCGTCGTTAGATGGAGGGGTGCATGATTTTTAACAGAAAAGCTGTTTAGGCCGATACAAATCAGCCCTGCGTAGACAGAAAACCTGGAGCGCACGTGAGCGCGTGCCTCGCGGCGACCGCCAGACGTCGTCCGGGCTTGCGCGTGGCCTCACGCCACATGAGAGGCTCTCCCCTTCGTCGTCGTCGTCGTCGTCGTCGTCTAGCAAATGGCGCGGCACGGCGGAGACGATGACTGTCAAGCCATCCCTTCACATTCCACACGTGGAGACGGCCACCGGACCAGCTGACGAAGAAGTGGAGTTCTACCGAGGCGAGGACGCGCTACAAGAGGATTTGCTCTACTCTTGTAGCTGTGCCGTCGGAAGACGACGACGAAAGGGATGACGACGATTGCTACTGAAGAAAACACTGTACATACTTTAAAATGGTCCTTGCTTTACAGTGCCGTCCAAAACGGGTTTGCACTGCTGGGGCCCGGCTGCTCCCTCTCTCCTGGGATCCGCTGTCAGTGTGGGGAAAAGCTAGGTCGACCGCCAGCTCTGCTGTTTCTCCAGCATTGCACCACTAGTGCAAGCTCCACCAGTTCTTTTCACTGCTCCTTTCAATGTTATTCAAAGCTGTGATAGCAACGTTAGGTGACCTGTATCACTGATAGTTCCTCCAGAATTGCATCTAACATACCTGGCCTCATCAGAGTGTCCTAGCAGTGAGTATTCCCAGGTGGAACGGGGATCTCTTCCTGTCTGGAAATTCCTAGCATCCTCAGTGGCACAGCCGGTGACTGCGCTGCCTTGATCAAATACTGCTGAGAACAGAAGGCTGGGCTACAGAATTTCGTTCATGCTCGTTAGCACGTTGTGGCTGATACTGCACTTGCAGTTGCTCATGCCGGCTATAATGGATGGGGATTACGTAGAGAGGCTCTAGCCATATAATTTATCCCCGGGCTCTTTTTCTCCAGAGACATAGCTCCGGACTACGCAATCCTGCGTGCCCCGAATTTCTCAATCATCGGCATCGCAACATGATGTTCCTCCCCGAAATGAGCGAATCGAATGTTTATTGCAACGGACAGCTGTATAGGCAGAACATCTCTGCAGACTGCGGTTGTTTCGCACTACTTCCACAGTGCACCCTGGATGGTGGTCGAAGGAACTACTAAGAGAGAGTGCACCAACTGTTTATTAGAGTATGTGGCTGCTTGGGCGAGCTGGCTCGTGAATGGACTATCCGGGGTTTACATACGATGTGCGCAGGGACGACACGGGGACGACGCGACGGCGCTTGGTTTTGGGATGGCGACAGCGTAAAAGCGTATTTAAAGGGACCCTGCAACAGTTTTAAACTCTTTTCTAAATCATAAATGCTTTCAGAAGGCAGTCAACAAACACATCCAGTACTTAGAATAGCGAGTCACGTATTACCTCAGCGAAAAAGTACTGCTCTATGCCCATCAGGTAACTTCGAAACTTGCTCAAAAACTTTCTCTCTCTTTCCCGGTCCTGGCATTCCTAAAGCGCTCGAATTACGTCAATACATAAATGCAAGAGCTATTAGCCGGCTTCCTTTCAGTTGCAGAACTAAACGCTTTCCACAGCCAGTTTAGAAAGAAGAGCCACAAAAGCAAAGCAGAAACGGAAGGCGGGTCTGCTGAGACTAGCAAATCATGCAGCGCCGCTCCGTGTTGGCGATAACTATAACGTTCACAATGCTTCCAGACGCGAAGAAAACAGAGAAAGCGTTTATCGGAAGTGTTGCAGAGCCCTTTAACATCTGTGTGCAGCAGGCGCGCTTACGGAGCTGAACGCATAAGTGGAGTTACCCAGGCCACACCAAGGATGTACGAGTCCACACCGCGTTAGTTTGCCATCTGAAGAGGCATTGTAGGGCAGCTATATCGGACGTTTATTTCGCCGGGGCGGTCAACGCTAGTCTGCACGAGTCGTCCAAAGCGACACGCAGTGGGACGATCCGGGTCCGATGAGACTAAGAAGAAGCTTAGAAAGTATCCCTTCGCGCCTCTTGCGCGATAGGTAGCGGACTCAAATTTTCTAGTTTGTTCATTGCTAATGTCCTGCATTTGCTTTGTACCTGTGTTATTTGACTCCCGTCATTTTTATATCCCCTGTATGAGGTCTTTAGGCATGACGAGATGTGACGTTATTGACGTCTAATTTTCGGGCTGACCTGCGGCCGACAAATATTCGGAAGTGGAATGTATGCAACAAGGTCGTTCTGGACACTGCTTCACATCGCATATATTCTTTCCTCCCTTGAAATTAAAGTGTGTGTCAAAAAATATTTTGGAATTTCAAGCCATTGACTGAACTATAGAATGCACTATCGCGTGTGTGCCTTAACCAAAACTGGAAGGAAATAAGAAAGGGAGTTGGAATATCTGTATGGATTTGAATAAAAAAAAAACAGAACGAAAAAAAGTGAACTAGCTCATATTCACCCAACAATCTCAGCTTTCTTTATTGCGCCTTCAGCCACTTTCCTTTTTTTCTTTTTCAAACAGATAATCGTTAGGTGGGTGTTCCCGATGTACTGTGGTCGCTTGCGGAAATGATAAATGATAAATAATGGCGCATTTATAACAACAACAACAACAGCAACAACAAAAAACAGGAAACGGGCTAGGTGGTGTCGATCATCATGTGCTCTTTTCAACGCGGAGCAATTTTGGCGGCATGATTGCTTTTTTTTTTTTCCTGACAAAGAAAGCGACAACTGACTTCACTGGTGCATTATTTTTTTCCTCCGTAGACTGCCCCGCCTTCTTCTGCCGCAACGGGGGAAAGTGCAGCCTCACACGCGCCGGGGCACCGCAGTGCGCGTGCAAGGATGCGTTCGGGGGGAACCGCTGCGACAAGGAATCCATCGCCGAGCCTTCAAGTCACAAAGCTCAAATCCATGGTAGGCTTCCATACTGTGGAACTCAATACGACGCTTATTTCCTGACTCATAAAGGCCGGGAACGATCTTTTCTGCGGTTTATTTTGCATATGGTGAAGTCGATGGGAAATGAATTGATACGAATACCAGAAAACGCCATGTTTACGAGGGCACGCATAATAAACGCCGTTTTTCCCCTACGGATAGTTACGGGCATACCGTTTTCTCAGTGGAGTCACTACCTTGGGAGCCCAAAACAAAAACCCCGAGAGATTTTCTTATGCGCCTTAATGATTAATATAGATATGTTGTTAGATGAAAACTTTTCCCACGGGTTTTCGCAGTTGGCGGAATTAAGGTTCTCTCAAACAGAGATGAACCATGCTCGTAGTTCAACAAAACGTTTCACTTGGAGTAGTAAACTCGAAATTTTGTGTTTTATTTTTCGAGGCGCGCTTAGACGGTACTGTAGGCCATGGTGCACGCCCGACAGATAGCATGACATCGCGGAAGCTGTGAAGTGACTGTTACAGACGGCGGTTATGCAAGCCCACTGCGTTCAAAAACACAAGCGGGCTGACGCGTGCCCCACTAGTAGTAATACCTGCCTTATTGTACGCTCGGCTCCTTAGGGCCTCGGGCTGTCGGTGTCTCCTTTCGTCGTCGTCGTTTCATGTAGTGACGGTACTAAAACACCGGGACACTCATTTTCCGACGCCTCGCAATAAAAAGTTTCGTGTCAATGGGCAAAAACGCGTACTAAAAGAACACACCGGGACACTCGTTTTTTAAAGCCTTCAAAGACACAAGACTTTTACAGCAAAGTTGTATAGCTCTACCTTCCCCCCCTCTCCTCTGGTTTCATCGCCAAGGCGCCAAAGATACAAGGCGCCCAGAAAAACGCCAAGCGCCAAGAATGCACTTATACACTGTATGCTTCGCCACTCCCCGAGTTTTTCGTTAGTGGAGGTGGCGCGGTTTTTTTTTTATACAGCAGAACACTTTATGGGCTCGCCTTGTCGTCGTAGCACGCTAACGGTCGATGTCAAGCGAATGCCGGAATCAGGCGGCGCAGCGAGATAACGGACCCAAGTAGAGCTTGGTTTACCGTCGTCAGGGAGTCACGCTGAGGCTTCGAAAACCACGTGGTTTAAATATTCATAATTGTCTCATCTCGTGAATCGCTGGCGCTTATCATACATCTCCCTGTTGTTTAGCGCAAAGGCAGGTACATTTCAGGCAAAATTTCTGTATATAACCGGCAGCCTCCACGTTCATTCAGTTAGGAACGCTCGTTGGGTTGGTTTTTACGATAGTAAGCAAAAAAAGTGGCCACGCAAGAAAAAATGGCGAGTTCGAAATGACACAGAAAGGCTGCAGCTGAGCAAAAAAAAAAAAAATGGCGCGTTCAAATGACCCAGAAAGGCTCCAGCCGCGCAAGAAGAAAATGGCGCGTTCAAATGACCCAGAAAGGTCCAACCATGCAAGAAAAAAAAATACGCATTCTAAATTACGCGAAAGAGCTCCAGCACACGAAATTAAAGTAACCACAAAAGAAGAGAACTCCCGCTGGCGCAGTTTCAGGCAGGGGGCGCGCGAGCACTGCGAAGGCAGAAGATTTGAAATGCATTGGGTGGCAGGAGTGAGCGAATAACGGCGCTGCAGCCCATTATGGCGAATCACTGCTCTGTACTTCCGACAGCTTTCACATTGAATGGACCGGCTTTAATTTTGTATTAACAGCGCCTGAACCTTACGTTTAATGTGAAGGCTTCACGTTTATTTGTCAGTTAATATGGCCACCGTGAGCCAGTCGGGCCTGCTTCTAGTATCCAAGCATAGTGGGTGCGAACAATAATGATATATCCTAATGAGTTAAGTCAGATTGTTTCTTCGCGTGCAGTTTACTAAAAGGAGAACATAATAGGAACGCAGCGACGTTGGCTGTAAACGCGGCATGTTTCTGCGATTCGCCGCAGAGAAAAAATGTAAACAGAGTATGTAAGCAGTAAGCAGTAACCTGCAATAAGAAAATGTAAGCAGTGAGCAGCATGCCTGTGATGGACGCTAATATTCTTCATGGGCCGGACGTCCGGTCACAGAGGCTGTTTGGGGCGGTGGCAAGAAAAAAAAAAAAAAGAAACAGAAAAGGAAACACGCGTGTGTCAAACTTTCGGCGCAGGTTAAAAATACCCGGGTTATACAAACTGATTTGTAACCATCTATTACCGCCGGTCGCATATCCGAAGTGCAGCTTTCAACTAGCGTCTCTGGGCAGATTGGACGCTAAGGTAAATACATTCCAGTGAGCGCCACAAATGGTCTTTCTGAACTTCTATGCTGGCAGTCATCCAACGGTAAAATGAAACGGAGATACGAGACCTTTTGAAGATTCCGCTGAGTGATCATCATCATAATCACCATCATCATCAGCCTATCTACGCCCAATTCAGGGCGAAGTCCTCTCCCATAGATCTCCAATTATCTCGGTCCTGTGCTAACTGCGACCGATTTATCCCCGCAAAATTCTTGGTCTCATCTGCCCATCTAACTTTCTGCCGCCCCCTGCCACGCTTGCCTTCTCCAGGGATCCACTCTCTTACCCTAGATGACCCACGGTTATGTTCCCTTGGGATTAAAAGGCCCTGCCCACGCCCATTTATTCTTCTTAATTTCTACTAATATGTCCTTAACACGCGTTTGTTCCCTGACCCACTCCGCTCTCTTCTTGTCCCTTATGGTTACACCTATCATCTTCCGTTCTATTGCTCGCTGAGTCGTCCTTAATTTAAGTTGAACCCTTTATGGAAGTCTCCAAGTTTCTGCCATGTAGGTAGTACCGGTAAGACGCAGCTGTTGTAAACTTTATTCTTCAAGGACAATGGTAGGCTGCCATTTGTTATCTGAGAATGCCTGCCGAATGCACTCCACCCCATTCTTATCCTTGTAATTATCTGTGCCTCATGGTTGGGATCCCGTGTCAGTACTTGGCCTAAGTAGACATATTCGCTTACCACTTTCACTGTCTCGCCACGTATCTCGAACCACTGTGCTCTCCTGAGGCTATCGAGCATTATTTTAGTGATCATACCAGTGATCCTACCAGTGACGAAAAAAAAAACCGCCGGGGAATGGGCTAATGAGGCAATTATTAGCTTAATAATTTTACAGCCCTACTGATAATATCGGGCGAAAGGGGAAAGCAACAAGTCCCATGGAATAATGACTTAAAACGGCTGAAACGCTTCGCCATATCCCGGCGCTGTTAATTTTCCTTCCCGCTTAATTTAAGTGAATTCGGTTCAATTTGGAGTGAAAGTATCAGTTGAGGAATAGCTTCAGCAAAAGTGGCGGCGCTGACTTGACGTCCGGTTAGGTTTACGGCTCGCCACATTCTCCAAGAGACAGAAAATTGAAAGCGCTTTAGGCTGCATAAGACGTACTTTTCTCATAGGACGATTTCATATATAAAAAAAAGGATGGGTGGTCGGCATCCTAAATTCACTTAGAATTTTTTTTATCTAATTCCTTAATTAAATGCAAGAGCTGATCCGCAAATATTTTCCTTTAAATATTGTCCAACTGTAAACAGCCTACAGCGCGACTCGGCCGACCCCCGCCACTACCTGTCCCTGGGCCACGGCCGCCTTCTTATTCATAGATAAGTATTAACAAACAGGCGCCGCTGCACTTGGCCGAGTCGCAGCGGCAGGTAGCGGCGGCGGTCGGCCGAGTCGTGTCGCAGGATTTTTACAGTAAGGCAATTTTTTTTCCAGGGAAATATTTCCAAATAAGGATGTTACATCACCCCGGAACGATATCAGAACATTTTAAGTAAACTGAAGATGTCGATCAGCCACCCGTAGTTTAATATGATCTGAAACAACCCAGTAACACGCACAGTAACCATGGCATTCGTACTCACTTCAAACGGGTTTAACTTTTCTTTGTCGTAAAAATAAACATCAATAGCTATTCAAAAACCCAATTAATTCTAGCTATTTCGCTAATTTCTACGATGATTTTTAGAGCAAAGATTGTGGTGGTGCATTGAGAATAATTTTTTGTGTCGTCGTGTTCGCCCTATCAGAATTTTCCTTGCGGTAAAGTCAACTTTCTAGGGATTGCTCTAGGGAAACCAATTTTGCGCTAAGACGATTCTATCATTGCGCCGCGTTTTAGTTATTTGTCATAGTTAGTTCACAGTGGAGTTGTCAGAGCGTTTCGGAATTCTCGTCTCTTCTCAATACATGGGCTTCAACGGGAGGTGTTTTGTCAGACAAAACGGCTGTAGCTCGTGTTTAACGAAACGATATACCGCCCCATTTTATATGGCGTTTGACTGCACGGACGACTGCATAGCCGTGGCGAGTTGCATACAGCCGATACCGTGGCATATTATCAGGGACCGCGTTTATTCAATAGCATGAATCTACCGCTCCTATATCCCTTCCAGCCACATCGTCACAAAGCCGCCATGGCGCGGTCAGCCTCGTGCTTTGTCTGCTAGGACAAAATTTTAGTGCTTCTAGGTTTCAGTAAGAGTAAGTTAGTAAATTCAGGAGAGTGCTGGATCATAAATTTGAAACCATCCTGTTTTTTTGCTTGTACTCGCATGGTCTCACACTTCGTTGGTTAGGGCTACGGGTGACACGCTAGTAAATAAATAACTATCAATATCGATTTGAAAGCGCATTTGTCATTTATTTTGCAGTGCCCCTTGCATTGTTATCTTAACAGCTTTGCTCTCCTATCCTTTGAGTATAAATTGATGTGAATCAGCCATTTTGAACGTCTCCTTTTTTTTCAAATTCACCCCCAGCGGCTGGTTGGTCCTACGGTGCCCCTCTTTTGGCTCTCCTTGTGATTGCTGCCGCAGCTGCGATGTACGTAGTCTGGAGAAGAAGGAGACCCAATACTAGGTAAGTGGAAGCAGTAAACAAAGCAGCAGGCTTAGGTGCAGTTACTTCACCGAAGCAAGATAGTACTCACTACAGCAAATCATGTATTTTTAGGCGTGTTGCGTCTCCAGAAACCATCGGCTGGATTCACAAGGAAGCCGCGTATGAGATTCTAGAATATATGGCCAGGGCAAGAACCACTCACCAAACCAAATTACTTAGCTGCTGCAAAAATCCGAAGGACTGCTTCCCGAGACGCAGATCATACTGTCGCTGTTTGTTGACGCTTCACGAACGCCAGCGTAACTGCGAATGCTTGTTTCCGGCGCTTCCTCACGCGTAACGCGTTGCGTGGGGGAAACGTAGGGCGCTTCAGCTGGTTTCGAATACGAAGCAGCTCCGTTCGCGACTCAGTTCACGCGAATGAAACATACCGGAGTGGTCTTCTCCTCTGCGAGTGACCCAAGAATCCATGCAGGCAGGCCATGCAGGCCATGCGGAGCTCCGAGGTTTCGGACCAGGTCGCTGCGGCCTTGTGGGCAGCCACCACAGCCCCATAACATTTGAATAAATGGTACTTCTCTCTCTCTCTCTCTCTCTCTCTCTCTCTCTCTCTCTCTCTCTCTCTCTCTCTCTCTCTCTCTCTCTCTCTACAAACACACGTCCGCCACCACCGTTCTTAATTAACTGGCGAACCGTTCTTAACTGGCGATAATTGTAACTCTAACAGGGCTTCCTGGTTAGAAAGAATGAGGGAGGACGTTGCATCATTCCCGCTGAAAAGCTTCTGTAATGAGCTGAAACTTTGGCTACGCGGCTTTTTGCTCGAGTATATTTAATATTATTACAATAACTCAGCAGCACTATTCTTCCTTTTTAAAGATTCTTCGACCAATGTATATAAAGAGGAACACTTTAAATCTAGAAGAAACAAAACAAGCAACAAAAATAAGAAAAGGGAAAAGCTATTCGCCTCATTTAATTCAAGCTTTAACATTATATTTCTGACACAGCGAATTTTATTATTTGTGCAAGGCCTGAATTGGGAATTATCAATGTATAAAGGTATTCTTTGCCGACATTACTAAAGTAATGAGACTAAATTAGGTTTATTCCCATTGTCGCACGTGTGATGTGTGGCAGTTATTTTTGTGCACAGACAAGATCTCACTATACTGCGTGGTGCAGTAAATATGCCACATGAATTATTTTCCACTGCGTCTGTTCCCACTATACGCGCGTACGCATCCACAACTGCACGCGTTAATATATACTGTGGGAAGTCGTAGAGTGCCAGGCATATATCGTGAGTTAGTATTTGCTCGTTTTTCTGGCATAAATTAAATGAGGTTCTGGGAGAGTTCTGGTGCATCTGTAGTAAAACACTTGTATTTCCATTCTGTTTGCAGGGAAGAAACTCAGCAAGTAACAATCAGTAATCCGACGTATGGTGTTCATCTTGATGACGTAAGTTCCTTATTTTATATACGTAGGTATTCAATAAGCTACAAGGTAATTAGAATGACCATAAAAAAAACAGAACAATTCTGTCTAAACACGACTGCCTGTAAGAGGGAAAAGTTGCGTTGGTTGTGCGATGTCCTGAATAACGGGTAGTTTTTCACGGCTATGATGGTGCAGATTTTGCAGTTTACCCTAGTAAAAACGGGCAGTGGTATTGAGCTCTTCTTTGGCCACCTTTTCGGAACGTGTGCTGTCGAACTTTTATTTCCGTTTAATACGTTATTTTCAATCTTTCGAGATCGAGTTCATGTTTCATGATTCTTTTGAAGCATATTCTAAGCTATTGAATTATATCAGAGATTACGCACGAGCAATACAATTATATTTGTTCCCATGTCCAGCAGTTATTGAATAAAAATTTGCCCAAGTTGATAGAATTGTGCCGTACTGATAGGAAATACTAATGAGTCTTTTGTATTGTGAACTTTCCAGGTCGATGTTTCGGCCGTTTACTTGGAGGTAAGTTAATTTCAGGTCAAACGTGTTTCCCTCATGTTTTTTTGTCCGCAGCGTTGAACTTGGTCAATAAACCCAGATTACAAAACCCGAATAGATCCCTCTGCCATTAGTTTAAGACTACAAAGCATGTATTGACTCGTTCACGTAAGTGATGTTTACAGTGAGCGGTCGTTTATATCTTGTTTCCAACAGAGTGATTCTGCATGCTACGAGAAACGTTAATTTATTTCTGTGGGAATCCCCAGCGTCCGTCTTCTGTGTAGGCTTATTGGTTACGTAATATCAGCCATTTGCCAAACGGGAAACCACCGTAAGCCTAAAGCCGCGAATAAGGGCCGTTTTTAAATACAAAGGTTAATTAAATATTGTTTGTAAGCCGTAGGCTGTTGGATAGTTCTTTTTTGTGCAAATGCATTAGAACGACTGTTGGGTGTATTTCTACCAGCAAACTGTTCAAATGAAACCAAATATATCAGAAAACACGTTGTAAATTGAGCCCGCGAAGATACTTACCGACGTTTTCAAGCTATTATTGAGGGCATTTGTAACGTGCCTAGCTGAGAAACATTTTGTAATATTGTATAATATTTTTGGAGGGAATACTGAATACATTTGGTTTTGGTGAAGGTTACCTTAACGAGAGTTACGGCCTTTGTTTGCAACATTAGAGGACGCACCTTGGTAAGGGTCCTGAAAACCGGGAACGAATCTTGTTTCCAAACAGGATTATATAAGCTTAACTCTTGATGGTTGCGCTTTCATAACAACTGCTGAAGGGGTTCGTTTTCGCATACTCACACGAGAACAAGAGTTCTAGCGTTTTCCGGAACAGTTTACTACGCATTCAGACCCATGAGCTGAATTTCACTTTGGAAAAGCATCGCCACAAAGGGGACGCCGGGACATATTGGCGAAGAAAACTAACCACGACTGAGGTTTTCGTATAAACACAATAATGTTTCTCAGACATCCGCCCTGGTGGATCAGTGACTAAGGCGCTGTGCCGCTGAGCTGAAGGACGAGGGTTCAGTCCCAGCCGCGTAGACCGGGTGTAGCCACGGTGCATTAAACCACAATATTCGAATGTTTCCCTAGTGAAAGACGCGAATCTATCTTTACCTCCGGCATGCCACCAGGGCTTCGGGTGATGTATCGTTTAGTTAGTCCTGTTAACTACGCTAATACGAGCTATTCAGCTAACTTCTATGTTTAGTCATCCTTATTTTTAAAGCTTTACGCGGCTACTCCTGCTGCGTTGTGTGCAATTTCAGTCGTCTGCTACAAATGGTTAAAAAGTGCGTCTGCTACAAATCGTATCTTCGAAAACATTTGTGTGCACATACAGCTTTGAAATAATTTCCGCGGAGGATGTTAGAGCTTTTGTATACAGGAAGCGTGTTAGCAACTTACAACACACATGGAATTGCGGTATCAGAAAGTTTTAGTTCCCAGCAAACAATTTGAGCTAAGGTATGAAGAAAATTTTCAATTGCTTAATGGAACGCACGCGCTAGTACCAGCCATAAAATTCAGCGTTGATTTTACGAAGGAACATGTCATCACTGCTTAAAAGCAAATAAAGAAAGCATTGAGGTCTTTTTATCTAGGTTATTATTTTAAGATTCTTCCCATAACATGGGGTATGCTGAAAACCGTGTCCGGACAGAACGAATAAATACACGGAACCATGCAGTTGCCTGTTCTGTTTGCGCTCTGTCTTGCGCGTCTGTGCGCTGTGTTTAATTTAAGCATCAGGCTCTAAGCGGTCCATTTTAACTGTATTCTGCAGCCCATCACATAAACAGACAAACCGGAAACGTGTGGCATAGTGTGGTGGAATATATTTAATTCAGTACAACACAACCAGTGATCAAATGAGGTTTCGGTAGTGTCGTCGAAGCGACGGCGGTATCCTACCCAAAATCATGTTTCCAACATTTCTGTGCTTCTATCGTGAAGTGTTTGTTATTGAGGTTGTAACAAGGTTTTCAAACTTCATTGAAACTAGAGGGCCTAATCAAGTTGTACCTTTGCAGATACGATTGATAACAGGTTGAACGACGAGCCGTCTGGCCGCGCGTAAAACTTTCAGCATGCGCCGTTTGACAGCTAACGTCACATGGTACTGGCATCTGGGGCCTGTGTGCGCAGGATGTTGTTACGTCCGGCGTTAGAAGGGAACAAGCATTTGGTGCGGAATGACGAAAATTGCCCACGCCCGAGTTGTGCAGTTCAATAATACTCGCTACCATGCAAGCCCGAAGCTCACGTTCGCATTCCGTGCATTCAAGATTACATCGGCGCGCAGCTGCAAAACGAATGGAGGTCCCGGGAAATGTACCACTTTCTCCGTTGATCTTTCTGATCCTACTTGATGTTGCACTCGAACGAGTCACGCATAAGCCGCGCTTCGCATCTGCGTTTGCCCGAATGCTTCAGTCCCGGGGTAGGGCGCTAGGAGTGTGCCGACACTAACACTCGCGGAGTTATCACTACCGCAGGAGGATGAATTAAGTAGGGAAGTAAAGGGTGTACGACTGCATGTTGGCTCGACCTGGCTTTCTTTAATATTTTAGCTTTAGTTCCCGCAAATGTGTTAGCATCAGCGTAATCACATGTGCAGGCTCCAGCTGAGTCACACGGACCCGCCGCGGTGGCTCAGTGGCGGAGGCTTTTGGCTGCTGAGCCTATGTAAGGACGCGGGTTCGATTCCCGGCCATGGCGGCTGCTTTACTGATGGAGGCGAAAAGCGAAAACGCCTGTGTGCTCGATATTTCGGCGCACGTTAAAGATCCCCGGGGGATCGCAATAAATCCGGAGCCCTCCACTACGCCGCGCCTCATCGGCTGTGTATCGTCGGCGCGTTAAGCCTTAGTCGAAAAGTGGCGGTCCTTAGCGAAAAAGCTTCTTGCCCGGGACAAGAAGGCGTTCAGCAATTACACTGAATCGTCTCTCTCCCACTCCTATTGTGAGTTCTGGGGGTATATTAAGTTCCGCACACGTCATGCACGCGATAACATAACTATTCAGGACGGTGAAAAGTTTGTGTCTGACCCGGACGGCGTAAATTAACTTTTCGCGCGTCATTTCTCTTCGACCTACTCGACGTCTTCTGACAGCGGAAGTGAACTGTGCTCCCAGTCTCATGGGCCAGTATTGCAAATGCCGAACATTGCCGACAATGATGTCATGTCCGCTATTCGCAAACTCTTCTCGAAAAAGTCAGCGGGCCGCGACAGCTTTCCCCGCTTCATTCTGACAGGCTGTTGTGCTGTCTTTGCACCTCTGCTCCGTCACATCATACGCATGCATTGTCACTTGTTGAGCAACATTCTCCAGCAGACTGGAAATTAGGCACTGTCTTCGCTTCGCACAAGTCCGGAAGAGCCACTATCCCCGGAAACTATAGGCCAATCTCCCTGTTATCTTCATTTTCCAAAGTTTTCGAGAAAGTCATGCAGTGTTACCTTCTAGCAGCAATGCGTCCATTATTCCATTCCAACCAACACGGGTTTTTGCCCGGAAGGTCAGTAGAATCAAATCTCGCGTGTTTTCTAAACGACATCGGCCCTCCAGCGCTCTTTTGTCAACAGGTAGATACAGTTTTTTTCAACTGTAGCAAGGCCTTCGACGCTGTTAATCACGACTCACTGCTTCGCAAATTGTCGGCATACGGTCTATCTAATGAGTTCTATCATTGGTTCGGCAGTTATTTAAAAGGCAAGTCCAATTGTGTCTGCTACGAAGCTGTCACCTCCCGGCCTTTCGCGATAGTATCAGGGGAACCTCAGGGCTCGACACTGGTCCCTCTCCTCTAAAAGTTTTGTTAATGACATGTACCCAGTTATTAGGCACTGGTCGCTCTCTCAGTATGCCGATAATATGAAGCTCTATCGCACGGTTTGTTCTCCGGAATATCGCGTCCTGCTGCAAAATGACATCAACACAGTTTCGGCATGGTGCGACAACAACTAGTTAAAGCTCAATCCACCAAAAACTATCGTGATGACATATACCCGTAAGATTGCCCCGCTCATTTTTCCATACTCTCTGCTGGGTGTACCCGTAAAACTCGCTACTGCAGTGCGTGATTTGGGTGGGATGATGGATGTAAAACAACTTTTCAACTCACACGTGAACACCTGACCAACTCCTGTCTCCGAACGCTTGGCGTGATTTCCCGGGCCACCAGTGAATTCACGGACCGATAATGCTTTGTCTCCCGCTACCGCTCCCTATTTTTACCGAAGCTCAACTTTGCCAGCGCTATCTGGAATTGTTTAAGCTCCCCGTCATCTCTTCGTCTAGAAAGGATTCAGAAGCGCTTCACTAGAACCGTATTTTATCGTTACTCACCAGTGAGCCATTATGTGCACTGTGGCCTTCTCAAGCTTCTGAATCTTGATGAGCTATGTATCGGGCGTTCCAGGCGCGACATGGTTTTTTTAAAAACTGCATTCATTCCAAGTTTGACTGCCCTTGCCTTGTAAGCTCTGTTTACCTGCGAGTGCCAAGCAGACCACTGCGTCCGCATGGCTGCTGTCATGTTGACAGATCACTGAGCCTGGCACCAGCTAACCGATGGGAACATGTCTCTAACAGTCCGTTTTTTTTATTGACATTTTTTCCAATGACACAGTTCCTTTTAAACGCACCTTGAAAAATTTGACAGTTTTAATGAAAATGCTGTAGAGAGGTCGAGCAATGCAATTATCCCTCTGTTCTTGTGTTTCTGCGCCTAAAGCCCCACCTTGCTTATGCTTATTTGTGTTGATTAGGGCACCCTCTTCGCACGCCCTCCGAGCTCTTGTTGCTCAGAAAATGTCTTTGCTTCTTTGATCACTCTCCTTTGTATGTATCTACATATTTATTTTTACGATATATTTCCCTTCCTACATGTTGTCTTTTGTATGCCTTATGTTCATGTACCAAGTGCATCACCCCAGAAGGCCCTTGTGCTGTTGGTGAGCACTTTAAATAAATAAATAAATAAATAAATAAATAAATAAATAAATAAATAAATAAAGAAACAAATAAATAAATAAATAAATAAATAAATAAATAAATAAATAAATAAATAAATAATCTGAGTCACTCGGTAAGAGAAGGCTTGCAAAAAAGAAGGGTGAGGGTGCGTATTAAAAATACGGGAGGAAAAATGTGCACACGTCGTTGTACAGTTGTCATAACAAAATATCTTAGACAATCAGATTAACGAAAAAACGAATGCAAGAATCTGAAGCAGCAGAACGTCAGATACAAGGGTCTGGCTATCAAATACTGCACACTACCTGCACTTACAGTATTAGGAAACTGCTACCTTCTATTTCGCCGGTCAAGTTTTTAATTTCCATTTCCAATTAGTACGTTTGCAGAAAAAAAGCAGCCATTATTTTCCAATTATTCCTCTTTCTGGCCTGTATCAGTATTTTTTTATTGTCAGGGCAATTATATCCGCAAGGTCTATGATAGTGGCACTATATAAAATTGATTGATTGTAGGGTTTAACGCGCCGACGCAGCGCAGGCGATGAGGCGCGCCGTAGTGGAGGGCTCCGGATTAATTTTGACCACCTGGGGATCTTTAACGTGCGCCGAAATCTCGTACACACGGGCGTTTTTGCTTTTCGCCTCCATCAGAACAGCGGCCGCCGCGGCCGGGAATCGAACCCGCGACCTCGCGCTCAGCAGCGCAACGCCTTAGCCACTGAGCCACCGCGGCGGGTGGCACTATATATATTGCCGCAAACTATGCATTGGGTTTGTTTATTTATGTTTTGTTTTTACCGCCCGGCTTCCCCGGTCCGTGTTATCTGTGAGCCAAGTGAAGCGCGGATTCCGTTCGTCATTCTTATGCCACACGTTTCATCTCTTCTGATAGGGAGAGCGTTTCGAACTAACGTCAGCAGCCCAGAATAATCTTCTTTGATCTACAGTGTTCTGGCTGAAATTCGATGGTTCGAGAAACACTCGGTCAGAGCAGACGCCGCGGTGTTCGATTCGCCGACACTCGCCTGCGCGCGTTACTTTGTTGACTGCTGCTTCGCCGCCTTCGTATTCTTTGAGTTTTTAGGGGAGCAGAAGTTCGCTCCAATAAACTTGTTTTTCCTTCGACAACTGCGTCGTCTTTGGCTACGTGATTTAAGTCTTCCATCGTAATCGAGTACTGAGTTTTTCCTTATTTACTCCCGATTCTTAATACTTTTAGAAAATCTCGACAGCCTCATACTAGCCCTCAGACAATCTAGAAATAGATGCAGAGGCCTGTAATGCTTTCACCATGTACTTGCTATTTAGCTGGATTACGAAGGTTGCTACCGTCCTACAGAATCTGTAGTGTTACTCTTCAATTCATACATGTTTGACACAAGCATTTAAAGAAAGGTTGTAAATATGATTTAAAATTTTGTGCAAGTGCATAGCATCAGGATTTTTTGAGAAATTTAGTTCGGAAGTTCGTATTGGGGTTTTGCTCGGCGAGACTACACATATCAGGGGTGCAGTAGTGGAGAGTCGGGGATAAACCAAGACCACCTGGGGATTTTAAAGGCGCGGTGAAATCGCGTACACGCGGGCATTTGCGTTTTTTAGACTGTTTCGTAATAACAGCCGCTAGTGCCAGTCTAGATGGAGCCATCCCGCGTCTTTGCGTTCGGCAACGCGGCGCTTCAAGCGCTGAGCCACAACTATGGGTTTGACGTTATTTCAGCCCACTTGGAAAGCGAATGTTTGCGTCTCTCGTGTAGTGCCAAAAAAAGGCCTGCAGGGGCGATGCATGTCTACACGTTTTCACTGCTTCTGAATTATTTTTGTAAATGTTTAATCTATATAGTGGTATATTTTGTGCATTACCGGTGGTAATGAAATGACCTGAACCTAGTTGTTTTTTGTCCTCTACAGTGCCCCCTAAATACATTATGTGTTGCCAGAAATGGGTCCAAATATATTTGTGGTATGACAAAACAAATGTGTTGGCAGATGATCATACCAAAGTATAAATTGTTTTGTCTTTATTTCAGGGTGACACCCCCACGTCAACCTTCAACGACCTCTGCAGCGAGGCATAAATCGATAATGAAATTATAATTAGTAATGTTTCTTCACAGTCATGCTTGAATAAAAACATTGTTCATCAACGAATGCCTTAAATATTTGGTCTGCGTTCCGTTCTATAAGACAAATAGCAGGTAGAAAACATTACCCTTGACATATTTTTCTACCTGGCCGGTACTAAATTTAATGGGGGATTTAGCTGAATTTTATAACGCTATTTGTTGAAGCAGTTGCATTGAATGGCCCCATGAAATCCAGTAGTTTGTATAATAGCCACAAATCAATTAGTATGTTGATTGGTTGCCGAGCAACAGCCACGTTAGGGATATACGTTGCGCTGTTGTCGTGGCAGCAGGAGAAGTGACGAACCATGATTGAACGTGGAGCGATATATTTAGAAGGCGGCTATGGCAGCCAGAGCAAGCCTATGTACTATCCACTGGTTGGCCTTCGTCGGTCATGAGTAGGCATAGAACTATGCGGTTTTGTACTCTTCTGTTTCTGGTGTCGTAGCCACCAAGTCGAGGGCAACCGTTCTGGACGATATTTTTTTGTATTACACGCACAGCTGGGAATAGTTTGTTCCCTGCTGCACTAGGTTTATTCCCAGTCAGGGGCGTAGCCAGGCGGGCGTTTCGGTTACAGTACACTCCCGAAAATTTTCTGACCACTGTATGTCCCCTCCCTTACTCCTTTTGAACTTTTCTTCGCCCACGCTGTCTGCACGTCACATGAGTATATTCAAATGTAAAAACGAAAATAAGAACAGTGCCGCTTTATTAAAAATTAAATGACTGAAATATTTTTTAGGCTGTCTTTATTTCCTTTTATTATTTTACCGTGGCGTATAATACCCCTCCAAAAATACTTCTCTACGCCACTGCTCCCCGTGAATAAATAACCGCACTTATTTTGTTCGCCCTTTCTGCGAACACACACACACACACACACACACACACACACACACACACACACACACGCACGCACACGCACACGCACACGCGGACACGCACAGAAGAAGTACTTTCGTGTTGTAAACAAGAAACCCAGCCAGGACCCAGAAGTTCCCACCTAAGACGCCGAGCGCATGCGTCATGTTAATAAGGCATGCAACATACAGCAGCTCAGTATTCGTTGAAAGAACCACAAAACAAGTATAGAAACCGCACTGGGATGCTGAGGCGCCTGTGAAAAATAGGACTTCCCCTCCCACCACAATGCGTTCCTGGAAAAGGTTATGTTTGCAGATTATGTTTGAAGGCTAGGCATGACTAGTGTCACTAAATAGCGCAGTTCTTGCCCAAGACGCTGAGCGTATGAATAATACACAAAAAGGGCTTTAACGCTGACCCTTTCTGGTTGTCGAAGCCGCACACACGCAGAAAAAAGAAAATTTATTTATTATTGAATATTTAATATTTGTTTATTTATTTATTTATTGCACAATTATTTATTTATTTATTTATTTATTTATTTATTTATTTATTTATTTATTTATTTATTGCAGCACAGCTTGCGCTGTGGTGCAATGCTGGAGTAACAGCAGAGCTGGCGGTCCCTCTCCCATCGTCGGAGACCCGGCTGTTGCACCTCACATGAATTTCCGAACTTGCCGCTGGAAGTTCTCCATGACTTTCAGGCCCGGATCGTTTTGTCCGCAGCCTTTCACATAGTGGAAAGTGGACCGCGTTAGCATGCGCTAGAATTCGCGGCAACCGGCTTCGCGAACTCGACGCCTGTGCTCCTCACTTCAGGCGCGAACGCCTGTGAACTGGTGAGGAGAACAGTACGCGAGAGATCACGTCCTGAACGCTCGGAAGAATATTCTCGAAGGTCGAGTTAGCCGATGACGGGTGCTCCTCACGAGGCGGGCGCTCACGTGCGCTCGGTATGTATTCTTGGTATTTTTTAATGCGTAGCATTCTTTTCCGAGTACCCCCACGGCCAGGACCGTGTAACGTCCTGCATTGACACAAAAATGCAGATTTTGTGGAAGTAACACCTTTAATCGTTATAATAGCCTAAATGGACATAATCTATCACGCAGAATTCCGAAAATAAAAAAGGAAAGAAGAAAAATAAAAAAAAATTAAATTTTCACGAAAATGATCTGACAAAGTAAAAATATACATCTTATACATCTCCCCCAAAACCCAAGAATAAACAAAAAGGTCCATAAAAAACGTTCAATATACGAATAAAAAATGGCGAAAAGGTCGAACCGTGTAACACCCTGCATTTCCACAAAAATGCAGATTTGGCGTAACTAACCCCTTTGATCGTTATACTAGCGTAAATAAAAGATAATTAGTCGGACAGAATTCTGAAAACCCAAAAATGGAAGAAGAGAAAAAAAAATGTTTCAAAAATCTCATCTGAAAAACAAAAAACAAAAATAGACATCATGTACATCTTCCAAAAAACAAAAGAAGCCTGCAAAATAACCTTGAAAATACGAATAAAAAATAGCGTAAGCGGACCGACTCTGCAGCACGCCTTGCTTCTTTGAAAAAAAAAATAATAATTTGGGAAATAGAGGCACTTCTTCGCTATAAGGGTATAAATTTACGCAACAAAAAGAAAGTTAAAAATAATAAAATAATCCAAAGTTTTTCGCCTTTAATAGCCATATTTGGCTGTAACGACCTCGCACTGTAAATAAGCGGAATTCGATTGCTATGCATTAGTAGACAATTCTCCGGATTTCTACATATTTCTTGCGAGTTCCTCACGTGGCCCAATCCCACGCGCAAGCCTGGACGACACCGGGCGGTCCTCACGAGGCACACGCTCACGTGCGCTCGGCTGGGCTAAATTTTCTGTTCACGCTCCATGGCGGAAGTAAAAGCTTAAACAGCCCAGCTGTTAAAAATTACAAACAGTGTCTCTAAATCGCTGTACTAGGTTAAAATGTGTATGCGGAGGTATATTCTCGTATTTTTTGAACAATTTACAGCCATTCTGTGACGACGAAAGCACGGTGAAAGGTCCTGTTTTCCTTGCGAAAATCTGCACTTAGATTCATTGACGTCAGCTGTAACGACACTCTAGCCAGTCGACACAGCGCAATGGTTTTTGCTCGCCTTTATCCTGCATCAACTACTGGCAACCAAATATAGAAATCAAGATTAACCGGTAAACTGGTGAAAATCGGAATTTGGCAAAACGAAATCAGAAACCAGTGGGGCGACATCACTATAGTCGGGACGGTAGCCGCAAAACTGACGGTGGGTCTTCCTTCTGCGATTAATTAATTAATTAACTTACATACCCTACGGGCCCGCGTGGAATTACATAGGGAGGGGGGGGGGAGAATGGTCCCAAAGGAATTCAGTATGCTCTGAAAAATATAGAACACTTAAGGTTGGCGCACATACATAGACTGAAAGACAAGGCACACCGAAATACCGTAACTCATAGGGTTGAAAGAGCGCGAGCGGGATATGTTTATCGAAACACAATGTGAGCCAAGTATCAGCGTAGGGCGCATAAACGCAAACACACAAAATGTACAAGTGGCAACATCTCCGACCAATATAATAACCAATTGAAGCTCCCGAAAACACTTTCAATTTTTGAAGAAAGAATGAATTAAGACTCCGTTATCGTTGCAATGCTGTCTGGCGAAGAATTACACTCTGTTGTCGTAGAGCTAAAGGCGAGTATTGACATTTCTTTGTTTTTGGAAACAGGGGCTTTACTTTGTTAGCACCGTAAACACAGGCTTAAATGTCAGGCTACAGAAGGATATGATAGCGCGCGAACGGGGAGCCGTTATCGTACAGTGAGTTGAAAAGTGACAGCCGAGCAAGTTTTAGGTTCATGAAAGACAGGCTGTAGACGCCCGTTGCATACTTAAATGAAGGATTACATAAGTTCGAACAGCCCAGTGCACCCTTAAGTAAGAGTCCGACAAGGTATCTTCAGTGTATTTTTGTTTCAACTCTTCAAAGGAAAGGAAACCAACGCCCCCATAACTGTTCGCGGCCTTATAAAACTGAGATTTTTCTTCTCCATAAACATGGAGTATGGTGTCAAGTTCACGATAACATCTCCCTGAACAGCGAATCAAAGCAGTTCCAAAGTTGATGCTTAAATTTGAGATACTGAAACTTCTCCCGAGCTATGACAAATGCCTATTTGAGGACTGCGGGTTATTCCGGCACCCCGATTGTCCTTATCTCGCCCGCAATCTTGCGCTTACGGATTTTTCATTATTGCGCCCACGCCAGAAAAAGGCTGCGTGGCCCAAGGAATTCAATCCCCAAGCCTTACGCGGCAGTAGAACGCGTCAGCCGCTGAGCCACCGAGGAGGTCTAAATAAAAGCAGATAAACGCGCCCTATGGCAGGAAATACATGTGCCTTTCTCATTAAACCTGTGCCGATATGTTGCAATGTCCTTCCGTTCTGCGTGCTTCACTCGGAAATACCTTAACAAGCGAATCATGGTTGCTAGAAGTTTGCCTTAATAGCTAATAGACGAATGTATAGCTGAAAGCGAGTCGGCAAGGCTGGGTTATTTTTTCGTTTTGTTTATCGGGGAAGAACACTCTTTGCTCCAGGTCATTGCAGTGTACATTGCGATCCTGCCTGAGCTGCACTAATTATGCTCTTTTACTCTGGTGAAATGGCGAAAATACCGGCTTTCAGGTAGCCGCTTTTTATTTCCTTCTGCTTTGACACGTGTAGAATATAAACAGGATCCTGTGCTGTTCCATCTGTAACCTTTGATCTAGGGCCGAACACAGTTAGTCTGCAGTGATGTGCACCCCCATGTTTCTATTGAATCCTTTGACGTCGTCGCTAGATCAAAGCGCCCTGAAGCTTTTCCTGCCTAGCTTACTATTGCAGAAAGTAGCCTGCTTTCCCAGCCAAGTTGTATATGGCTCAACCCTCGGGATTTCTTCGTGCCGTGGTCCGACAGAAAAACACGATTTGCGGCAAGGCTGACTTAAAGGGGTCCTGAAATACCTTCCGCCGATGCATGGATGTACATGTACCCAAATAAAGCAATGTATTTGCAATCTCCTCCCGCAAGAATTTTGTTAAAGCGATGAGTATTAGCTTAGAAATCGTAAATCAAAAACCGCGCATTATCGTCGCTCCGCGTTTCCTCCTCCTTTCGACTTACTCTCCGCTGTTGACGGCGCGCGAGCTTTGCCTCCCATGATGCTGCGCTCCGCAGCGGTGACGTACTTCCGCTATTGCGCTGCTACGTCGTCTGCTACGGGCAAGCTTTGTTGACACCATGAATCCCGCACTTCGCTCAAGGCTGGAAAACCGAACGAAAAATCTGGCAGCATGTGTGCGGCGGCCTGGCCTTGCCCTTTCGCGGTGTTCGTTGGTGCAGTTGCTATCTGTGGCACGTGACTTTTTATCGGCGGCGAACTCGCAGCCGTACGGGGAAGATCGTGCGCTCGTTCCCTTTGATGCACCGACACTGTTTATCCAAAAAGTGCCGTATCAGATGTGGCCCCGCTGGTGCCGGGTCTTATTTTGCGGCGGTCGTAATTCCTGCCGGCGGCATGTGAAAAAGACATTTTAAATCGATACAGAACCCGTGCACAAAACCCTTCAATCATGTGACCAGTTCAGCTTGGGGCGACGCGTGGTGGAGAGCGGCAACGTTGGCAAAGCATGCTCCACCGCGGCTCTGAGCTTTCTAGCGCTGGAGCGAGCGCCACTTCTTTGAGAATCTCAAACATCGGTTGCCTTGACAACAAGGCACAAACCAATGTAGAACTCAGTTACAGTTGCGTGTTCCCGGTTCAGCTCGGGGCCCCACCTCGCGACATGTGGGCACTGCAGGCGTACCACCCACTCCCATTGGGAAGTGCGAGATGCGTTTGACATTACAGGAGGCGATGGTGTGTGTGTGTTTTGTGGACGTCTTTGTTTCGCGATGCAATGCGACGTTGTGCTTCTGCGGGTGGATAGTGCTTCCCATGGTCTGGGTTATCTTTCTCGAGCGACGTACGACTCAACTTCGCATGGGGTATGTGCAGTGTGCGTGGCTAAAAGCCATCTCGGCTTGTGCGCCGGAGTTAAGTGACTTGCTGTTCGTCCCCGCAAACCGCGCGCGAGGTGAGTGCCGAAGTTACGACGGGCAGGAGGAGGCAACCCATCGTCTTTCAATCGCGGTTAAGACTTGCAACGCATGTTGTGACGTTGTGTTCGTTCGAAACCCATCTCTGGATTGTTTTGAAGTAGAATAAAATGTATGCGTCAAACCCGGGCATTCGGCTCAGGGCGTTCTCTGCGATTGCACGAAAGAAGTGCCACGGGGCTTCAACGCTTTCTTTACGGAACGTACTTAGGTAAGGGAATATCCATGTCGTGTTATGGCCGTGCTGCATTTAATACAAACGGTTAAACGTTTGTTTACACTTGTTTCGTTTGTCGTAAAATGTCCAAGCACTCCGGCACTCCGCCGGCAGATCAGCCGGCGAGCCGACGCTGAGCAGACGACTCATCTCTTTGCCGGAAGTGCGTGAAAAAGCCGCCCAATAGCAGGATGTCTAGCTCATGACGAACATCTGGGAATCGATGATGTAGACATGTGAAGATGGCGGCGTCCAAAAACACGAAGGAAAGGGTGAGAAAAAAGCGACAAACTTTGCAACAAAAGTGTGAGCTTTCCGCTGCGCGTAAAAGAGTAATACTTGGCACAGATGACGTTGACGACCCAATCTAACGATTGCGCTAGTTCATTTAGTGTGCTCAAAACGCCTTTCAGGGCCCCTTTAAACGTGAAGGTTCTGTAGCTATGCATCGAGTGTGGATATCTAGAGGAAAATATCACAATGCAATTGGCCGCGAAGACATCTTCATTATAACGTGGAGTCTCATTTTCTTGTCCTAATTAGTTAATTCAATGCGGAGTTGTAAACATTTCGGAAATCCGGTCTGCTGTGAGAGAGAGTGTCAGTGCACAGGCTGATGTATATGTACGCGGTAGAGTAGGGTTGCAGTAAACAGCTGAAACTGGTATTTTGTCGGCAATATTACGAAGCAAATTGCGGGACGTTGGACTCCTCAAGCGAATAAAAAGTCATGAGCAGTTTTATATAAGCAGGTATTGCGGATATATATCAAACGCAGGTTTATTAGAAAAAACAAGGATGGAAGATTCAATTGTGTTTATTTCAAAAATCTGTAGGCATCTGAAACATCTTCTTGTCGCAATTTCCAGTCGAATGCAAGTTCTGTTTACAACCCGATACTCTTCCTCAACCTCAACCTCCCCCCTCTTCCATCCCCCTTCCCACAACTGAGGTGCGGGAGAACCTGTTGACCAGCAGCGATATGTCCAGACATTATTGGCCGCTAGAGCGAAGGCTGCCCGCTCATCCCATAGCTTCCTGGAATAGGGAACCAGTCCCACTTCACCGGCTCAATAAAATGTTTTTCACTCACTCACTCTTCTTGTCGAACTTAAAGGGACACGGAAGAGAATTGGTCAAGCTTCTGCTTTTGCCTGCATTACGTAGAATCGCTGCAATAAACACACTTTTCATCTTTTATCCGGTCGATAAGGCGATAATTATTTTACAAAGCCTGAAAGAAGAAAAACCACCATGTATGGTCTGCGGCGGCAGCACCAACTAAAGCAGTGATGCCCATACGAGGTGCTACTTTTATTTGACGATGTCGAAGATTAGAATCCAAACCAGTTTAGGTTTCGGTTCTGCGAAAAAAAATGCTTGGCATACGACGTTATCGTTGGCTGGATATCCTCGATATCTCAGTAATCAGCACACTGCGCTTCTGCCATGTTGTCGGCTGTAAAATGCGTCAGATAAGCCTGCCAGCACGGCTTGGAATTCACTATTCGAGGCGTACGCAGTGGAGTAACGCCCTCCGCGTCACCGGAGACGCTGAAATGCGATGCGCGTTTACCCCACCTTTGAATCTTGCCCGAGTCGCGCCTGTATCGTAAGAGGCGTGTTCGCAGCAGTCCAAGGGTCGGCTGATTCGGGACTGTGGCCGCAAGCAGTCGGTGCTTAAGAAGAAAGAAGATACGACGGAAAGACCGGGTGGTTAACCAGGTGTAGAGCCCGGTTTGCTACCCTGCACTGGGGGAGTGGGGTTCAGGGGATAAAACAGAGGGCAGGAGAAGAGGAAGATATAGGAGTGGGAAGGCGCACACTCTAGTCCCGCTTCGGGCACTATAGTCTTTCATGCAAGTTCGTTTCGCTCAAGAAACGAAAAAGGGCTAAAGTCCGATGACTTAGGATAGTTTCTACTGTAAATGGTCGAATGTCCAATCGGCTGAGCGCTGCGGCAAGCAGCTTCTCTCCGACGGGTATTCGGGACCGCGACACTGCACATACTCTATAGTCTCTTCCGGGATCACAATGGGCGCTGATGGCCATCCCGATGAGCAATGATTAGGCTTTCGTGAAGGCCACTCCCAACCACAGTCTACAAAGTAAAGTCGACTGGGGTCGAGACAGCCCATACGGAATACGGCGCTGAAGAAGATGATCTTGAATATACAGACGGGGATTCGAAAAGACAGCAGTGTTCCATTGGTGCATTGTAATCCTGAGGGCAAAGGAGCGAAGCGTCCTTGCGGCATCGGTCCTTGAAAGCGGAAGCAGGATGATGCAGTCACTTTCATGGTCTGTACGGGCAGCTTCATCCGCCAACACGTTACCAATGACACGGCAGTGAGCTGGAAGTCGGTGCTTATGGCAACATCACGCCAACGAGAACTCGCCAGCGCGTCAGTGTCAATCTCCAAAATACCTCGAAAAGTTGTCCCGGCTCACTCAAAAATTTATTTTGGACTCACCACTCACTTAAACTCACACTCATTGCTGAGCAATACATCTCCGCTCACTCAATCTCACACTCACAGAGAGCGCAAAACTCAGAAGGCACTTGGGCTCAAACTCAAAATGGACTCAAAACTCAAAGTGAACTCAGAACTCAAATGGACTCAGGACTCACTCGGGCTCAGAACTCGAAATGGATTGACAACTTACTCGTGCTCAGAATTCATTCGGGCTGAGATGTACTTAGAAGTCATTAGCATTCAGAGTTTTTAACATTCACGCGTGGTAACAAATCGTATTAGAGAAAATTCGTCTGCTCAAATACTTGCATTCAGTACGACATGATCTCTTAACTTTTGTGAGATCGGAAAGAATTTTTGCTGCCTATTTAATACAGCTATACTTGCTAGGCTTTGATGATTAGCGCCGCTTGCAAGCAATTATAAGGATATATTGGATACCAAACTCTTGATATAGGCTGCGTGATTCATCGTAAGTAGCGCTAGAGACAGGACACAGAAGAGGAGACACACACGACGGCTTCTGTGACCCGTCTCTAGCGCTACTTACGATGAATCAAAACCAACTAGCCCAACTGTCAATTTTATAGGCTGCGTGTTCATGTTCATGACAGAGATGCTGCAGGCTCGATTCTGTGCGGGGCCCTGGGGAGAAACAAACTACATTGGGCGAAGGGACGTTCGCTCACTGCTCAGTTCATCTACATCCAAGCTGTGTAGGGTTAGGGTCAAGTGCATTCTTGTTCTGCATACTGAAAAAAAAAAACGCTTTGTGTCAAAGCCAACTGTTCCCGCGAGTCTCTGAAGCGCGAGACGTTCATGGATATGCCTTTGTTTTTGTTTGCATGCTTGTTTGCTTATATGCGGCTGATGCCGAAGGAGGCGCCCGCCAGGGCAGTGAGTTTAACACTGCCGGACGAGCACAAAAGAGCAAATTAGAACGACACTGTTCTGCATTTTGCATTTCACTTATTTTGTCGCGTCGTATTGAGGGAGGGGCGTATAGTTCGGACGCGAGGACGCCGAAGACGCCGCAAATATCCGAGTATGCGGAACATGTATACTTTACTAAAGGGTTCTGTCCCCTGATTCCCCACTACGCACGGATATTTCCGCCCCTCCAATCCAGACAATGTACGCTATTGAATAACGGCGAGCATAGACTAGTCACAGTACCATTTCATTTATTTAAAATTCTTTGTCACATCAGCTGTGATGGTCACCCACTTTCACAGATTGGTATAGATCGCGATTTTTCAAATACGTTTTGTTTGAGGCGTTCGCGTGGTTTGATGGTTACTTAAAGTGACCCTGCCAACCCTTTCGATAAACGCTTTCCCTTTTTCCTGCGCGTCTGGAAGCACTGCGAAAGCTACAGTTATCGCCAGCACAGAGCGGCACTGCGTGATTTGTTCGTCGCACCAGATACGCCTTCCGGTTCTGCTTTGTATGAGTGGCTTTATTTTAGATGCGAAGCATCTCATGGTCGGGGTGTTGTCCCTCCCTTGTCGTTGCCGTTGTTGTTGCGCCGTCCACACCCCCACTGCGCATGCTCGGCTTGCTGAACGCCCGGTCCCTTCAATGGCTCCTGGAGCGACAGTGTTGCCGGTGTCTTCGGGGGCCGGCACTAGACGAGCACGCTTCCCCTTTAAGGGCTCCTGGAGCGACAGTGTAGCCGGTGTCTTCCTGGGCCGGCACGAGACGAGCACGCTTCAAGCGCCTTCGTCGTTTCATCGTCATCGGCAGCGGCGTGCGTCGGCGAGTCTCGGCGGGCCGTGATTAGAAGCAGCCCACAACCATCCAGGGAACGTGCATCGACCTCATCTTGAGCAACTTTAGGGTTCATCGACTACAACAGCCCCTGACTTTATATTTCACAGACCATAAGGCGGTCATAATCAAAGCGGAACGCCAACCACAGCTCGACGATGCTTAAATAAAGACAAACTCATACCACGTACAATGTCTCTCTCTCTCTCTCTCTTTCTTTAATGCCTCTCCACTCTAACACCCCCAACCCCCGCCCCCCCCCCCCTCCCCCCAATAAAATTACACCATCTTCCCGTAGGGGAACCCTGAGTAGTATGCGAAACAGCCATGGGGTCAACGCAATTTCCCATTTCGTAGTTCCGGTAAGTGAAAAGTGTGGTAGTTACTATGGAAACCAAACGGTAAATATAACGGTAGCTACGTACCTCAACCTCACGGAAACGACGAACTGAAAACTAATGGGCACTTGAATCGACCCCATGCCTGCTTCGCATACTACTCAGAGTTCCCCTACCGGAAGATGTTGTAATTTTTCAAGTTGCTATCGAAAAGCGTTCATTGCTGCAACTGAAGGAAAACCGGTCAACGGCCGCTACATGGCCTCAGTGACGTAATTCGGGCCGCCGAAGAACGCCACCACCGGGAAAGAGAGAAAAGTTTTTTGAGCGGGTTTTCCAGTGATCTGATGAGCACAGAGCAGTAATTTTTTGCTGAGGTACTTTGCGACCCCCTAATATAAGTACTGGATGGGTTGGGTAACTACGATCTGCAAGCATTTAATATTACAAAAGAAATTGAAAAAAGTGTTGCAGGGTCCCTTTAAGGATGCATGTAGTGCGCCATAGGAGCCACGGCATTGTTGCATGCTGTAAAATGTACGCCGTGTCCTTTAAGTGGGTTGAATAAGCCCAACTCAACACCTACTCTTGCCTAAGCTTCTGGGCGTGTTTTGGAAATTTCTCGGTTAGGTGCTTTATTTTCAGAAACCTCCTGTATTAAGGCTGCAGGAAGAGAACTGGGAATCCTGGTCAACGCTTCGTGCGTGGCCTGTCCTTTCGTGGCCTGCCCCTGTGCTTCGCTTCAATTTCAGTGAAATACGAAAACAGTTTACAGCGAACTTGTATGTGTCGAGTCCCCCAGGTTCTCGCGGTGGTGTGAACGCTTTGTTCGGGATCACAGTATCTCGGATAAGGAAACCCACAGTAATGTGCGTACGTAAGTGCGTTTGTTCGTTCATTCGTTCGTTCCTTCGTTCGTTCGCTCACTCGTTCGTTCGTTCATTCGTTCGTTCGTTCGTTCATTCGTTCATCCGTCCGTCCGTCCGTCCGTCCGTCCGTCCGTCTGTCCGGCCGGCCGTCCGTTCGTTCGTTCGTTCGTTCATTCGTACGTCCTTCCGTCCGTTCGTTCGTTCTTTCATTCGTCCGTCCATTCGCTCGCTCGTTCTCCGTCCATCCGCCCGTCCGTCCATTCGTTCGTTCGTCCGTCCATCCGTCCGTCCATCCGTTCGTACGCCCGTCTGTCCGTCCGTCCATCCGTCCGTCCGCTCGCTCGCTCGTCCGTTCATCCGTACGTTCGTTCGTTCGTTCGTCTGCCCGCTCATCCTGCGGTCCCTTCGTTCGTCCCGTCGTTTGTGGTTGTTTGCATGCTTGCGTGCTGAAGTCATTGTCCGAAGTTCGCCTTACCGTTAAGCAAGGAAGGGGGTGAGGAGGAAATGGGTCATGGCTTTATACGTTCCGTGGCTGACGGCTTTCTCGTTTCGCGGCACGCGTCCATTGAGATCGCCGCATTTTTAGAATGTTCCGCCCCTCGCTTAAGAAACACTCACGCTCTCTTATACACACTTAGTGAATTTAATTTGCGGGTTTCGCACTGCGTGCTGAGGCGCTTTGCATTTATTTACATCTAACTGGCTGAGAATACGTTGCCCTAGATAAGTTTCGGTGAGGTGCATCGGGTAGCTTTGAGGTCCTGTTCTCCGTGGATGCGTTTGTAGTTGTGACCTAAACTCACCAGAAAAAAAAATCCAATGACGTGCTGTCATAGTTTCTCTCTGCAAATGTGGCGGTCACACTAGTAATGCCTTTTTTTCATTTCAGTAAACAGGCTTGGGGATATTAAGATCTTGTTGCATGAATTTGGTAGCCGCAGATCCTTGACAAGCTCACTCGTAGCGGAGGTATGCCCACTCGTTACTTCACGTTCAAGTAGTGTTAAAACGCCTGTTATAATAGGTTTCTATCTCAACTTACACGGCAATTACTCATGTTAGTTAACACAATTGGGCATTGCGGGTGGTGTAGCTTAATAAATTAGAGTACCGATGGCTTCCCCCCTCCGGTCTGTAGATAAAACAAGTATTTGGCCCGTCACTGCGCGCCAAATGGGTAAGAGCCGCTTGCCTCGCCCCAATTGTGCAGCAATTTCCGTATCCCCTCTAACAAATCCCAGCCTTTCCCCTACTCCTACCCTGGCTGTTTCCGCCCATGAAGGCTGTGAATACAGTTCCTGGCTTCAGGGGCGAGGTGCACATATCTGCCCCAAATCGTTGTCTAAATTGGCGTTTAGGAAATGAATAACAGTATAAAGCTCTCACTGACGCGTACACTCACATCTCCATGACGGCTACACAATTGGGCATTGCGGGTGGTGTAGCTTAATAAATTAGAGTACCGATGGCTTCCCCCCTCCGGTCTGTAGTGATTTGGATTGCATCGTAACGTCACACACTATCGGGGATATGGCGATATTTTAGTCTAAAAATTGCATCAAATTGTGACGGGCAAAATTTCGGCGTTTCAAATATTTGGAACGCGAATAATTAAAAACTCGACATGCCGGTTCTCTCCTCAATCTAAGCCGCAAGACGGCTCGCCTAATACGCAAAACCCAAGTCAAACCGGTGTGTGGTCAAGCCCAGTACAAAACTGTTGGTGTAAAAACTGTCCAAACTAATTCTAACGAAGAGGGTGCTTTCTCGTAATGTCAGTCGACGCCTCCCACCCATCACCCCGTCATCTGCAAACAAAGGCAGGCACTGCACGATATTAATGTAGGTACGTGTTCTCCCGTGCTCCACCGTCAAGTACAAGGGCTCACTCGCTATCTCGAAGACCTCGGCTCGGCACAAGGGTGGACCACCCGCAGCCTGGTATACGTCACCTTGGCGTTGAACACGCGGCCTCTTGCAGACCACTGATAGCATGTGTAAGCCTGCCCACCCGACCACCGGCCTTATCGGTATCCGGAGGAAAGTGATAGCGGGTGGGACACCGGCTTTCCAGCTTTCTGGCCCCGTAATTACCTTCCGTTCATTTTTCCTAAATCTAGTCAAGGCTTGAGGTGCGGAAACAATCTTGGACAGAAAGGACGGAGAAACAGATGGGGCGAGAAATACATGCGTTATAGTTTGGACGCCTTTACACTGCGAGCAGTTTGTACCACATCTTTGTTTGGTTGCGACAAACTTTTAGGGAAAAAGAGGAGGGTAAATACATAGCTTTTTTCTTCTGCTTGTGCTGAAATGTGAGAGCGGCCACCAGACAACGCAATAATGAGCCCGCAAAGCATATTAATCAGGTCAGTGGAGTATTACTTACGTGTTTCAGGGCACACTTTCAGATAAAAAAACGGAGGTAAGCAGCGAAGAAACCCAGCTTATTCAAAGAACCACAAACATAGCTTGGGATAGATATATCACAAGCTATGCTTGGGCTTTCTAAGCCTGCAGTAATTGCATCTTTTTTGCAAAATGTTCGCAAACTGCAAATAAATAAATATTTGATTGCAATAAATAAACATGCAACCCGATTGTTTACCTCGAAATGCATTTGCATGTAACATTATAATGCACGCTTATCCGTGGAATATGACTTGGTACACCGATCTCTTTGAGGGGAACATTAGAGATGCATATGTCTATTTGCAAGCAAGATTCCGGAAAATGTCATTGGTTGGCGTTAGTTCTTAGTTTCCTCCACTTCTTAAGTGTAATCATGGCATTTAAAATGAGCCGTTGAGTGGCTAAGGCGTTGTGCTGCTGAGCCCATCGACGCAGGTTCGATCCCTGACGCGGTTGCAGTTGCAGATTCAGACTGCTCAAAACGACGATGTATCTCCTCAGGAGCAGCTTGAAAAAAATACAAACAATAATTCACCGGAAGTAAGTGCCACCAAGTTGACACAGACAAAACCACCTAACTATATACTGAAACACGTTATCGGACACACAGGAACCTAAATTTTAATGCCCCCGTGCATGGTTAGCTAAGCAAAGATTTTAGCTAAGCGTCGTCACACAACATTTATTGCACGAAACATTGGGCTTAAACAAACGCCATAGTCTACAAAGGTAAAACTCCAAGGGTGTCTTATAGTTGCGGTACAAACAACTCCGAAGAGGAGGTGGCGCGCACCGCTATTGGGCCAATTGGCACGCGTAAAGAAGCACGCCGTCCTCTTCTCCTCCTCCTCCTCCCCCCCCCCCCCCCCCGGCACTAACCTTCTCCGCTTGACACCTAACGTATCATAAGTGCAGGTCGGGACACCTAACCCGATTGGTAATTCCAGTAGGCTTGCTGGGAATCAGTGACTACCCTCCGAACCCCTGGTTGAGTGAGAGCCAAGGTGATGGCTGCCTCTTCTGCTGCCGTCATTTCTTGGGTCCTAAGCGAGGTATACGCAAGGGGGTTGGTTCTGGAGGTAGCCACGAGGATGGCGTATTGCTGCCCTCGATGTTTGGAGGCGTCTGTGTAGATAACTGCATGATCCCCACCGAGGGTGGCGTTTAGCGCTTGAGCCCGTGATTTTTGGTGACCCTCGTCATGTGAGGGGTTCGTATTTCTAAGCAAAGGGAGCATCTTTAGTTTTAGTCCCCAAGAATCTGGGAGTACGTCAAGTGGAGTGATATTCTGGGCTGCCCAGCCAATCTGGCGAAGCATGCGGTTACCCACCGCAGTTCTGAGTCGGACCTTCTAGTTAGAAAGATGGCCTTCTATAAGCTCTTCCACCGTGTTGTGGAGCCCCGTGCTAAGCAGCCTCTGTGTGGACGCACTCATGAGAAGACCAATGACCTGCTCGACCGCCTTTCCAATCGTTATATAAAGCATCTATATGTATTCCTTGTCGAGAAGAAGACAGGGGGTTGACGTAAGTGACTCTCGAGAGGACAAAAGCTTCAATTAATTGAAAGGTACCGGATTCCTTTAGGCCTCGCTTCTTGGTGGCAACTCGCCTGATCATGTGTAGGATTTTATTAATGCTGTTTTTGAGCCGCTGCAAGGAGACGTCACTCTTGGTGTTAGCCTCGAGATGTAGGTGCAGGATCTTGATGCTGGGGCTTGGAGTGATGGCCTGGCCATCAAGGAGTATTTGAATGTATTCCTTGGTTTGGCGTGCGGGCGGACGACAAGGAGCTGTGAAGGAAGGAAGGAAGGAAGGAAGAATGTAGAAGAAAGGCAGGAAAGTTAACCTGGCTAGAGCCTAGTTTGCTATCCTGCACGTGGGAAAGGGGAAATGGGCAAAAGAGAGAGAGAGAAAAAAAAGAGAAAAAGTTGGACCAGACACGTATGCCCAGCACTGAGGCACTGACAGTGATTGACACTGGAGGCTCTAAGTCTATAGCCTAGTGTTCAAGTTCGTCGCCCGTAGAAAACGTAATAGTTCCTTAGTCGCCTTCTGAGCGGATGACTGAGAAGGCCAGTGGCACAGAATCTTTCCCTCCGAAAATGGCCGCCGAGAGTCCAGGTTCCTCAGCGCTGACGACAGCTTTTTTCTTTCAGCCGAGTAGCGTGGGCACTCGCATAAAACGTGGCGTATCGTCTCCGATGTGCCGCACGTTTCGCACTCCGCCCTTGCTGCCATTCCTATTAAGTACGAGTAAGCATTTGTGAATGCCACCCCCAGCCAGAGACGGCAAAGAAGAGTTGCGTCAGACCGTGGGAGGCCTAGTGGAAGGGGACGTTGCAGGTGCGAGTCAAAGGCACCAATGCGTGCGCATTTTTTACGTGAACACTGGAGGCCACAGGCTTTAGTACATTGGCGTACTAGAAGTGAGATGCCATGCATTGGTGTGAGTTTCCTTTAAGTTTTGTAACTCTTAGCACACGAGCAAGGTGCACACAGGGCCGCTAGACGGGCGTGAGTGGTCGCGTGACGCTTTCACGTGGCATTCAGCGAGAACGCAGGGGGTAAACCCGTAGATGTGCCTGGTGAGTACACCACCTGTCTTCCCTGTCTTTGCGGGCGTTTTATTTGCTGTGACCTTGTTATGATAGGAGTTGAATGACGTGTCATATGCATTTATGCTCCAGTGAATTGTCGGGAACGTAACTCCTTTTTTATGTCACTAGGGAATTTTGTGCGCACACAACGGAAAATCCTCCTCATGGGGGATTTTAATTGTGTCTGCTGTGAGCAAGACCGATCTAGACCACGTTCACAATACGACCAAAGTGCAGCCACCCTGTCTGATTTAGTGCATGATAATTGTCTTGTTGATGTTGGTCAGGTAAAAGGGAGTGCCATGCACTTTACTCACTTTCAGAGTAATTCGAATGCCCGTCTTGACCGCATATACATTTCAGCAGAAGAGATGCCTAGCATTTCTGACTATATTTTACGCCCGATCTTCTTCACAGACCACTGCATGGTATCTGTTTGCTTAGGAAGATCAAGACCGCGTAGCGTGCTGCCTCAATGGGATCTGTGGAAGCTTAATACCTCTTTATTGGCCGATGGAATATTTTGTAAACGTATATCTGATTGCTTGACTAGTATTCTTGAAGCACACAGTCTTTCTTTAAATCAGAAATGGGATTTATTCAAACAGGAGGTAAGGAATTGCGCAATAGAAAAGTCCGCACGCCTTTCGTTTTTAAAACGTTTTTATGTACGGTAACTAACTCGTACATTGGTAGGGCTTCATGAACTCGAAGCGGTCAGTCCGGGATCGGGTGTAGAGGAAATTGGCATTGTTAAGGCACAACTTCAGCAATATGTTACCGAAAAATACCATGGCGCTCTAATTCGGTCGAGAACTGAACAATTCTTTGATAGCTACCCCACTCGTCGTTCACTAAATGATGAGCGGGAGTCAGCACTTGCAAAGGAAGTAATCGAAATTCAACATAACGGTATTAAGTACACTGAAGCAACTGAAATTGCTAGTGCTTTCCATGACCATTACAGCACGCTATTTGCGGGGTCAAGTCTATTAGCTCGGGGGCAAGAATTTAGTTCCCTCATTGATTTACTGCCAAAGCTGACAGACGATGAGTGCGCTCTAGTTTCTGGGCCTATTACACTCGAAGAAGGCTGCCATCTCTGACCTTAAGAAAAAAAAAATAGCGCCAATCCACACTGTGAATGTGGTTGTAAAGCAAAGCTGTAAATGATACCCACAATGATTACCCATGCGACGTCACTTAAATCACTAACGTCGCTCTACAAATAGTGAAACCAGAGAGAAGTGGAATGCACTTAACCACACCCTCTATTACTTGAAAGAGATATTCTTGGTAAGGTTAAATTAATGCACGATGCATGAACGGTGGTTGGTTGAGTTGTATTGGTGTAGCACATGAGTGGAAACTCTTTTTTTTATAAAATTAAAGCTCAAACCCGGTTAGACGACCGGAATTCTCCGTCTCTGCCGTCGCGGACGGAATCGGTGAGATCGGCTGCAGAGACGGGAGAGGAGCAAGAGGAGGAGAGAGAGCATAAGGAAATACTTCTATTCAAATTTCTGAACGGCACAGAGTGCCGTCCAGGGGAGTAGTTCCTTCTTCACTGTAGCGCATATTCAGTCCGCGCCGCATGTGCTCTGCCCACCAGCTGAAACTGGGTAGGCAGGGAGGGGCTGGACAGCAGCATCTCACATTGCTCTTGCTCTGTAATTGACGGAAAGACAGGAGGGTGCTCAGTTCTGAAGTCGCACACCCCGATTATGCGACAGAGTGTTCCTACTTCTTAGCAAAATTTACTTTCAGCGTCGTAGCGATTCGGGTTTATTAAGTGAAGGCGCGTAGGGTGTGGGAAGGAGCCGGATTGTATGAGCCGTAGGGTAGTTTGTTTTTCTATGGAGAGGTCAGTTTAAGGCGAAGGTAGGGTCTGTCTCAGAAGGCGATAATGCTGGGTTATCTCCCTGAAGGAGAGAAGCGGGTGACTGCCCTCGTGCAGCTCCATAGCACGGGAGGTAAAAGTGCAGGCTTGGGGGGCGTTTTCGTTGCCCTCCATGGAAGCGTGAGCTGGTGTCCAGATGAGCTGATTGGAACCATTTCCTGAGTGGTTTCTTAGCACGCGCAGTGCAGGTCAGGACACGAAACCCGACTGGTTATTCTGGTAGGCTCGTTGGGAATCGCTTACTACCTTCCGAATCCCTAGTTGAGTGAGAACCAGCTGCCTTTTCTGCTGCCGTCATTTCTTCGGTCTCTAGTGAGGCACACGCAAGAACGTTGGTTCTGGAGGTAGCCACGATGATGGCGTTCTGCTGCCCTCGATGTTTAGAGGCGTCTGTGTAGATAACTGCATGATGCCCACCGAGGCTGGTGTTGAGCGCTTGAGCCCGTGCTTGTCGGCGACCCTCGTCATGTGAGGGATTCATATTTCTCAGCAAAGGGAGCATGTTTAGTTCTTGTCGCCAAAAGCCCAGGAGTATATCAAGCGGATTGGCATTCTGTGCTGGCAAGCTAATCTGGGGAAGGATGCTGCGACCCGCCGCAGTTCTGCGCATCCGGAGCTTCTGGTTAGAAAGTTGGCCCTCTATCAGCTATTCCACCGTGTTGTAGAGCCGCGTGTTAAGCAGCCTTTCGGTGGACGCACTCACGGGCAGACCAATGGCTTGCTCAACCGCCTTTCTAATGATTATATAAAGCGTCTTAAGTCCTCCTTGCCGAGAAGAAGACAGAGGGTTGACGTCAGTGATTCTCGAGAGGACATATGCTTGAACTAATCGAAAGGTATGGTATTTATTGAGGCCTCGCTTCTTGGTGTCAACTCGCCTGATCATGTGTATGATTTTACTGATAGTGTGTTTGAGGCGCTGCAAGGATCCGTCACTCTTGGTGTTGGTCTGAAAATGTAGGCCCAGGATCTTGATGCTGGGGCTTGGAGTGATGGCCTGGCCATCAAGGAGTATTTGAATTTGTTCTTTGAGGTGTCGTTTGTCGTGAGGGCGGACGACAGGGAACTGAGAATTTTTACGTGTGTACTGGAAGCCACAGGCTTTAGCACACTGTCGTACTAGAAGTGAGATGTCATGGGATGGTGTGAGGTTCCTGTAATCGCTATCGCATGGCATTCGCCGAGAATGCAGGGGTTAAACCCGTAGATGTGCTCGGTGAGTGCACCACTTTTCTTCCCCGTCTCCGCGTGGGCTCGTAGCTAAATCGGTAAGACAACGGGCTCTCCTTTGCTACTCTGTTAGTTCCAGGTTCGATTCCTGGCGGTGCAGTGAATTCTTTTATTTGTTCGCGGGAGTTTTCTGGTGACACCAACGGTCGCGAAAGAACCCTTGGGGGGTAGAGGTAGAAAGCTTTGCTTAAAAAAAACCACTCCACCCAATATCAAGTTGTCTAAAAGCGATGCAGAAAAAAATTACGCCCACCTCCCCTCACGGGAACCCTGGTGTGATGCGACGCTGAAGGGGGTTCCATTGGCGTCGCATCAAGCAATCGTCGGATTCGGCAAGAGAGCAAGCGCAAGCGCGGACGACCGTCGACTGAGAGACCGGCCGGAGCGCGGCACTCCACTTCTATGCGCAGCGCGCCCGAAGGAGAGAAGACCACGGAGAGAGAGAGAGTACTGCACATGCGCACAGTGCGCAGCCGCGCCCAGCGCGACCACAGATGTTGGGAGAGAGTGTTCGCTATCGGAGAGAGGAGAGGAGGCGAGCGGAGGAGAGACGCAGCTGTGCGGACGCGGACGACGGACGCCCGCAGGACAGGGCCGCCGGCAAGAGATGCTCCTCAGCGTCGCATCTAAAAGATTTGCTTCGAGTGGGGCTTTTCGGTACAGAGGGACCAAACCAGCCGATCACTGGGCTGGCAGTGGATGCGAGCACGCCTACAACACGTAACCCTGCCCCTTCTTCCGCCATTTGTAGCTTTTGCCTACCGCAGACTCCCTTTTGTGTATCGTCAGAAGCGTCGGCGTGGTGAAAGGGCATAATTGAAGCCATGTGTTCTGTTCGTGGAGGCCAGAAACGAAAACGGGCTTTTGTCTATTGTTCGAAGCGCGTTAATTGTCTCCACTAGGTCTAAATTAACCCGTGGCCCTCCACTACGGCGCTCTTCATATCCCGGGTGTAGTTACAGCTTTGTAAACCTCTTAATTTTTTAAAACGGTTTCCTTATTTTGAATCTTTTTACAGCGAATTTCGTGTCGTAAACAAAAACCCAGGCATAACCCAGCTGTTCTCGCCCAAGACGCCGAGCGCATGCGCCAGGCTAACAATATGCGTGCAGCATAGAGCTCAGTATTCGTGTAAGGAAAAAAACCACAAACCAAACGCCGAAACCACATGATGGGTGATAAGGCGCTCGTGAACAATGGATCCTCCCTCCCTCATGTCTTCTGGTACAGATTAGGTGTGCAGCTGCTCTAGAAAGAGGAGGGGCGTTGACGTCATTCGAGCGCATGCGTCAGGACCCAGCATTTGCCGCCAGAGAAGCCAAGTGGAAGCGACAAGCCCGCCGAGAAGACGAGTAGCATTTCGTGCCCTCCCCCATCAGCGTGTGCAGTGGTTTACAGCAGCGGCACTGGACATCCACTTTCGCAGGGCGGAATTCCATCCATTTTTTTTTCTTTTAGTTCGAAATTTTCGTGGTTGTAAATATATACAGGGAGTATATTCTATTGCCTAAATACCAACTGACGCTTGTCCTCGTGCGTCTGTTCTCTCCAAATGACCTGGCTTGGTTCTTTTCACGTGAACTAACCATAACGCCTTAATAAACGTTCTTCGGAAAGTCTCTACAACGTTGTTATTGCTGTAAAGCGACCGCTTCTACTCTTGCGCATCGCGTTGGTACAGTGGTTATATAATACGGCTGTAATTTATTCCCTCATACCTTTTCGGAGTGCTGAAAAACTATGAGGGAATGAGGGTATGAGGGTGCCCTGTGTTGATTGCGCCCAAGGTTTCTTTTTGCCGTGTTGTACGGCAGCACTACATATGAAAAAAAGGAAGCTCTCGCGTAATTTCGGCGCTCTTTCGCGGTGTCTCGTCCTTACACTTGGGGGGCTCCGCTACCGGCCCCCGTCGTGCGCCTCAAACTGGAGAAACATCCGCGGGCTCTGTCGAGCAGATAATCTGCGCTTGCCTCTGTGCACAGCGACGTCCTCGCCTCGTATGTGCCTTCCCGACAGGCTGCACCGCCTAATCCCTTCATTCAAGACGTGGCCAGAAGGAAGTTACGTCTCGGCGCCTCCCCAGGGCCCCACTCCCAAGGAACATTCCCGATAGCTCGCGAAATTGCCAAGAGAAATATTGCAAACGCAAGCACACGCACATACAAATACTTGCGGCTCTTCATAGCTGCTCCTGGCGCGCTGTCAGTGATGGGATTTGTGTGTCGGGAAATTGTTGCTTCACGCTAAAGCAATAAGCCTTGAAAAATTCCTTGCGCCACACTAATCACTGCCTCGCGCAATTCGTTGCTGTTTGGTGCGCGTATGAAAATGTCACGAAGAGAAACATTGTGCTAGGCTCTCTAACCAGTTACACCCTACGGCATATTTCCAGAAAGCTGCATCGATATCCAGAAAAGACATTTAGAGCTTAAATAAGTATGAGTGACCCCAAAAGGAATACACTGACAAGAAAATCTCCTGCGAGCTGTGCCGCAGCTGGAAATTGCAAATTATGTTTCTGGCCGCCGTCAAGTATCCATGCAAAAGAGGACACACGCAAGCACAAAAAAGCATCATGCGTACAAAAGCGTGAGGAAAGTTGCAAGACCATGCAGAAAATTAACGCGAACGTATCTGCTTTGTGCGCGTCGTAATTGGCCGGTTTCTCTGATGCCTTGCTTCAAGTTTTACTTTGTATTTGATGGCGCTTCAAAACTTTACCTATTCGGCCCTAGAGACCGTCGTGAATAATTGTAGGATTACTGTCCCAGGTCACTCAAACTGTCTGTGAAGCTAGTTGGTTCGCAAGTTAAAAAAAAAAGAACGCAAGAATGGCCTAAGGACGATCCGTGCGTCCGGACCAGCGCTTCCCTTAAGGTGCTGATTTCCTCTACTGTCTCCTTGCATTACAGTTGGTAGTGTGTGGTTGTTTGCGAATTTCAAGAGCTAGAGTAGACTTTGGCGACTCATATTCATCGCTGCAACCGAACGTGTCAAGAAGAGATTAGCAATAATAATCAGTGTAGAAATATGGGTGATGTGGCCGTAGTGTACACGAACCGCGAGAACAGTGGGGACTCCGAACCAAGTGGAAACATTTTTTCATGTGAATTACGTGAAGCTGGGAACGAAAACTAATTTTAAAAGTGTTAATTTTGGCATTCTGGACTGCTTGCTACCTTAAGAAAAAATCTGCAGAAATTCAGAGAGTTACCTACTAATGCGTAGCATTCTTATGCCGTTTGTCTTGAGTGTGAGTTTTTTCCAGCGAAATTTCTTGGTTTTTCTGAATGCTTTCAGACCAATTATTTCCATTTACGCTACTAAAACGATTAGAAGTGGTACTTTCCCGAAATCCGCATTATTGTGGCGATGCAGAGCGTTACGTGGTTCGCCAGTTTCCGTAATTATTTTATATTTTTCTTATTTGGTTTTATTTTTTCAAAATTTCGCCCGACGAATTATCTCCATTTGCGCTATTATAACGATTAGAGGTGGAACTTTCACGAAATCTGCATTCTTGTGGAAACGCCATGGGTTGTACGTTTTGCCATCTTCTGTCATTTTTAACATTTTTCTTATTTTTTAGTTTTTCGAAAGTTCGTCCGACAAATTATCTCCATTTACTTTATTATAACGCTAAGTTTGCTACTTTCGCGAAATCTGCAATATTGTGGAAATGCAGATCTTTGCACGGTTCGCCATTTCCCGTAATTATGTTATATTTTTCTTATTTTTAGTTTTTAAAAATTTCGTTCGACCAATTGTCTCTGTTTACGCTATTATAACGATTACAGGTGGAACTTTCGCGAAATCTGTATTATAGTGGAATTGCAGGGAGTTACAATTTTTGCCATTTTCCGTAATTTTTTATCTTTTTTTATTTTTCAAAATTTCGTGCGGCCAGTTTTCTCCATTTACGCCATTATCGCGATTACAGGTGGAACTTCCGCGATGTCTGCATTTTTTTGGAAATGCAGAGCGTTACACGATCCTGTATGTGGGGGTACTCGACAAAGGATGCTACGCATTAAAATATACTAGGCTGAGCTAACGCGCATTGAAAAAAATAAGCAGATTATCGTAAAAAGCAGCAGCATTATCAGAGCGCACGAACACCATTACGGGATTAGCAGTGCGGCAGTAAGTTTTGGCTGAGGTACTTTGTGATCCCCTATTCTAAGTACTGGATGTGTTTTCCGACTACTTTCTGAAAGCATTTAGGATTTAGAAAACAATTTAAGAGTGTTGCAGGGTCCCATTACATGGTCTGTTCGTCGAAGCTCTGGGCGAATACGAGAACGCCGTCAATGTAGACAAGGCAGGTGTGCCACTTTAGATCGGCTAGCACAGTGTGCAGACTCTTTGGAACGCTAGTGCCGTGCACTGTCGAAACGGCGTCAGATTGAACTCGTACAGTCCGTCCGGCGCTATAAACGCTGTCTTCTCACGGTCCCTCTCCTCCGCTTCGATGTGCCAGTACCCTGCTTTCGGGTCTATCAAAGAGAAGTACTTCGCATGGAAGAGGTGATCAAGGGCGTCGTCGATTCGTGGGAGGGTGTATGCGTTTTTTTTTTCGTTATCGTTTTCGTTTTTTTTTCAATCGTCAGTAGTCAACGCAGAAGCTCAGAATACCGTCTTTTTTATTCACGAGAACCACTGGGGCCACACAGAGGCTGTTCGGGGGTTGTATGACGTCGTCGTCGAGCACGTCTTCAACCTGCGTCCGTATAGCTTCGCGCTTGTGTGAAGACACGCGGAAAGTGAGTGTCCCATAAGTCGGGCTCCATCTTCTGTGATAATTCGATGCTTCCCCAGTGGCGTCTGTCATAGCTTCGAGGTCGACGAAAAACAGTCACTGTAGCGGCGTAACAAAGGCCCTAACTTTTCCTGCTTTTCTTGCGGTAGCGCCGGATTCCCGCCGAAGAAAAGGTGAGGGTCGAAGGCGTTGTCGGGCTGGCGTTCAAAGTCGACGACCGCGATCCCGTCACTTGCTCCGCGCATTTCTTCGAGGAACGCACTTAAAGCGCTCTCGTTGAAATGCAGGTACTCCTGGGTGAAATTGGTGACCAGGGGCGCTATTCCTGAAGGCCCGAGACGGCTCGCTCCAGAGCATTCAGCTGCTCAAATAAACAAGGCATTGATAGTGGAGCATCCAATAAACCTCGCGCGAAACATCCGCAATCGCGCGGAGCACGCTTGGCATATTCAGTGGCTCGGTTGAGGCCGCTTACGTTGAAAAAAGCACGGCTTGTGCAAACATCCGCATGGAGCGCCGTCTAGAATCGAGTCGCAGTATGTACTTTGTTGCGTAAAGTAGATGACCACGCTACTCTATTTAAAACTCCAGCCTGGTTCTAGCGTTCTTTCGAAGCTACGCCTTCTACAAGCGGCGCGGGGTGACTCCGATTTTCTCGGTGTTCTGTTCTACCACTGAATTGTGTTTGCTACGTGGTTTGAGGGTAGCTCCATTGCAGCTCAGCGCAAGCCCAAGTGTAAGCGAAGGAGTTCACTGTAGCGAAGGGAACACCTCTTTCTCCCTACCCTGTCAAACATGGCCGACCTTGTTTACGTGCGCCCGGCGGGCGTATTATCAGATATCGCCCCAATTCAGCGTGTCATGAGCGTGTTTGAACATTGATGAGTGCATTTTAGGCGTTGAAGTCGTGTCATCTGTAATCGCTTCTGTTTTCACTATGCATGAAAACGGATGCCGTGGGAAAATCTTGTCGTCTTGGCCACTCCTATCGTTCGGACTAAAGTGAACTCCGTTCGGACCGAACACCCCTGCGACTGTGGCAGCATTGACAGCCGGTGGCCTGTGGACTTCATTCGTTCATTCTTTGCTGCGAAGATGTGCTTCTGGATCATCAAATGCAAGTGGCTTCGTGGCTGCGACGCTACACCACCGGCGAAGTCAACGCTATTGTTGGGTGGGGTTTCGGTCGCTACGCCGCACCCGCGAATGGGCTGGGTGTCTTTGATTGACACAAGAACCCTAAGAAAACTCGGATTAATATTACATAGCCGAGCTGAACTCGTGACGTTCGTGATGGCGGATTCTGCGGCGTTGTTCATTGATCAAGGTCGCCGTAGCAGCCCATTTATAGCCCGACAGACCATTTTATTTAGCGGAATTTCGTACTCGTTTTCGTCTCTCAAAAAGTACTGAGAATTGGCTGTGCCTTCATCTGGCAACGACCCCCGTTTGCAACGACTCTGAGGCGGCTTTCTCTCCATGACCGCCGAGGAGCAAGTCTTGTGTGCGCTGCGGATTTACTCCATGGGAAGCTTTCAATCAAGCGTTAGTAGCGACCGTACCATCGACAGCCACCAGTCGACATACAGACGGTATGTACGCAATATGATCGCTGTAGACGGGTTTCCATGACCGAGCCTTTTTACTGCGATAAGTATATGTCTAACAACCCGAGTTTTCATTCCGGTGAAGCCGATTTATTCAGTGCTCTCCGGGGCTCCTGCTCACCCCCGCCAACCCCTCTTTCACACATATTTATTCCCCTCGCACCACCGATCGATGCCTCTTTCGCAAGTTGCGCAATCCGCTTGCAACGGCGGTAGCGTCGTTAGCGGTGATCGCAGAGAGTCAGCAGTAGCGTGCATGGGCGTATAAACGACCGAAAGCTGCCGCTGCCGAGCATGTAGGCGCAGACATTGCCGCCTCAAATTCCACATGGCCGAGTAGCTCGGATCCCGCCCGGTTGAAGAGCAACTCGGCCGGTTGGAAGGCCAGCCTGAGCCCATAATTTTTCTTCAGCTTGAAAGGCTTTCCGAGCAACATTTTCACCGTTGTATATCCCACCTAACTATGCGCCCATCGCCAGTTACCTGTTGATGTGTGCAGAGGTCGGGGGCGGAAGGGGGACGGCGTGCTCGCCCAGCTGGGATTCACGCCGCTACTCACGACATGCCCCTTGTGCTGGTGGGAGGTTTAAACGCGGAACTATAATGGCTCAAAGCGCCCTGTCGCCTGTCGCCCGTAACCGATCGGCTTGTGTCTGGGATGATGTGCCACACCGACGGTAATATGCCTATAACGGGGTAGGGAAACGTACAGCGACACGTTCGTCCGCTAGAATAAAGCTTGATGCCTTCCAGGTTTTAATTCGCTATGGACCGGATCCTTGTCGTTGTTTCTTTATCAATCACTAGCTTATCGTATACTAGCCGAACTTGCGATCCCGCGTCTTTGTCTAGCTTCTCACTCTCCCACAGTTTCTTGCGTTTTGCCAAAGTGGGCATAGAAAAGCCATCTGACACCGATATGTTGGTGCCCTTTAGTTCTTTGCAATTTTTGATTACCTCAACCTTTTCTTTATAGTCGAAAAACCTCGTGATTATTTGCCGCACCTTGTTCTCGTGTTTTCTTCCAAACCTGTGAATTATTTCTACTGTGTCTATTTTGACTCCGAGTATTTGTTCGAAGACATCGGTGAGCCCTTAACGCTTAATTTCGTCGCTGGTTTCTTTCTCGGTTTCGGGAATCCCAAAGACTATTAAGTTATTTCGTCGATTACGATCTTCCAGGCCTGCCATTTTCTGTTGCTGTGAGCGGAGGGTGGTATCAATGCCTTCGAGCTTGGCAGTAAGCTCATCCATCTTGACATCGTGTTCCTCAACTTCCTTCAGGGTACATTCAATACCTGAAATTTTTTTAGCCATATCGTCCACCGGCCTTGATAAGGATATTTGTGAGATGTTAATTTCTTTAATGTCATCGCGTAATTCTTTTTGTCCGGATAGAAGTTCATTGAGTAATTTTTCGGTTTCTGGCTCAGGGTTAAGTTCTACGTCACCCGCTAGAACAAGCAGCATCGACATACATTCTACGTCATTTTGCAGGCACGCTTGGGGGCACGGCAGAACAACAACTGACCCGCCGCGGTGGCTCAGTGGCTAAGGCGTTACGCTGCTGAGCACCAGGTCGCGGGTTCGATTCCCGGCCACGGTGGCCGCTTTTCTGATGGAGCCGAAAAGCAAAAACGCCTGTGGGTACGAGATTTCGGCGCCCGTTAAAGATCCCCAGGTGGTCAAAATTAATCCGGAGCCCTCCACTACGGCGCGGCTCATCACCTGCGTTGCGTCAGCGCGTTAAACCCCACAATCAATCAATCAGAACAACAATTGAAACCTATCATCGCTTCGATAGCATTCTCCAAACCTACTAACCTGCAGAAGCAGGATATATGGTTGTAACGCTGCCATCCGCGATGTTCTGCCGTGCCCACGGAAGCACTCGATGAAGTCTGGCCTTTTATAGCTGGTGCCGTCGGTAGGCGTTTCCACTGAAGTTCCTTTTGCCGGAACTTCAGGGGAAATGCCTACCAGTGGTAGATAAGTTAAAACTACTGATAACTTAGCTGCAGCACAGAAGCTTGTGCGCTGCCCGAAGGTGCTGATAGATCTCAGCAGCCTCATGGTTCAAAAGAAATTCCCCAGATCCTCAGGCTAACAGAAATGCGTTGTGGCCCATCAAGAAGGAGGACTTCTGTTGACATCGAGCGTGAGTTCCGGCGTTAGCATAGTGCAGTCCTTGAATCCGATCGATATAATGCGACTACCAGCGATAAGGGGTTTTGTGTCACTGAAGCATTGCGATTACTCGGTGTAAGAAAAACTCTCCAAACGACGAAAAAAAAAAAAACTGGCTGCGCAAATGTCACTCTCGTAACAAAGTTCGTTGTTTGCCTTGTGTTGCCCAGCCATGCCAGAAAAGCTGGACACGCGAATAGACTATGATGAGTATAGTGTATGGGTAGGGAGTTAAAACTTTACAAGTAGGAACTCGGTCGTGGAGGGAGAGAACCTAAAAATGGAGACTGTACTAAAACACGAAACGTCATTGAGAAATGAAAAAAATATGAAAGTAAAAGGAAATGTAACTGTCAGAGCTATCAAAATTGGTTAACAGGAGTAATTATCGCGAAATCAGCACCTACAACACCTATCAAAAATGGAGAGCTGCAAAGAAAGGATCAACGAAGGAGAAGCTTACTTTCGGCAGCGACATTGTGTTTACTCAGGGGCGAAAGTTGCAATGTAGTAGACAACATGGAAGAGATTCTGGAACTGGTGAAAAAGTTATAGGCGGATTTGTACTCTAGAAACTGTAGGAAAGGGAAAAATGTTGACGAGAAGAACTTAGCAGGAAAGGTTTTAGAGGTAGCTGATGATGAGGTACAAAAGATGCTGCACGAGATGAGGACAGCGGAAGCTAGAGCAGGCAGTGTTATAAGAGGGAATTCAAATGAATGGTGGTATCCAGCAGCTCAAGAAATATTGGCCCATTAGTCTCTAATTCTTACATTCAAGTTGTGGAATATGTGGGGTACCTGTGGGCGACCTAGCTACTACTCCGGCGTAGGCCACCACGCTAGCTACTGGCGTGTAAACCACGCGGGCCCCCGCACCTGCGGCAGCCCAGCGAGGTTCGCCGATACGAGAACACAGTAGACAGACGTGCCGAAGCACAGCCGTTTATTTGGGAACTCTAAAAGCATGCGAGCACAAAGCTCGACGGCGTTCATGAATCACGCCATCCTGGTAGTGATCGCGAACGGGAGGCAGGCGCTCACGGCGCTCGACAAAACAACCGTTCCCACCTGATATGCATGTTCTTTCGCGACCGCCCTGTTCAGGCATATAAACGGTAGCTCCGCTAAGGTCGTTCCGTTCCGGCCAAAATCATTCCGGCGGCCGGAAGCACAGCGGATGTCGGAAGGGGATTATACGGTCTCTCCGGCACACCGCGCATTCTGGCGCCGCTAGAGCCATCTTATTGGCCGGTGAGTCGAATGACGTGCGTCCAATGCTTTTACTTTTAAATGCAGAGCATTTCTTAGCCTCGCCTCTTCCTGCGTCGGACGGCGTCCACAGCTCCGCGTCCGCAGCAGGTGCGCCTCTCCTCCTTCCCTCCTGTCTCTCAACAGCAGCTGGCGCGCGCATGCGTCGTAGTCAGCCCGTTCGCTCCGTCGCGATCTCGGCGTAACAGGTGCGTGGTAGCAGCGCGGTGGGGCGTGGAAGGGCGCGCGCTGCTTCCGCATGCGCGCTCTCCCCCCCGTACTGCTCTCCCTCTACTGCGCGCGCTGCAAATATAAAGCGGCTAGCGGTCGCTCGTGCTTCAGTCACTGCGTTGCTCCTTCCTTCCTTGGTTGACGCTCGCTCCCACGTTTACTCGTCCAAAATTAATAATAAATGACGCATTCAGCCCTATATACACTCTCGTCTCGCTCTCCTCTCTCTACCCCAAAACAACACCAACGCAGCTACGACCCAACTACCCACCCTAACGCGACTTAACGCGGCGTTAACGACCCCCAATGCTCTGCATTTACTCGTGTTCCCCTCGCGGGAAGGCGCGGGAATTTTCTTTTTTTTTATTATTGCGTTCTCGATTGGAAGACGTTTGTTGTGTGCTTTCTCCGTTGAGAGGCCGCGATATGGATTTACACGGACTTCTGTAGTGTGAGAGTAGTTTGGAAAAAGTAAGCTTACCTGGGCAATGGTCGTGCTTGCGCGAGAAAGGTGCAGCGCCCCGCGTCGTATGTTGCACCTGGGCGTCAATATTTGTGGAAAGCACAAAGCTACAGACAGGCGCTGACTGCCAACTAATTTTAATGAAAAAATACACCCACATAAATATACATTCTATTAAAATTGCATTAAAATTGGTTTGAAGTCAGCGCTTAGTTGTCGTCCCTTTCCTTGTGATCCCTGATCTGTTTTCGCACTGTGAAACTCATGGATTACCAACTAGCGGGTACCCTCACGCTTTTTGCATTCCTCATTTTTTACGACTTTCTGTGGCTGGTATTCAGATGGAGGCGAAAAGCAGACAAGGCACGTGACCCCAAATTTGGTCGCACGTTGAACAAGTCTAACTTGAAGGGTCCATGAAGACGAAATACAACTTTGTTTAACTTTAAAGAGCTAGGCTTTAGTACCTCACTCAGCTCCATTCCAGCCACGAAAGATGTTTTTTAACCGATAAAAACGCACGAAATACTTAACAACCTACAAATTTCGCGCCACAGTGACGTGTTATGGGCGCGAGTGACGTCATATGGGCCAGCACTAAAAACATAATTTTCAGTGTGTTAGCTGCACGTTAGCATTCAAGTGATTCGATCAAGCGCAACTAGCGACCCCACTACAATTGTCCAGTCATGTGTCCTGGTGATTCATTAGCTCGGCCGCCATCAATCACCAAAACAAGATTCTGTGACGCCATAAAAAAGTTGCCGAAAACTGGCTAGCGAGTCGCCAATGCTCCACACGTTTTCTTTAATATCTCCGTCACTTTTTCGAAGTTTGCGATGAAATCAGTATCATTGTTATCAGGACAGAGCAGTCTTTCTAATGAACCAAACTTGTATTTTGTCTTCATGGCTCCTTTAAAGAGATTGATTGATTGTAGGGGTTTAACGCGCCGACGCAACGCAGGCGATGAGGCGCGCCGTAGTGGAGGGCTCCGGATTAATTTTGACCACCTGGGGATCTTTAACGTGCGCCGAAATCTCGTACACACGGGCGTTTTTGCTTTTCGCCTCCATCAGAAAAGCGGCCGCCACGGCCGGGAATCGAACCCGCGACCTCGTGCTCAGCAGCGCAACGCCTTAGCCACTGAGCCACCGCGGCGGGTTCCTTTAAAGAGACCCTGCAACACTTTTTTGTACTTTTTTAAAAAATATTAAATGCTTGCATAACATAGCCACCCAACACATCCAGTCCTTAGATTATGGGGTCGCAAAGTACCTCAGCAAAACATTACTGCTCTATGCCCATCAGATAACTTGTAAACTCACTCATTAGATTTTTCTCTCTTTCCCGGTCTTGATGTTCTTAGACAGCTCGAATTACGTCATTGAGGCCATGTAATGGCTGTTGGCCGGTTTTCCTTCAGTTGCAGCAATGAACGCTTTTCAAGAGCAACTTTAAAAATAAAGCCACAAAACCAAAGCAGAAATGGAAGGCGTATCAGGTACGACGAGCAAATCACGCAGTGCGGCTCCGTGCTGGCGATAAATATATCTTTCGCAGTGGCTCCAGACGAGAAGGAAGGAGTGAAAGCACTTATAGAAAGTGTTGTAGGGTCCCTTTAACTCGTAGCCCTCGCCACAATATGGACAACCCTGATTTTAACTATTTTTTAGTTTCGTGCGTGTAAAACATTTCATTGTACAAGTATATATATGCACACTCACGCAAGCAGTGCCTTCCGTGGAAAAGAAGTATTGCTCGTATGACAGAAATTTCCACCAATATGAACATTCGGTCCTATCACGCGGGAAAAAAAAAGTCGATTGCAGGCTATAGAGGTTTTTACATCGCAAACATTTTGTCACGTAGACGTTTCTTCAAGGTACAAAGTTTATTGGAGTGAATTTGTGCTCCGCTAAAACGTAAGGAAATTCCAAGCGATGTAGAAGAATTCAACGAAGAGACGTGCACAGACTGGCGTCGGCGAATTGAATGCCGCGGTGTTCGCCTTGCGAGCATCTATACTTCGGCGTTAGTCTCTCGAGAAGCAGCGAATCAATCTAGAACATTGGCGATGAAAGGAGAACATTCTATTTATGTGACGACCGGGGATAAATTCTTGTTATCAAATTAGATAGCCGGCGCGGCATACAAAAAAGAGACATGCCCGCGGCCTCCACAAATTCTAACTCCGATAAGACAGCTGAGTGCGGCCACACGCTGTCAGCAAAACAGAAAAATAATTAAATCAGAAGTTATAGTTCACGGCACTATGAAATAGTTTAGAAGCATCTTGAAAGTGTGATCTCAAAGCCCCTCCGACAGGTTATTTACTCCTAAAAAAGCAAAAGGGATAGTGCCCCATTTTCCCCCTTGCTCTTCGATAGGTGAGAATTCTTAATTTTGAGGACAAGCGAATGAAAGCTCCATGGAAACATCTGGTGTAAGGGAGCAGGGAGATTGGAAAAGATGAAGAGCAGAGGAAATTTGTTTCGCACTCCTTGTAGGCAATTTGTAGGCATGAGGGACAACGCTTTTCGAACAAAATAAGGTCAGTGAAAGATAACCATATATCCAAGCAACGGAAGCATTAAGCCTACGAGTCGCTTGGAAACAGACTGCGGTGAACCGAAAAGAATAGTTTTCATGAAGGAAGTGCAGGGCTATGAAGCTGCGCAACGTATCTCGACACCGAGCAATTTACCCGCCAACATAAATGTCGGTGAAGTAAGTCAGTCTCATGCTGTTACTGAAAATTACGTGCATGGATGGTTACAAAACAAGTAAAATCGTTATATCATGAAAAAAGGTGTAGTTAATTTTGGTTCGTTTTTGCGTTGTTTTGTTTTAGTGTAAACCCAAGATGCTGACGTCAATTTCGGCAGTACGGCTAACAAAAAATGTGCAGCCCTAATACAAGAAATCCTATTAAGCCTACTGCATGAAGCTCCCGATTTTTTATGCCTTCGGAGAAGTTGTGCGAGCAGTCTATGTTAAGTGCAGCTGTGTTAATGTTTTAAAGCTTTATGTGGCTAGGCGAAAAAAATCCTATGATCCCGTGTACGCCGAAAACCCCCCGGCTCAACGCCATGCGTTTGCGCGGAGAAAGCAGGTTGGAGAAGAGTTAGAAGTCAGGGTGGGAAGTGGGGGGGGGGGGGGGGGGGGGGAGATTGGCTGGGTTTGAGAACGGCGCGTCAGAGGGAGAGAAAAAGGGTCTCTCTCGCAGTAGACCGCGCCCAGCGAGCTACTGCGTGAAGCACAGCTCCAGCGACAACGGCCGGCAGGGACGGCAGCGGTGCGGGCGGAGCAGTGTAACGTGGCAATGGCAAACACCGGTCGCATGTTACTTTGAAAGGTGTAGGCCACGCGTCATTCGTACTCCCGAGTAGCAGGCAGATTAGATTACCGACGCCGCGAGCTGAAACGGGAGCGAGCTGGTCTACGCCATTCCGATGCTACTGCCCGCTACAACAGGCTGCACTTGAACGTTTACTCTGTTAACTTCCCAGTAGACCTACATGTGGTGGAGACTTCCATAATCCGCAAGGAGTGACGCACGGGTGAACAGCGCCAACCAATTTCAGATTCGCTGGTTAACCACCTGTATAAGTGCACCTGTACGACTTCAATCAGTACCCACAGCGTTACTTACAACGACTTCCTTTATTTTTCCTTGTACTAGAAAAGCTGCGAGCGCTCCTTTATCTTCCGATAAGGAAATTAGGCATAGCTGGTTCTGCGCGTTTTGAATGGCAGCCATTTGGATGGCAGCTTGGCAGCTTGGGTAAGATTAAAACAATTTTTCTTACCCGAGCACGGGCTCGATGTAACCAGGATGTGCCATTTGGCAAGGGCAATGAGCGGTACGTACACGAAGTGGTCGTCAGGGCCGTGAACGACGGTGGTAGGATGTTACGGACAGAAGTGGGCGGCGATGCCTACTCCGTGCTGTGCGCTATGATGGCACTTAATTTCTGCTCACTGAAGGTGGGGGGGGAATACTTTGGAACACTTTTTATTGCTCCACAAATGCCAGCTTTTTAAAAGCCCACCTTGTTACTTGGCGTTAAGGTAAACTATAGTCTAGGCGTGAGGAAACGCTACAGCGCTCAGTGGCGTCGGAACTATTTTTTCCCTGGGGGAGCCAAAATTCTGCTACCTTAAACATCATCATCATCATCATCATCATAACCACCGATTATATTAACATTGTGGTTGTTTTTATATACCTCGTAATTTATGTTCTTTGAGTACTTCTGCAGGGTCTGTACAGTGCTGCTACAATGACTAGTATGCATAAATAATCGCAATTGACCCATCAACCTAAAACCAAATCAAACCCAGTCGAATATTCACTGAGTCACGACGACTGTGCCCTCTACACGAGGCAAAAGTAGCACCCAAGATTTCGTACCTTTTTATTTATTAATGTAAGGGGCTGTGTACATTTAACAAATTAAAAAAAAATTAAAATTTGCAAAAGAAGCACATACTTACAGCACATTCATATACATGAGTCCTAACCGCGATCATACTACGAGCTCTGTACATTCATGCTACAAAATGAAGGCTTACACGAAGAATATTGACAAAGCAAGTGATTTAAATATACAGGTCAGTTGAAGAAAGAAGTTATGCCATGCGTAAACATGTACATGTAGATTGAACCACGTGGGTTTTATTATTTTTATTTATTTATTTTTATTTATTATTTTATTTATTTATGTGCATGCACACACTGTAAAAAAATGGCCAATTTTACGGAGAAAGCTGCTGGTAAAATGTTGCCGGAAACATTTCCGTAATTTAGAGAACGGAAAGAATTTTGAGAACGGACATTCCGTAGTACGGAAAGGCCGTAACAAAACAAACACCCCGTTTCAAAAAGAATGTCTTTCCATAATTGATAGAACCTTCAGAAAAGAAAAAAAAATACTTCGACAAGGAACCGAACCCGCGACGTCGATCGAATGGACACGACGCTCGAGACCACTGCACCACCGCACGAACGCTGCACTTCTGCCGAACAACCTGTATACACTACATGGATGCTCACCCTGCGTGTGCCATACATTGGTGTTTACTAGCTGGCTTACAGATTCCCTGGCTGATAGAGTGCGATTTCTTAAATAGCGCTTGCGCGGTAAGGTTCCGCGAAGCCCCCACAATAGTTGATCGCCATCAACTCCGCTGTTTCGAGAAAGCGCTCGAAAAAATGTGTGTGACTGGCTGCGACAGTATTTCGCACTGCATGAATAGTGCTTGCTGTGCTTTGGTTTTAAGCTTTAGGCTAAATACTTCGGCCGGTATTGATTCCTTAAGAACTAAATTACCTTCCGCAACTCTGCTTCTGCACGCAAACGTCCTTAAATTTTCTACAAGTGTGCCGGTCACACACGCATGTGCAGTTTGCAGGTTAGGGGCAGCGACATCGCCGGGGCGTCGTAAAGACATGATACAGCGCTCGTGTTGAGCGGTATGGGCCTCATGGTCCTCACTAAGTTTACTACACATTAGACACTAACGAAACAGAGCCGCATTCATTACGCCACGAATGTTGTCGGGGCGCAGTTTTCGCTTCTCGACCGATTCCCGACGAACGACACGACAATATATTTCTTGCAGTTATTAATAAACTGATTTGTTTCTGCTCTGCATCATACAGAGGAAACAGACGTATTTTGCAAAGCAGAAAAAGATTCCATTTGACGTGTAACGGAGAAAGCATCCGTATACTGAGGGACGGAGCGCACTTCCGTTAAATTACGGGTGTTTTCTTTGTTCTGCATCAAACGGAACACGGCTCTGTTTTATTACGGCCATCAGGTCCGTAATTTGTCCGTAAAATTACGGATTGTTTTTAGAGTGTTGCAACGGATAATTTGTTTTAATTTTGTTCCGAGTATTTCTGATTGTCGGGTGCACCATTATACAGGGTGTTTCAGCGAACACTTTCAAAAATTCTTAAAAATAGGCTCTTCGAGAAAAAAAGAAACCCTCTTCAGAAGGAGACTGCTAGCTGCGGCGGACGCCAGGTAGTATGAAGGGCGTACACATTAGTTAGGTGGGTAATTAAACTCTACTAATTAACTTCTTAATTAGCGGAGTTGGTGGCTATTGTAAATGGTGATTTTGTAGCCCCGGAGAAGACGTTTTCACATCATAGTTTAAAACAACGAAAAAGTCGGTGTTTAAAGCCCTGTAGCACGAGGAAACCTGCCGTTGTTTTTCGCTCAAAAACGAAACTCGGCGTTCGAGGAGCGCTGGAAGTCTTGAGCGAACGCAACGTCCGCTGGTGACGTGTTTCAATGAATGTGGCGGCCAATTCGAAATGTAAGTGCAATTTTCCCTAGCTAGGAAGCCTCAGCATGCGGCCACAGCCGCGAAAGCCTTCCTCAACCAGCAAACAAACCTTTCCTTTGTCTGATGCGCTTTCTAACACGCAGCGATTATGAACGAACAGCAGATAAACCTGACGAAAAAAAAAAAATGAACGGATGGTGACGTTTCACATTTTGCACGACTGGTAGCCACTTCAGATGTGGACAAGACAATAAAAAAAGAAAAACAAAACTGTCGCCAACGCCCACTAGGGCTCCTGAAACGGGCGACCGCGCAGTGGGCGATATGACTAGCTTTTTTCTTGCGCCTACGAACGAAAGAAAAGATAACGCTAGCCGTGGTATAAGGTGATCGTTGATCATTGAAAAAATACAGGAGGCGATGGCGTTGATATAAGCTGATTCCCTAGCGTGGGGAATCACCAGAGCGTGATAATTGTAGGGTTTAACGCGCCGACGCAACGCAGGCGATGAGGCGCGCCGTAGTGGAGGGCTCCGGATTAATTTTGACCACCTGGGGATCTTTAACGTGCGCCGAAATCTCGTACACACGGGCGTTTTTGCTTTTCGCCTCCATCAGAAAAGCGGCCTCCGCGGCCGGGAATCGAACCCGCGACCTCGTGCTCAGCAGCGCAACGCCTTAGCCACTGAGCCACCGCGGCGGGTGGAATCACCAGAGCCTTCTTGAATTCGGCGACACAGTCACTGCAACACATCCGCGAATGTTGCGTTTTCACTACACTTCTGGCGCACCATGTGCGCTGCGTTTCGGTTTCATGCGGGAAAAATACTTGATTTTTTCGGGCTGCAGGGCTCTACAGAGTGTCTTTTTCGTTGCTTTAAAAACTGATCGGTTATCGTCTTCTCCGTAGCTACAAACTCGCCATTGGCAATAACCGCCAAACTCCGCTAATTAAAAAGTTCATTAGACAATTTTAGTTAATTAACTATGTAATTCGGATGTTTCTCATAACTGCTGACGTCCGCCGAACCAGACAGCTTGTTTCTGAAGAGAATTCCTATTTTTCTTGAAAAGCATACCTTCAGGAATTTTTGAAAGTGTTCACTGAAACACCCTGTATTACGAAAATTTCAGTAGTATGGTACGGATGCATTCATATTTCGTAATATATAGTCGCACTGCTGATATCCCTGCTTAGAACTTGTTAAACTGTGAGGTTTTATGCTATTGGGGCAAGCCGCTTAGGGAATAATGGTTTTCTAACAAATCTGGTTAGCGTAAAAAAGTATTGGTCATACTGTCCAGTGGAGCTGGCTAGTATCATGATTGTACGAGCCGAATACAAAAGGCGAAGCCAATGTACCATCGATCCCTTAACTGATACTGCAGGCATCGAATATTTGGTCGGGGAGTGTAGCTTTTCAAATGTTACATACGAAGGCCTTTCAACTACAAATCTTGCGAGAACGGGTAGCGCCGAACTCGCTATTTTTTTTTTAGATTTGAGGCCACTCATAAGGGCTAAAAATATCGTCTGATCCTCAGCCATTTTCCCTTCAACAAATAAACCTAACTTTGCTGGAGCCGTCTGAGGCTCAGCAGAAGTCTTCAGGTGCCCCTTGACTGGGGGAGCCGTGCTCCCTCATTTGTACGTTAGGGGGAGCCGTCGCTCCCCCAGCACCCCATGTGCCGACTCCCCTGCCCTGCTGGTCATGCGAGCGAATGCGGCGAAGTAACAGTGTTTCGGTGACCGCAAAGTGAAGGCGGCAATTGAACCGTACGCCCTCTATTGGCTTCTTGCATATCTGAACATCTGCGGAGTTTCTCGACGCCGAAATGCATCGGGAGAAACACATATTTATATAGAGGGACATATATAAAAACATCTATATAGGAGAAAACTTATATGTACATTTATTTAGCCGGATATTCATATATATAGCGAGGACATTTATCGACGAAGCAAGGGTACGCAATGACATAAATTCGTAAAGCTAAGCTTTATCAGGCTAGGGTTTCGTGAATTTTCCCTGTCCGTGAACAAAAGCGCCATGTCGCAAAACCAATTTTATGGCGAATGGTCGCGAGAAAACGGCTCAAAGTCTTGTTTTATCAAAATTCCTCCCCGCACCCCCAAAAAGAGTAGATTTTAACTGGCCGCTTAGACAACTCTATAATTATTCCAAGCTTCATTTGCCTGTTATAAGTTAGTTAATAGCAAAGTGGCCAACGTTAAAAACCATCTGGCATCTACGGGAGGAGTATGGTTACACAGCACGGCTGTAACTTTTGTTGTATCAAACCTTTTTTGAGAAAACCTAAAATTCGCTGCTAAGACTACTGTACCTGTACGCCGAGGTTTATTTACTTTTCATAATCAGTTAAGAATAAATTAGTTTGTGCCGGTGTTCAGAATTCTGCCTCACCTGTGTGCTGTGTGTTTAACAACTTCACTAGTCGCCCAGCTTGACAAAGTGTAATGAATTGATTTCTTGGTAAGTTCTTTGTTATACAGTATACATCAACAGTTTGGTGTTGCCTATCGCATATGGAATTATTGCAGGGGTGTAGCCCCAATAATCCAAGATCTTTTCAATTTTTTCAAAACGTCTTAAGCTTATCATGTCAGTATATTTTGTCTGTTACAGTTATCTGCCGTGTTCCGGCAGCAAGTTATGTGTCAAAGAACCTCACGGTAACAGTAAAACTATAGCAAGCAAAAGTAGACTGCTACCGGAAGAGTATCGCCAAATTACTGATACAACAGAGTCATCATCATCACTAGCATATGTACATATCCCCACGAGTCGATCACGTTCACAAAGTTGGAATCTAGCCCTGCCGAACAAGAGCTTGCCTTCAGTCCTTCATACCCAGCACTTCAAAAGAATGGAACCACCAACTTTTTCGTACCGCACTAGCTAAAATTGTTTACCCAGGAACCTAACAAGCCTGTACTCATCCAATGAATTTTATATTTGACCTGTATCTTTGTATCCACTCCCCTCTTTAATGCATCTGGCCTTGAGGGTAAATGGAAATAAATAAATAAAAATAAATAAATAAATATGTACGCCCACTGCAGGGCAAAGGCATCTCCCATTAATACCCAATTATCCCGGTCCTGTGGTAACCGCGTCCAATTTATCCCCTCAAACTTCTTCATCTCATCTACCCATATAACTTTCTGCCGCCCCCTGCTAGGCTTACCTTCTCTAGGGATCCACTCTGTTACCTTGAATGACCAACCGTTATCTTGCGTTCGCATTACATTCCCTGCCCATATCCATTTTTTTTTCTTAATTTCGACTAATATGTCCTTAACACGCGTTTGTTCCCTGACCCACTCCGCTCCCTCCTTGTCCCTTAATGTTACACCTATCATCTTCCGTTCCATTGCGCGCTGAGTCTTCCTCAATTTAAGTTGAAAAATCTCTTAGTGAACCTCCAAGTTTCTGCCCTGTAGATATACAGGTAAGATGCAGCTGTCATACACTTTCTTCTTCTGGCACAATGGTAGGCTGCCATTCGTTATCTGAGAATGCCTGCCGAAAGCGCTCCACCCCATTCTAATCCTAATTATATCTGCCTTATGGTTGGTATCCGGGGTCACAACTTGGCCTAAGTAGATGTATTCGCTCACCACTTCCACTGCCTCGCAACCTATCTCAAACCGCTGTGCTGTCCCGAGGTTATTGATCATTACTTTAGTTTTCTGCATATTAATTTTCAGGCCCACGGTTCTACTCTGTTTGTCCAGTGATGTAAGCATGCTTTGCAGTTCATCCCCCTAGGTACTTAGCAAGGCAGCGTCATGAGCAAATCTTAGGTTACTGAGGTATTTTCCATTAACCCTTACCCCCACCTGTTCCCAATCCAATGTTCTGAATACTTATTGTAAACATGCTGTGAATAACATTGGAGAGATTGTGCCTCCTTGTCTGACGCCCTTCCTTATAGGTATATTATCCCCTTATGAATGATGATGATAGCTGTGGACCCACTATAAATATCCTCTAGTATTCTTACATAATGCTCGTCTACACCCTGGTTCCGTAATGCCTGAATGACTGCTGAGGTTTCGATCGAGTCAAATGCTGTCTCGTGATCTATGAAGGCTATATATAGGGAATCAGTATACTCCGCGCACTTCTCTATCACCTGATTGAGCGTGTGAATATGGTCCATTGATCAATAGCCTTCACGAAACCCTGCTTGTTCTTTAGGTTGACGGAAATCTTATGTGGCAATTATTCTGTTAGTGATTACATTGGTAAGTACCTTGTAGACGACTGACAGTAAGCTGATCAGCCTGTAATTTTTCAAGCCCTTCATGTCACCTTTCTTATGGATTAGGATGATATTCACGTTCTTCCAAGATTCCGGTACACTCGCGGTCATTAGGCATTGCGTATACAGGTTTGCCAGTTTTACTAGTACAATTTGCCCGCCATAGTTCAAGAGGTCTGCTGTTATCTGATCTTCACCAGGTGCTTTGACCCCTTTCATTTTTTTCAAAGCCTTCCTTACTTCTTCTGTCCTTACTGGTGGGATGTCTATCTCCTCTGAACTACTTTCACGTTCGGCATTATCCTGGATGTCCCAGCTACTGTGCAGATCTCTCAAGAAATCCTCGGCTACTATAACTATTTTATCCCTATTTGTGATGACATTGCCTTGCTTGTCTTTCACTGCATACATCTGATTTTCCCCCACGCCTAGACGCCTCTTCCCGGCTTTCAGGCTGCCTCCATTCATTACAGCATCTTCGAACCTCTCTATATTATTCTTCCATATGTCAGCTGTATTACGCTTATTGATTAACTTCGAAAGCTCCGCTAGTTCCATTCTGTCAGCTGGGGTAGAGGTTGCCATAGTTTGCCGTTTCATAATTAGATCTTTCGTCTCCTGGGAAAGTTTACCAGTATCCTGTCTAGCCATCGTGCCCCCGACTTCTACTGCAAACTCCGTGATAATGCGTGTAAGGTTGTCGCTGGCTTCCTGTGTCGTAGGCTCTGCTTCCTCGGCTAGAGCTGAATATCGGCGCTGCAGCGCGATCCTAAATTCTTCAACTTTACGTCTTACTGGTAGTTCATTGATCGGCTTCTTTCGTATTAGCTTGTTATGGTCCCTCCTCAAATCTAGCCCAATTCGAGATCTTACCATGCGGTGGTCACTAAACCTTACCCTTCCGAGCACTTCCACATCCTGCACGACGCCAGGGATATCGCATAATATTAAGTCTATTTCATTTTTGTGCTCCCCATTCGCGCTCCTCTACGTCCACTTCCGGCTCTCCCGGTTTACAACAGAGTATACCGCGATTAATATCATAAGCCCTGAGCGCTATGCTCCCGCATGTCTGAGAGAACGTATTTAATATTCTATCAGCGCGTATTTGCATCAGACCTGGAGGAAAGGGAAAGCTGTCGTTGTGTGGGCGGCTTTACGTTATGTTCTGTTGACAGCCGGCACAGGTTCGCTAAGTTGTTTGCCCAGATTCACGCATGCGGGCATGTGGAATGCTGGAATCGAAACTTCAAATTCGCTTTCAGTCGTATATATGAGGCGTATGGCTTGAAAAACTTCAGGTTTCATCATTGCATTTTTTTCCCACACATAAAACAACAGCACGTAGAGTAGCTTACTCTTGTTCCTGTTTGTTTAGTCTACAAATCTATAAAAACAAAGCGCTCTAGAGCAGCGTTTTTTCTTCCATCTAGATGTGTACTAACGTTGTGGTAAATGGGTGCAGCTGCAGGATGTAAAAAGCAACATGAAAATTACGTCGACGGTGCTTTGTAGTACTGCTTCGATGTGATCCTATTTCATTTGAGTAAATGTGGGCTTAAACATACACGCAGCAAGCCTGCAGCCTATGTGTAGTAACACAGGCGCGCGCAGCGCAGCAGCATGGACGATGGTCGGGCGGTCAACGACAGCGTTTATTGTCAGAAGCGTGATTATATGCGTTGGCATCAAGAGAGGGTAAGGGAGGGGGGAGAGAGGGAGAATGAAGGCGCACAGGGTCAAAAAGAGAAGGTGCGCGCGCAGCTGGTTTTGCTGGCCGGTACAAAACGAACGAATACAACACTATGAAACAAAATTCATATTGCAATTATTTTGGAAATATTATCCTGGGGAGGTAAAATGTATATCACCATGTTGTCGGTGAAGTCCGCGTGTTTGTAGGTCTAGTATAAACATTTTAAAGCTTTGTCGTAGGATGCGGGTAATTGTAAAACCTAACCAAGCAGTACTCCACTAGAGTTCATTAATGATTAGGGTCTGGTAGCTAAATGTTTGTACGCTAATAACCTGAAGTTTGCAGCTGTATGCAGCACCGCTGGAGTTTAGCTCGACTCCACGTATGAAATCGGACTGTGACAGCCGAGAGTATGATCGTAAATATCTTGGCATGTTTCCTTATGGAATTGTGTACACTGTACGAAACTTCCTTTGATTTACAGGAAGCATAAAACTGTGCCACTGATTTTTATTGAGTTTAGTCAGAGAGACAAAATAAAGGGCTATAAAGTAAACTAAAAGCCCAACCCGCACCACATACGTATCGAGGGTGACGCCAATTAAAAATAAACAGACTGGACCGAAGTAAAAAAAATCGCGCCAATCCACCCCATGAATGTGGTTGGAAAGCAAAGCTGTAAACGGCACCCATAACGATTACCCATGCGACTTCACTTAAATTCACTCACATCGCTCTACAAATAGCAAAACCAGAGAGAAGTGAAATGCACTTAACCACACCATTTATTAGTTCAAAGAGATATTCTTGTTAAGGTTAAATCAATGCATGAAGCATGAACGGTGTTTGGTTGAGTTGTATTGGTGTAGCACAAGAGTGGAAACTTTTTTATAAAATAAAGTAAGCTCCAACCCGGTGTTAGACGATCTGTCTTCTCTGTCTCTGCGCCGCGGACGGAGGCGACGAGATTTGCGGCAGAGAAGGAGGAGCAGGCAGAAATACTTCTGTTCAGATTTCTGCACGGCCCAGAGTGCAGCCCTGGGGACTGATTACTTCTTCTGTGGGGCCCGCATGCAGTCCGCGTGGCCTGTGTTCTGTCCAGCCGCTGAAGCTGGGTAGGTAGAGAGGGCCTGGACAGCAGCATCTCCCTTTGCTATTGTTGGGTAGTTCACGGAAAGAGAGGAGGGTGCTCAGGGCTAAAGTCGCAGACCCCGACTACGGGACGGAGTGTTCCTACTTCTGCGCAAAATTTACATTCAGCGTCGTAGCGATTCGGATACATTAAGTGAAGACGCGTAGGCTGTGGGAAGGAGCCCGGCTTGTATGAGCCGTAGGGTAGTTTGTTGTTCTCTGGAAAGGTCAGGGTAAGGCGAAGGTACGGTCTGTCTCAGAAGGCGATAATGCTGGGTTATCTCCCTGAACGTGACAAGCGGGTGACTGTCCTCGTGCAGCTCCATAGCACGGGAGGTAAAAGCGCAGGCTTGGTGGGTGGGCGTATTTGTTGCCCTCCATTGAAGCGTGAGGGGGTGTCCAGATGAGCAAAATGGAACCATTTAGGGAGTGGTTTTTTAGCACGCACAGTGCAGTTCAGGACACCAACCCTACTGGTAATTCCAGTAGGCTTGCTGGGAATAGATGAATACCCTCCGAACCCCTGGTTGAGCGAGAGCCAAGGTGATGGCTGCCTCTTCTGCTGCCGTCATTTCTTGGGTCCTAAGTGAGGTACACGCAAGAAGGTTGGTTCTGGAGGTAGCCACGATGATGGCGTATCGCTGCCCTCGATGTTTGGAGGCGTCTGTATAGATAACTGCATGATCCCCACCGAGGGTGGTGTTTAGCGCTTGAGCCCGTGCTTTTTGGTGACCCTCGTCATGTGAGGGGTTCATATTTCTAAGCAAAGGGAGCATCTTTAGTTTTAGTCGCCAAGAATCTGGGAGTACGTCAAGCGGAGTGACATTCTGGGCTGCCCAGCCAATCTGGTGAAGCATGCGGTTACCCATCGCAGTTCTGAGTCGGACCTTCTGGTTAGAAAGATGACCTTCTATCAGCTCTTCCACCGTGTTGTGGAGCCCCGTGCTAAGCAACCTCTGTGTGGACGCACTCATGAGAAGACCAATGGCCTGCTCGACCGCCTTTCTAATCATTATATAAAGCATCTCTATGTCTTCCTTGTCGAGAAGAACACAGCGGGTTGACGTAAGTAACTCTCGAGAGGACAAAAGCTTCAATTAATCGAAAGGTACCGGATTCCTTTAGGCCTCGCTTCTTGGTGGCAACTCGCCTGTTCATGTGTATGATTTGATTAATGCTCTTTTGAGGCGCTGCAAGGAGACGTCACTCTTGGTGTTAGCCTCGAGATGTAGGCCCAGGATCTTGATGCTGGGGCTTGAAGTGATGGCTTGGCCATGAAGGAGTATTTGAATGTATTCCTTGGTTTGGCGTGAGGGCGGACGACAAGGAGCTGTGATTGTTTACGTGAACACTGGAGGCCACAGGCTTTAGCATGTAGGAAAGCGGAGCCGTGGACTCGGTGAGGCGATGTGGCTCTCCTACATTTTATTGGGGTGCGAAAGGCCCGGCCGGAACTGGAGTGGGAGCGGCGATGGCAAGCGACCGCCCAGGCGCTCGGTCGTGTTCCATCCGTCTTATCGCGTGGCGCGTGGCTGCTGACGTGCCAGTCCACTGATGATGATAGTAGTGAAAGGATGCGGATCATAATAGTGGCGCTGATGATTGCGATCGCGATGATGCCGCTACAGGGCTCCCTCCCCTAGCGCGTAGCGCGTTAAGATGACAGATGTATAACAAGTGTGGCGGGAAACAACGTCGTCCGCTGGAAGTGCCGTAGGAGTAGGTTCGGCTGTTTCAGCATTGTTTCGCTCACCAGTGCCTTCGCGTGGCGTTGCAGAAGCGGGCGAGGCGGGAGGTGGTCCGTGAGCGCGTGCGATGCCGTCGGGTTCAACTCCGGGCGGTGCAGGTGGGACTGCCGTGCTGCAGATGGAGACCAAGGTATCGGCGTAGGTGGGAGCGAACGTCGCTGTGCTGGGTTGCACGGAGGGTACCGTGTGTGGCGGCGTAGTATGCGCGAGCCGTGCGGGTACCTCGTGTGCTTCATGCGGCGGCGAAGCGTGCGCAGACCGTGCCGGTACCTCATCTGCTGCAGGCCGAAAGCAGTCGTCCCCGAAGCCGTAGTGCGCGAGCACGGCAGCGTGAAGGTCATCGTAGGGGGTGGCGCTAGGCGGTGGGAGGACGAGGACGCAGCGGAGCTCGAGCGGAAGCGTCTCCCAAAGGATGGAGTTCTTCAGAGGCTGTACAGTTACGTGGTTGAGCAAGAGGGTAGCCTCGAACTTGAAGAACCATCCTCTGAGGTGCAGTGGCTCGAATGCTGGTATCGCCGGTCCCCCCCCGTCACCATGTCGGTGTGCCGCTGGCCGGGGATCACGTCGGGGTCACCACTTGTAGGAAAGCGGAGCCGTGGACTCGGTGAGGCGATGTGGCTCTCCTACATTTTATTGGGGTGCGCAAGGCCCAGCCGGAACTGGAGTGGGAGCGGCGATGGCAAACGACCGCCCAGGTGCTCGGTCGTGTTCCATCCGTCTTATCGCGTGGCGCGTGGCTGCTGACGTGCCAGTCCATTGATGATGATAGTAGTGAAAGGATGCGGATGATAATAGTGGCGCTGATGATTGCGATCGCGATGATGCCGCTACAAGCACATTGGCGTACTAGAAGTGAGATGCCATGCATTAGTGTGAGCTTCCTTTAATTTTTGCAACTGTTAGCACATGAGCAAGGTGCGCAAGGGGCCGCTAGACTGGCGTGAGTGGTCGCGTGATGCTTTCACGTGGCATTCAGCGAGAACGCAGGGGGTAAATCCGTAGATGGGCTTGGTGAGTACACCACCTGTCTTCCCAGTTTTCGCGTGGGCTCGTAGCTAAATCGGTAAGACAATGGGCTCTCGCTTTGTTAGTCTATTAGTTCCAGGTTCGATTCCCAGCGGTGCCAGTAAATTCTTTTATTTGTTCGCTTGAGTTTTCTGGTGACACCAACGGTCGCGAGAGAACCCTTGGGGGGTAGAGCTAAAAAGATTTGCTTTATAACAGTTTTTAAGAGACAGGAAAAGAAAAAAGAAAGAAAAGAGATCTATCACGCGAAACCAAGCCAAGGGAGGGGAGGCAATCAGCGGCATTTTTTTAAACGAATATGCGCAAGCTCAGTTATGAATCAACATGTCGTTCTTCATACATGTGATCTTGATATGCAAACGTATATGCAGTTTAAGTGCTTCCTCGATGGTAAAATCTCGTGCTCAGTGTTGACTCGCCTTGATCAGTTGATCCTTTTTCCGTCTTCGTTCTCTGCCGTGATCACGATCTGCATCTTCCACTGTCCTGCGGTCCCTTGCGCCCCGGTAGACTTTTTATAAAACTCAGAAACTGATTACTTTCCCCAACCACCCTTCCCCGTGTTTTTCCTCCCCTTTACTTCATGTTAGTTCTTGCTGTTACTGATGTTCCAACTTGAACTATCTTGATTGTGGTTTCACCTTGTTTCTGTTACTGATATCCCTACCTGAGCTATCTTGATTGTGGTTGCAACTCGTTTTTTGCGGAAATTTGTTAGACTTCCGCTACTTCCCACTCCTCCAACTTATACTCCCTTTATAATTTGTACTTCCTACTTTATTTTACACTATTGCTCTTATGTCGTGTTTATCGCTCATTATCAGTAATATATGACCTAGTGTACCCCGTTACGCGATTACATCTACGCAATTATATAACTAACCTCAGATATTTTCAAGCGGGTGCGGCCACTCTAACCTCTTCCCCCCTTCCTTAAACATTACTGTACATATATAGTTCTACCATTTTACAATAGTTTTTTTTCCCATTCCCTTTTTAACCCTTCCTAATTTCCTGTGTAGACGTTTTTACTTGGTCTTCTCTTTTTGTTAAAAGGGCACTAAAACACACCAATAGGTCCACAATTGATATTGTGCCCACCTGCGTGACCAGTCTGGTTGATACTGCTGTTTTAATCCCTGCCCACCCTGTTTATAATATTTCCCACTACTCTAATAATATTCCGTGCTTTTCTTGAACATACCTCCCACGGGGAAGGGTATTTGTCCACCTCTCGCTACGAAATGCCCCTTCCCGCCTAGGTATACCAGGGGGTCACCAACTCAGACCGACTTTGTGCTTTTGCAGTTACTTCATTCTTTTTTTTTTCCGAGTTACCCCCAGGGCCTCCGGGCATTGTGTGGCTATAACAGGCAACAGGTGCACTTGTGTACCTTGGCGGCAAACGAAACCTGTTGGTTCATTATGTAAAACGAAATGTCCCGGCCTGGCACTCGGCCGTGGTCGGGGACGACAGCACTGAGCAAGTCATACCGGCTACACGGGAAAGGGCCCTCATTAGTACGGCTGCTTCAAAATCGACTTTCTTCTCCTGTTGGATTCTGTTTTTTCCTATCCCCATAAATGCATTTCCTCTTCAAACAACCCGCACGACTGGCGAGTGTTTGTGGAAGAACAACAAGTATCTTTGAAGGTCACCAATTGACCAAGGCTATTTTTATGAAGGCCTTCTTTTTTGTAAACGCAAAACGAGTACTCTTCTAGGTTGAAATTTTGCGTACAACAGGTTTTCCCGCTCAATTTCATCCAATCGCCATGTACTTTAATCCAGGCGCCAACCAATTTAAACAAAGTGCCATCTAATTTAACCCAAACGTCATGTAATTTAATCCAGGTACCAGCCAATTTAATCTCAGTACCAACCAATTTCATCCGGTCGCCAACCAAATTAATCCAGCTGTCAGGTTTTCCAGGGGTGTTTTGTGCGAAATTAGGAACAGCTTTGCGGACGTAATGTTCTTTATCTATTATGTGCAAAATATCTTTTGCGCACAGCCTAATGGACATTTACTAACACGCGCGGACTGAGAGATCAGTCTTTTTTGATCCGCTGGTGCCGCGTGCTCTGAGCTGATCACCTGCGAGAGCGCCGTCGATAACTCACGTCAGAAGCACCGTCTGCTCCTCGAGTAAGTATGCCTTCAGAAGTTCCTTTGATAAAAACAAATCACTTATATGCCCTTTGCATTCTTATTTTGAATCAGTGGATGCTTTTCTGCCCCGTTAGTATTATTTTCAAATAATAATATCATCTGCTCGCGACACAAATATCGTCTGCTCGCGTGAGAAGTATCGTCTGTTCGCGTAACAATACGCTCGCAAGTCTTCTGGCGTAACAATACGCGAGCAGACGACACTTCTGACAATCTCGCCGACGATAAGCACACGGCACCAACAGTCAAACAAGATCGGTCTCCTGGCCTGCGCGTGTTAGTAAATGTTCATTAAGCAGTGCGCATGAGATATTTTGCACATAATGAATAAAGAAACACCGCGTTTTCAGCACACCACGTGCAACAAACTCCGGAAAGCTTCACACAAAATACTTCTGAGCAACCTTCTGACAGATGGATTAATTTGGTTGGCGACCGGATTGATTAAATTGGTTGGAACCTGAATTAAATTAGATGGCAGTTGGACTAATTAAATTGGCTGGTGCCTGGATTAAATTCTATGGCGATTGGATATAATTGGGTGGGAAAACCTGTAGTTGGCTTTTAATATAATGTTTTGTTTTGTGAGTTGTTTAATGATTTCCAAAAATTACAAATGGCGTAATGGACGAGTACAGAGAAACACAGTAGACAGGAAAAGCGCTTACTACCAACTAGTTTATTACTGCAAAGCAGTATATGTCTTTCCCATCCAGTTTTAATTCCGGTGTCATCGATTTACTCGACGCCGCTACGAGGCTCCTCCTCACCCCCTCGCCTCCACCGATGCCCCTTTGGCAAGTTGCCAGTAGGCAGCTAACGGCAGGGGTGCGGTTATCAGATGATAGCGAAAAATGAACAGAAGCACGGATGGGCGTAAAAAATATACTGACGAATACTATACTGCCTAAAATGAAATTTGTGCGTAGCGCGTGCTGCAGTCTCCTCGGTCACGGCGTATTTCTGTTGCGTCTCAGGAAGTGTTCGCGTGATCAGCGAACACACGGCGGCGTGCGCTGCTCTGCTGCTACCACGCAGCGCGCCACCGCCGCCGGATAGCATGTTGAAAATCGTGTTTGAACCTCCCGCGCAAACGTCCCATGGTTCGGATTAGCCCCGAATGAGCGAGCAACGAGCATGTTGTTGCAAATCGTGTTTGAACAACCCGCGCAAATGTCACGTGGTTTGGATTAGCGGAAAATGGAACAGCGTCTGGGGCAAGTGTCAGGGGAGGGCACTCCTTGGAGGCGACGCATCAGACATACGTGAGGGAAAGGCAGTGATAGAGACGACGCCGTAGCCGCGCGTGTCGTGCTCCACCTCACCCTTCGCTAGACGCTCCTCTCCCTTTTCTTTCTTTCGTCGCTGCTGCGTTCACTCACTCGGTCACGCGGTCATAAACAGACGCCGCTCCCACGAAGCCCACGGAACGGCTGCCAAAGGGCGGCCCCCTAAAACGACCGAAACCCGCTGTCGTCGTTTCCGCTCATATTCCACTTCGCCACGTAGCTGCGAATCTCTCCCGGTAGAGGAGAAACTTCCCCAGTTGGAACGCCGGCTTGAGCCCATGTTTCTTTTTCAGCTTGGAAGGCCTTGTGAGCGATATTTTCGACGCTGTTTTTCACGCCTAAGTATGCGCCATCACCGGTTACCGGTGTATTCGTGCACGATTTGCTAGAGGAAAAAGAGGGACCTGCACACACAGCTAGGCTTCATGCCGTTACCGATGTAATGCCGGTGTGCTGGTGGGAGATTTAGTAGTCGAAATTACATGGCTCAATGCGCTTAGTCGGCTGTCCTCCTTCATCGAGTGGTTCGGGTGAGCGTCGATGTGTTGCACAGACAGTAAGATGCCTACGATGGGGAAGGGAAATTGACAGCCAGATGTTTGTACCCGAAAGTAGAGCTGAAGGGCTTCCAGGTTTTATATCGTTATGGGAAGGATGCATGCCGTTCGTTTGGAGGAAGAAGAGCAAGAATTGAAGCGTTGGCCCGAACATAAGCGCGAACGGGCGCAAAAAGAACAGAAAGCTCTGGGCACCGCCGTTACCGCCTCAAGTTTAGCTCGTCGAGTAGCGGCGAATTCCTCCTGGTTGAACAGCAACCTGCCCGATTGGAACGCCGGCATGAGGCAATATTACTTCTTCAGGGGTCTTTCAGGAGGTATTTTCGATCGCGTCTCTCCCTTCTAAGCACGCACACATGGCCGGTTGCCGGTTTATGCGTGCGCAGGTTTGTAGTGGCGAATAGAGGAGGAGAGGAGGGGGGTGTGCACGCGCAGCTAGAGGTTTTATGCCCGTACTGATGGATAGCATGTTGGTTGTGTTGGTGCGAGGTTTAAACGCGGACATTAAATGGCTCAATGGGACTTTTCGGAGTCCTTAGTGGTAGAGCGGATTAGGTTTGTGTGATTCACAAACAGTAAGATGGTTACGACGCGGGAGGGACACAGGCAGCTCCATGTTTGTCTGCAAGAACAAAGCTTGGATCCTTCAGAGGTTCGTTCAGCTAATTGGCTACGAAGTATGCTTCATTGCAAATTATAACAAACGTGTTTTGTGTCGTGTACTCCGTGGACTGTGTCCAGCTTTGCAGGTCATCCTTCTTTACAGAGTGGAAAGGGACTATTTTTTTTTCTTTGTTGCATGGGAGAACACACGCAAACATAACTACAGTACGAGGACACTACAAAGTCAAGAACGCAAGAGAATACTCTAAAGTTGTGAGAAGCAGAAATGCATAAAAATTCAGGCAAACACACAAGAACGCGTTCAAAAGAGGGAACCAGTCAGGTGGTTCGTCGAAAGAATTATACGCACTACTTACATACACCATATTGCCACGAAGCCAAGGATGACGCAGTTGTCTTGAAGGAGAAACAAGTTTATTGGAGCGAACTTGTGCTCCCCTAACAACTCAAAAGAATACAGAGGCGGCTAAGCAGCGGTCAACAAAGTGACTTGCGTCGGCGAGCGTCGCAGAATCGAATGCCGTGGCGTCTGCTGTGCAGGCTTTTATCTTTCGGCGCAAGAGTTTCTGGAACCGTCGATTCACATCCAGGACATTGTAGATCACAGAAAATTATTTTGGGCTAGCGGCGTTAGGGCGAAACACTCTGCTTATCTGAATGAGATAGCCCGTGCGGCATAAAAATAAAGAATGGAACACGCGGTTCGCATGGGACACAGATAACAGATCCGGGCGCGGCCGGGCATTAAAAACAAACAATAAACAAACCCGTATATGGTTCGCGGCATTACCCCCCATCTAAGAGTGCATCGACCCGATGCTAAAATAAAACGACAGTCCGAACAAATAGCAACAACAAAACAACAACAAAAAAGTTCGTCATCTTGCGAAGCACGGTTTCAGGCGAACCACGTGGACGACTTCGGGTCGCGTGCGTCATCTTGATGTGCCGGAGTCACCACTGGGGATCACTTCGTAGGTTAATTGGCCAACACGTCGTAGAATCTGGTAGGGTCCGAAATACCGTCGCAGAAGCTTTTCATTGAGTCCGCGTCGTCGAATGGGAGTCCAAACCCACACACGATCCCCTGGTTGGTACTCGGCGTCTCGGCGTCGGAGGTTGCAGCGGCCGGCATCCACCAGCTGCTGGTTGGTTATACATGCGGCAGCATGGCGTCGAACATCGTAGTCGGCCGTCTTCCGTAGACAAGCTCGAACGGTGTCATCTGCGTAATTTCCTGCGTCGCTGTATTGTACGAAAACGTGACATACGGGAGGACTTCGTCCCAACTCTTATGTTCAACGTCGACGTACATGGACAGCATATCCGCAATCGTCTTATTCAGACGTTCCGTTAGTCCGTTCGTTTTGGGGTGGTACGCTATCGTTCTTCGGTGATCCGTGTTGCTGTAGCGTAAGATTCCTTGCATCAGCTCCGCGGTAAAGGCCGTTCCGCGGTCCGTGATTAGGACTTCAGGGGCTCCATGTCGCAGCACAACTTGGTTTATAAAGAACTTGGCGACTTCTTGTGCAGTCCCCCTCGGAAGAGTGGCGGTCTCTGCGTAGCGCGTCATGTAGTCTGTCGCTACGACAATCTACTTGTTCTCTGATCGTGACGTAGGGAACGGGCCTAGAAGGTCCATTCCAATCTGTTGAAAGGGTCTCTACGGGACGGCGATGGGTTGCAGAAATCCGGCGGGTCTTGTTGGCGGCGTTTTTCGTCGCTGGCAGTCACGGGAACTCTGAACGTAGTGGGTGGCGTCGGATGTAAGGCGGTGCCAGAAGTACATCGCCTTAATTTTTGCAATAGTGCGAGCAGTTCCGACATGTCCGGAAGACGGGTCATCGTGGGACGCTTTCAAAATTTCGTCACGAAGGTCTGCGGGGATGACAAGTAGATAATTCGTTCCCGTTCCGGGGCTGAAATTCTTCTTCACGAGGACGGAGTTTTTGACGCTGAATGCTGGTAAGTTTCGCTTGAACGCTCTAGGCACGGCGACGTTTCGTCCTTCAAGGTAGTCGATCATTACGCGCAAGTCGGGGTCGGCACGCTGCTGGGCGGCTAGGTCGCTCTCCGTCACGATCCCGAAGAACGCGCTATCTTCATCGGAGTCTTGTGGTGGTGGGTCGACAGGGGCGCGGGACAGGCAGTCGGCGTCGGAGTGTTTCCTGCCGGATTTGTAGAAGATTGTAACGTCGAACTCTTGCAGGCGCAAACTCCACCGCCCAAGACGGCCAGAGGGGTCCTTCAAATTGGCGAGCCAACACAGCGCATTGTGGTCTGTCACAACCTTGAACGGTCCACAATGCGCTGTGTTGGCTCGCCAATTTGAAGGACCTTTTCGCACCCGCTTTGCTTTTGGACTAGGACGGCCCCCAAACCTATATCGCTGGCGTCCGTGTGCATTTCCGTTTCGGCGTTTTCGTCGAAATGAGCGAGCACGGGCGGGTTTTGCAGGCGTTGTTCCAGCTCCCAGAATGCTTTTTCTTGAGCGTTTTCTCAGGCGAAAGGGGTGCTATCTTTTGTCAGGCGCGTGAGTGGCTCTGCGATGCGTGCGAAGCTTGCGACGAAGCGCCGGTAGTGTGCGCACAGTCCGAGAAATCTTCGCACGCTCTTTTTGTCTTTCGGTCTTGGGAAGTTCGCTATGGCTGAAATTTTCGCTGGGTCAGGCAGGACTCCCGCGGCGTTGATGACGTGTCCCAAAAACTTGAGTTCCTCGTAAGCGAAGCGGCACTTTTCGGGCTTCAGAGTTAACCCCGACGAGCGAATAGCCTCAAGTACAGACTCCAACCTTGCAAGGTGTTCATCGAAATTCGGGGCGAATACCACAACGTCGTCGAGGTAGACGAGGCAGGTGTGCCAGTTCAGGCCAGCTAGCACAGTGTCCATGACTCTTTGAAACGTTGCTAGCGCCGTGCACAGCCCAAACAGCATGACCTTGAACTCGTACAGACCGTTCGGGGTTATAAATGCAGTCTTTTCTCGGTCTCTCTCGTCCACTTCAATTTGCCAGTAGCCGGTCTTCAGATCCATCGATGAGAAGTACTTCTCCTGGCAGAGGTGTTCGAGGGCGTCGTCGATTCGTGGGAGGAGGGGGTACACGTCCTTTTTGGCGATTTTGTTCAGTCTCCGGTAGTCAACGCAGAACCTTAAAGTGCCGTCCTTTTTCCTCACGAGTACGACCGGCGCAGCCCACGGACTTTTCGATGGCTGTATTATGTCGTCGCTGAGCATGTCGTCGACTTGAGTCCGGATGGCTTCCCGCTCGTGGGAAGAGATGCGGTACGGTGACTGTCGGGTAGGTCGGGCTCCATCTTCGGTTAATATTCGGTGCTTCGCTAGAGGTGTCTGACGTAGTTTCGAGTTCGACGAAAAAAATTCTCAAGCATTTCCCCGAGGGGAAGAATGTGAAAGTGCGAATGCACGAGTTGAATTTGCGCGGTTCGGTAATGTTCGCGAAAGAGAGATCACACACAAACACACAACTACAAAGAAAGAAAGATGCATTTATTCACAGACACCTATTTGTGTTGTCGTTGTACTTGATTGCTAGAGCGGATCTCAGCTTTGAAATTTCGTGTCAGTACTCCTTTAAGCGGGTGCATTAGCCCTTCTCACACCCGATCCTTGGCCAATCCCCCACGTGGGTATGTGCCATGTCAGCGGCCAGGCAGCGCGCGCCCATCTCCCCCCGTTGCCAAGGAAGACGAGGAGATTCCTGGCCAATCCCCACGTGGGTATGTGCCATGTCAGCGGCCAGGCAGCGCGCGCCCATCTCCCCCCGTTGCCAAGGAAGACGAGGAGCGCGCGCACCCGCAGCTGTTGCTATGCGGACGGCGGCGGACGCTTCAGGCTCGCTTAAGAAGTGCATTCGCACTTAAAACACTCGCTGTAGCGACGCAGCAAAGCCAATAACTTGTTCCTTTCTTCTTGCGGTGGCGCCGGATTCACGTTCAAGGGATGCGGAAGCTTGAAGGTATCGTCGGGTGCGCGTTCAAAGTCGGCGACTGCGATCACGTCACTTGCTTGTGGCGTTTCTTCGAGGAATGCAATTGCAGCGCCCTTGTTTAAATGCTGGTACTCCCCGGTAAAATTGGTGACCAAAACGTGGGATTTGCGTTACTTAAACCGCACAATGCCTCTTGCGACAGACACACCGCGGTCGAGAAGCAACCTTTGGTCACTCTCCACGATGGTGTCGGCATCAGGAGCAGCACCTTCACAGTAGACGGTGATCATCAAGCTTGCGCGGGGTGGCAGGGTGACATGATCATTGGCGATCCTTACAGCTGCACGGTGTTCGGGGTTCGGTTGCGGCGTCATAGAGTGATCGGAGGAAAAAGTTATCGACTTGTTCTGCAGATCAATTATTGCGCCGTTGTCGGTCAAAAAGTCCATTCCGAGAATTACGTCGCGGGAGCAGTTGGGCAAAACGACGAACACTGCCGGGTATGTCGTGCCGTCTATGGTGACGCGCGATGTGCACGTTCCACTTGGCGTCACGAGGTGGCCTCCTGCTGTGCGTATGTGCGGACCGTCCCATCTGGTCATAACTTTCTTCAGCTTAGACGCAAATGGTCCGCTCATTACGCAGTAGTCGGCTCCCGTGTCTACGAGGGCGACTACATCAAAGCCGTCGATGGACACCTTGACGTCGGATGCCGCCTTCCTCGAGTTCCGGGTGCGTCGGGGTGTCGCATCTCGGCTTGTGCGTGTTGACGGTCGGGCACTGTGCGTCGTCGTTGTCATCGTCTTCTCAGCGGACGTCTCGGTCAGGTCGGGTACGCGTCGCGCCGTATAGCTGTCGTCGTGTTCGGGAGTCTCGTCAGGGTTAGGTCGGGTCATCGGGATGAGGGCATTTCGTGAATCACCATCTACGGCGCGTCCTTGCGTTGTTGGAGGGTTTCCGGTTTTTCTCCGTAGAGCAACTTCACCTCTAGAAGTTGTTGCTTTTAGTTTCCCCCGCGTGGGCTGGGGGACCTTCCACGGGCGAAGTCAGCGTTGCTACGGCGGTTCGGCGATTGGTATGAGTAGGGCGACGGCGAACGGTTGAAACGCGCTGGGCCATGGCTGGTTTCAGATAGATACTCGTCGATTTCACGTGGTCGTTGGCCAGGGAGAGGGCGAGGTGCGTCGACGGAGAAACCACGCAGTCCGAGTCTCTTGTATGGGCAGCGACGGTAGATATGGTCGGCCTCTCCGCAATGGTAGCACAGAGGACGATTATCGGGAGTTCGCCATACGTCCGTCTTCCTCGGCGTCTGGTTTCGGGCTACCGGGGGTCGGGCGGGTGACAGTGGGCGGCGGTACGGAGGGGCCTCTTGACAGCGTGTTGGAGCAGGGCGGGGCCGGCGAACAGACGCGGAGTATGTCATAGCTTGTGGCTCTCGGGGTACTTCGGATGGCGTAGAAGTTCCCAACGCTTGTTGCACTTCTTCTCTAATCTTGGCGGTAAGGGTAGCGACTTGGGGCTGTGGCGGCGTGGGGAGAAATTTACGCAGCTCCTCTCTGACTACTGCGCGGATGGTCTCGCGTAGGCTTTCGGCCGGAATCCGCATGTTGTCGATGTAGTTCGCAGTAGCCACGCCAACAAAGTTCCGCTCGTACTGCTTAGCACGCATTTTGAGGGCTTTCTCAAATGTAGTGGCTTCGGTCACGAATTCGGCGACAGTTTTGGGCGGGTTTCGGACAAGTCCAGCAAACAGTTCCTCCTTTACACCGCGCATTAAGAAGCGTAGCTTCTTTTCTTCCGTCATATCGGGGTCCGCGCGGCGAAATAGTTGCTTCATCTCCTCAACGAAGATCACAACCCCTTCGTTGGGGTGTTGCGTGCGCGTTTCCAACAAGAGGGCGGCTCGTTCTTTTCGCACGACGGTAGCGAATGTTTTGAGGAATTCGCTCTTAAAGATAGTCCAGTTGGTTAGGGAGCTTTCATAGTTCTCAAACCACGTTAGGGGCGTATCTTCTAGATAGAAGAAAACATGGCGGAAGGTTTCTTCGTCATCCCACCTGTTAAAGATGCGGACGCGCTCCACTTTCTCCATCCAGTCCTCAGGATCTTCTCCGGGGGATCCGCGGAACGATGGTGGTTCCCGGGGCTGCTGCAGGACGATTGGCGACGCTCGTTCTTGCACCATGGGGTTGGTTGCAGCGTTCCTTTTCTTGGGCCCTTCTGGCACAAGACCGAGCTCGGGTGGCAATCCTTGCAGTCGGAGGCTGGCTCTAGTTGGACTGGGCTGGCGGCTTGCAGAGGTCGTCAAAAATATGTCACGAAGCCAAGGACGACGCAGTTGTCTTGAAGGAGAAACAAGTTTATTGGAGCAAACTTGTGCTCCCCTAACAACTCAAAAGAATACAGAGGCGGCGAAGCAGCGGTCAACAAAGTGACTTGCGTCGGCAAGCGTCGCAGAATCGAATGCCGTGGCGTCTGCTGCGCAGCCTTTTATCTTTCGGCGTGAGAGTTTCTGGAACCGTCGATTCACATTCAGCACATTGTAGATCACAGAAGATTATTCTGCGGTAGCGGCGTTAGGGCGAACCACTCTGCTTATCTGAATGAGATAGCCCGTGCGGCATAAAAATAAAGAATGAAACACGCAGTTCGCATGGGAAAAAGATAACAGATCCGGGCGGGGCCGGGCATTACAAACAAACAATAAATAAACAAACCCGTATATGGTTCGCGGCAATATTTTCTCGGTAATATGGCTTTGCCAATCTAGGTTGCTTAGCATGCATATAACTTAAGTGACATCACCACATACTGTATAGACCAATTAAAGCAAACATGTTATAGGGTGGCTCACTAGGATAGCCGAATGGCAAAAATCAGATGGAGAAAGGCGCGATATCCATATGTTTTCTAGGTGTTCGCTGCAAAACGTCCCAGAAAAATACAGCATCCCGGCAACCAATAAAACAGTGACCGTGAACAGAGGCGGCCATCTATCGACTAAGGTATAAAAAGACTCCGGTCTTTCACCCAAGTTTCAGCAGGAAGCGCACCAGTGTGCAGTTTGGAGAAAAATGTCTTAACACCTCGCGGAACACACATGTTGCACACTATATTGAGGATGTCCTGGCGTAGACACTGGAGGGACGGGACATGATATAAAGGCACGGGAAAAAACACAGAAACCAGGGAATCTGAAATAGACTGGCGCGAGGCATTTATTCGGGTGGCCAGTGGTGGAACAAAAGCTCTTGCGTTGTTGCTTCTTCCTTTAAAGCACATACCCGTCCGGATGATGGTCCAGAAATCAGGAGCTTTGAGGGGCTAATGCGCTCGCTTCACAAAACTATGAATTGGCAACGTAAAAGCTATAGAGTAGTTCATACGGCGTGGCATCTGATCGCGGCGGCACGTGAGGAAACAGGTGCACACCAGCTGCGCGGAAATGAAGGAAGAGACGCAAAGAAGCCTTGGACCCGAATATTAATTACTGATTGCAAGTCTCTGAGTCGGGCAGGCAGTGTTGCTCCGCAACTCGCACCCAATGCTGGCCAAGATTCGTTTTACGCCGAAGCTATTATTTCAGGAAGTCGTATTACCACAGCCGTCGTAAACCCAGCCATGCAGTTTTGTCAAACTTGCCACTACTACGCCACTGAGTGGCCCCCGTCAACACTTGCCGAGCACGAAGCGATTTCCGACGCCTTGACGACTATACATAGAGCCGCTTAGTCCAGAACAATCACAACCTGTAATGCAATGCAACTGGCTCAATGCAAGCAACTGACTCAATGCAAGCCATCCGGGACCTCCAGATGTTACTTCAAGTGCCCATATCTCAAACCATCCATGTGAAGGCTGCGACGCTTAGCTTCAAGGTTAAGATTGCTCGGATGCAAAAGACGTCGATCCCTGGACAGCAACAGGCGTATGTGGCGACTCGTACACTGCCTACGACGCATCCACTAACCATATTTCTAGTTGACGCAATTTCCAAGCTGGTCCCCGACAAAGAAGTCTTTAGGCGCTCCACATGCACTCTTATTCCACCGTGGGGATCAAACCTCCCTGGTGGGCTCACCAGCCGGAGGAGGTGGATCTATGAAGGATACGCGTCGGGGCTGCTCTCCCACCAGCTGTCACCCACACCTGACCCCCGCCCGGATCGACGGGCTCCGTTTGGTCGGACATGCCCATTTTGCTCTACGTCGGCATAGACTGCAGATATTCACCTTCTTCTGTGGACTTGCCGTGGTCTCCAACGTTCTCTACAGCAAGTATTAAATAGTTTTCTACAGCAAGTATTAAATCGGCCAGCCGCCCGATTACAGACGCTGGCTCTTTGGGTCGTATCAACGGAGCCTTTTAGACTTCCTCTGTGAAAACTTCCTGTGTCCGCACATTTAGTATCACTCGCCCCCACCGTTTTATGCTACAGAGCAAACTTTCGCACTAAGAAAAAGTATCCACAGTCTTTTCCGTTGAAGCCAGCTAAGCAAACTTAAATGCCCACAGAAATTTTAACGCGAAATCTCTTGATTCCTGTTTCAAGCACGCACGTTGTGAGGCACAGAAAAGTGGTGGGACAAAACGTTGCAGTGGTGTCCGGAGAGAGTGCAAGCCGGGAAAGTGAAACAAGCGTGCGGAAGGAGTGTCGGAGGATGGTTGTTATAAAGGACAAGAGCGCGCCGTGAAACGGAAACAGCTGCGTCAGAGCAGGGTAGGCCACGGCAGCACGTGCAAAACGAGCCGCTTTGAGAACTGAATGTACCGACGGGGACGTACAGGAGGCTCATGGCGTGGCAAGAGAGCAGAACAAACTTCTGAGGGTGCTGTCAAGGCGGCTGGTGAAATATTAACGGACGCGGGCAAAAGTTCAACGGAAAGCTAAAGAGCAGATCAGCAGGAGGATCCTAGCGATGGGCTATGGTGAGTGAAAGGAAACGAGCTTCGGAGGCTGCGGTCCAGGTGGCTGGTCAAGTGGGGACGGCATCGGCCGCAACGTTCAACGAAAAGTTCAACAGCAGATTAACAGAAGGCCAAACAAGTCTTTCGCCTTCCCATTTTTAGAAAGTTCTAAGCATCGCGCGTTTTTTTTTTTTTGCATATGCTTTCTAGCTATTAACTTCCCTGTAGAAAATAAATCATCTATGTGTGGAGGTGTGTGGTTGGGCTAGTGTTATCTGTAGTGCATTTTTAAACCAAAGCTTTCTAGCTCTACCAGCTAACGGTTATTTCGTGGTGTGCGGGACAACAAAGTCCCAACGCGTCGGAGGCACTGGCGGGGTGACGGAGGAAGCGGGGCAGGTTTCACTCACGCAGCACACTAGAGATGGCGCGGTGAATTTACCCAGCGTTCTCCGCGCGGAAGTGCCTGCTCGCCGGCGGCGGCGGCGGCGGCGGTACGGCTTTGTCGTCTGCTTTAGCGACGGTTGTTTTGGGTATGTTTTGGTGCAGCTTCGCATCCATTGCGCGGTTCCTTCGCACAGCTTGATTAACTTGTTAGACAGCACCTCCAGGGTAACCCGCACCCGACTCAATTAAGTGGTCGCACGACAAACATGCGTTAAGGATTGGTTTGCAGGGAGGGAAAACAAAATGTACAAACCACATACATCCACAGACATCCGGCCGCTAGAGAAACGCTACCTTTTGCGCACTGCTTTCCACGAAGGGGGCTCTGTTTTCTAAATTGGTGATTACCAATGCGGTTGGGGATTAAGAGTTATTACAAAAAGCGAAAGTAGCAACTGGTTCTGATAAATAGCGATTATAAAAGTTCCCTCAGCTTCCTCGCAATTCTCAAACTTGATTGATTGATTGATTGTGGGGTTTAACGCGGCGAGGCAACGCAGGCGATGAGGCGTGCCCCGTAGTGGACGGCTCCGGATTGATTTTGACCACCTGGGGATTTTTAACGTGCGCCGAACGTACACACGGGCGTTTTTGCTTTTCGCCTCCATCAGAAAAGCGGCCGCCGCGGCCGGGAATCGAACCCGCGACCTCGTGCTCAGCAGCGCAACAATTCTAAAACTTCCTAAACAACTAGTTTAAATAGGTATAAATGGTAATCACTACGCTCGCATATACCGGATTGTTTCGGTGTCTGCACTTGTGTCCCGCGGTGGTGTAGCCCCAAGCTAGCACATCGGGATGGCGAGGTTCTGCTGTCTCACCCTTCGAAAGACGCTCCTCTACGTTTTCTCTCACTACCGGCTCACAGCCGGCCTGCAGCGTCGGCGTCGTCCGCCGCTTTAGCCCGACCGTGGCCGACGCTGCTGCTGCGTTCGGGACGCCGCCCCCGTGAATTCCAGGTAACGGCAGGCAGAATCTCTGGTTTCACTCTTTGTAGAGCCACGTGTGTGAATTCAAGTGACGTCGCATGGACAGTTGTTGTGGGTGTCGTTTAAACCTTTGCTTTCCAACCACCTTCACCGCGTGGATTGGAGTGAATTTTTTTTTACTCGTAATATGGGCTAATTCCCTGCGTTTTTTGGTATTTTATGACGTTCCTGTTGTGGGATATTTGTTAATATTTATTATATGCTCGTAATGCAATAGATGGTGACAGTTGGACTTGTTACATTTGGTAGCTTACACTAAGTATTACTCTTTTGGCGAGGTGTTTATTTTATGGGGTTTAACAAGACGCTTAACACACGGAAGCCTTTTAAGCTATACTTTATACGTAAACAGCTACTAGTAACTATCTTGAGGTTTCAAGAATATGAAATACATTATTTTTGCCATAAAGAGGCTACTCTCCAGCAACTGAGAATATATTAGAGCATCAGAATTCCTTACTCAAGCCCGCTGACGCAAGCAGTATACATTCCAGCATTCCAACTGCCCTCACATATCGGTATCCTTGAAAGATAAAACTGAAGTTTTGGCTTCACTTCTTGCAGTAGCCGCTTCCGCCGCTAGGTCACGGCGGCTTGAACTACAGCTGGGTTCTACGGGAGTGTCCCCGCTTCATAAGTCTTCGTTGGTGTTTGGTATTGTTCTGTAAGCTGACCTGTAGCTCTCAGAGTGCATGGATGGTAAATGCATCAGCAACTTTCAAAAACGCTTCCTCTGCGACGAAGTAATGTCTTCGCGTGTCACATTTTAAGACTTAAACGGATGTCTGCAAGAGTTTTTCCTTGTGATTTTGTAGGTAGGACTACGGTGCTCTGTAAGTAGGCCCAGGAGCACTACTGGACGTGAAATTTTGTTTACCTTTTTAAGTAATATTCGCAATACTTAAAAGCTTAGAAAACGTCTCCTTGTGATTTTTCACTACGGCAAAAAACAAACCGGTGCTACATAGACCTGGAGGGCTATTTCTATTTCCCCCCCCCCCCCCCACCCGAATAAAAAACCTATGCAGAATTAATCGGCGAAGGTTGTAATTAAATGCAAAGCACTCCTTGGCTTGGAAGATTTGGCGCGATGGCTGTGTATGCGTGTGTGTGCGTATATGAGGGCCTCTTCCCGCCCGCGGCAGCTGTAAGGATGGATTCAGCGAACTTGTGAGCAGAGGCCAGAAGGTCGATGTAGGCAGGCCTCTGAAAAGAGTATTAGTGGCAAAGTGAGGCTCCGTGTTAAAATTAGGCCAGCTTGATCATGGCCAAAGAAAAGACCCAGCCAAATGAAGGAGGTGCCTGGTAATCAACCTCAACCTTCCGGAAAAGAAGGCCAGGATACAATGGATGCTGCTCAAGGACCCACAAAAGCTCCTTGGGAGGCCGTCCGTGCGCTTGGGCCGAGTGCTGCGTGTCATCTGGGGAAGGTGGCACCACCACGGCCATGGGCACATGACCAGCACATGGTGCACATCTTCTCCAGAGAGCCGAACTCGCTCGACGCTGTACCTCATTGAAGGGAAGGTGAAGAGGTTTTAGAATTTGAAAGAAAAGTTGACCAGCAGCAAGTACACATGGAATAGTTTCCGCGTAAGAAATATTTTCGCAACATCTGCAATAGAAGCGGCGAAATACGCTAACAAAAAGTGGCCCGTTGCTCCGCACCCTTCCTGGGCGCGCGATGCCGGTAGAGCGAAAAGCGAGGGCGAAAACCGGGCCGGGAAACATCATAGCTGGACTTCTAGCCCGAACGGCCGCATGTGCCACGTCTTTTTCGCCGTATTTCCTCTACAGGCTGCCCACAGAAAAAATACCGTTCAGTTTTCTTGTTGTTTTTGTTGATAGCACTTACGTGAACAATTTTCGTGTTCAAAAAGTATGCACTCACGCCAAACCAGGCCTGTGTTACTATGCCGTGTTCCTAAGGGGAATTTTGCTATGGCTGGCTTTTTCATAACATACGAAACCGACAGCCTAGGTGGCCGTGTTTGATGACAGAGAATATACTACCCTACGTTGGATGCTTTGTGAAACGCTCTAAAGCGTTTTTTTTGTTTTTTTTTTTTTTTGACAGCGATGGACATGGATGTTCATATCTGATGGTAGATTTGGAAAGGATGGTGAATTCTGCTGTACTTTGGCCTGAGGTGTTTCGTTCATGTTTCTGGGAAAAAAAAGTCAAATTTGTTCAGGAAATACTTATTCCTTTAAACGCATCAACCTTTTGAAGCTCACCTGCCCGCCAGCATTATGCGCTGATATATAACACCCCAAAACAAAATGGCCCAGGAACCACGATGACAAACAAAATATAAAAGTGAAGAGTGAATATACGTCCTTTGTCAGACCAGCGGTAAATGCTTGAATCTAGCAATGGTGAGACAGGCCAATGATTTATTATCACAAACCATTGGCGATTGTTGCCAAAAGTAACATAACTGCAATCTAACTGCGTTGTTTGGCTGCTCTGTTATAGCGAGGTGGCCGCACCATGATAGCATAATACGCAACGCACATGCGAAAATCAAGCCCAACTAAGCTACCAATGCTAAGGAGGCACCGGTATTCTTCAAGATTTCAGGAACAAATGCAAGGAAGATTTCAAGGAAGACGCCACTTATCGAACAAATGTAATGTAATACCCCCCTTATGTAACACCCCCTCGGGGGTCTTTAGGTGAATAAAATGAAATGAAAGAACGGGGATCGAAGAGGCACCGCACCGCACGGCCGCTGACAAAATCCCTATCCCTACCCTATCCCTACCAACGGGACACCGAACAAAGGAAATTGGGCTGCATAGTCCGCTTGTGCATGTGTATCGGTAACATAAGTACTGTCCCGGATATAAATTTACAGCCCATGAATGCTATATTTTCGCGCAGGGCAGGTACCTGCTTTTCGCTGGTACGTTGCTTAAAAGGGTTTTTTGTAGCTACACTACGCTACCTCCAGCAGTCTTCGCGGCGTGACCAGTTTTGCCATTGAGCGCTAGAGGTCAAACCACACCCCCTTCTGCAACCGCCCGGCACGGAGCAGCCGCCCTATAACGGAAAGAAGAGATAGGCGGCAGGGGACAGATAGGCGAGGAGGGAAAGGAGACGTGCGCGGCACCCGTGTGCGGGACGTGGCGCAGGAAGGCGAGGAGGCCACGTCCGGCGCTGAACCGCGGCTATAGAGGAAGACGAACATCCAGCTGTGGTCCCCCGTACAGCGGCGAGGCTTAAACAGCACCGTGAGGGGAAAAAGAAGAAAAACGCTACTTTTGCGTACAGCTTCGCTACCTTCAAGTCTTACGCATTAGTGCGAGCTTACTTCATTTTTATATATTAACAAATAGTTGAGGCGGTACCTAACGTTAACCTAAGCAATACAAACATCCTATGCTGGCTGCCGAGTTCAGAAATGTTCTGACGGAACCCTCCCGCATACGCCAAAAAAAGCTTTTTGGGGTTATCGGTATTGTAGAGCAAATTCAAGCGCCAAGATAACTGAACCCACAGGTCGGGAAGTTAAAAGAATGAACTTGCAGTCATGTACAGACACTGAATTGCAAGCTAAATTGCGGAAAAGGCAAGAGCCGGTACCGCGCGATCGTTCCCAATGCTTCCGACATCCCGTGCGGCCCAAGGGTGTTCCCCTTTGACGTCATGAAGGGCGCGACCAATCAGAGGCGTCAAAGACGCATCTTTCCAACGGAAGCACGCGTTGCAAGAAAGTGACGGTTGGAATCAGGTATGATAAAAATCAATGCGATATTCGGAGTCAGCGTGCGAGAAACTATATAAACTCCCCTGTAACTCAATTTTTTGGAAAGAGTTTAAGCTTCCCTGAAGCCAAGATAAACGGAAGCTGCATGGCCACCACAGCTCAATGATTCTAGCTGGCTAAAGGCGAGCGTAAAAAATGTGTTGTGGCCTTCGACGCAGAACCGGGTGTAGCAGAGATGTACTTAGTGCTACAGTGAAAATTTGAGTATGCCAATTAATTAAGTGGTAATTAGGTGGGCAGCAGAGCACGTCCCCGTTAATAGCGTATATGTAGGGCAAACAAGGGCGGCATGCCAAACCTCTTCGTCGTAGTATCCGAAACAGGAAGAAAACGAACAGCGTAAAAATATGATGATGATGACGACGACGACGACGACGACGACGATGAAGAAGATGATGATGATGAGAGGACTCATGCATACCACTGGAAACGTGCACTGTGGGCCCTACGTCATTACTGTGCGTAGAATGAACGCGCTGCCTTCCAGACGACACTTGTTCTACCCATTTGATCGCTGCAATGAATGCGGCGATGGACTCCGAACCACAGCAGCAAAACAGCAGCTGTAGACCATCGCGGCGCACACAATAGCGGCATATCTATTCCACTATTGAATGCTAATCCCTTTGCGTTCACTGGGTCATGGAGTTATTCAATGTCCTACAAGTCTTAAATAAGTTCATAACATGAAATTGAGCGGTATTTACAGGAACGTGTAACGACACATCTCGTGCGCATAAGAAAATTGAACCAAAACTACTGCAACTGTTTTGAAAGTCTCCCCCTGCGTGAGCTTCTGCCACTCCGGAAGTTCTGGGACATTCATTTTTCTAAAACGTGTTTCTTGCGGGAATTGTCAACCAGTTAAGGCACATGTGTTTTTTGCGACCCTCAGCCGATAATCTCTCGAGTGAGAAAACGACCACCGGAAACCAAAAAGATTTGGTGAAGCCTAAAGCAAGCATCACTGTCGCTTCAGACGCAGTTTTGTTTATTTCACAGAAGAGTTATTTTTTTAATTCCCTCAATCCCCGACTTCAATCCAGAAGTCATTGTTTTATATTGGTTATAATTATTACCCTAAATTAGCCGAATAGTGTATTTTTGCGTAACGCAGGATGGTTGCTTGCCTGTCGGTGATATGATGATTCTTACCCGCGGGGTAAGGAGTACTTGCCTGGAATATCCGCTTTAAAATCAGAAAAGCACTATTTTCCTTACGCGAAAAATGCCTCTGTCGGCGCTTGTACGCTCAACCTTTCGCAATGCTTCACTTGTAATCAAGAACAAACGCAGTGTTTTTGTCGTAGTCAGCGGCGAGGCCAAAAAATTCGCGGGGGCACTTAAGTCCGCTTACATGCATCCAGGGTGAAAGCCCAGTGACCCATTTTTTTTCTCTCCGTGTTTTTCGCCACGCGGCATATGAAACGAGGTTTAAAGAAGGGAAGAGAGAAGAAAGTAGGGGAGCAAGAGAGAGGAGGGGTTACGAAAATCACAGATATTCACGATAGCAATAACAGTGGTGGAGTCTAAATGTAGGCATGCAGTTCAGTTTCGAGCAGAAAGCTCATTAGCGACCTGCAGTACCTGCCTTCTTGCTCCCAGTGGTTCTAGTCATCCGGTTTATCCCACCTGGGACCGGCCCCTCCAAGCGCGTAGTCCCGAGCTGTCCTTGTTCCCGCCTGCATTCACAGGAGATGCTTGGCATCAGCTTCAGGCGCTGGAGCCGGTGGCGTGGGGCACGTTCCTAGGTCTTCTGGTGAGGGTCCCTAAGTCCAAGTGACTGAAGATGCGACGGCCACCCCAGTCGCAAGCCTCCTAAGAGAGAGAAACAATTCCTCCACCCGGGAAAGATTAGAGGGGAAGGAGCAGACACACGGGGAAATTAGGGCTCGTGTTTCCCTTCTCAGATGAGATTTACAGCCTAAAAGTTGAAAGCACGGATCATAATGCAAGGGGCTAGGGGATGCTACAGGTAGGGGAGGAGAGCGGAAAAGATGGTCCGCTAATTGATTCAAGATATTCTGATCGTTCCCCTGTACCCAATGTACATGTATCATTGTGGAGGTGGTGAATGTGATGGCAGTTGAGAGGTGTCTTTTTCACTTGCTTCAGATACTTCACAGCACTGAGCGAGTCTGTGTGTATATGCGCCTCCGTAATGTTAAGTACGCTCGCAGCATTGATTGCGTCATGTACGGACTGGAGCTCCACTATAGCAGCGGGTCTCGAGTGCCGGTTGTATAACAGCTTCGCACTGCTACCTTGTGTTTGTGTCTCCTTCTTCGGTTTTGTTTTTTTTCGGAGCGAATTACTCCATCATGCTTCTTTTCTATTACACCATGTTTGCGTGTCCTTCTTCCGTTTCGCTTTTTTCTTTTACAGCGCGAGCCACGCACTATTATATATTTACGTTTACAATTAGTAATTTTTTAAATCTTGTGAAAGAGGCACGTTAGTTTCTCGAAGCTTCCGATTCCTGGCCAATCGTCTCAGTGGGTATGTGCAATTAAGAAAAAAAAACAACAATGACAACTTTTGTTCTACCGCTGGCAACTTGCGGTGATATAGCTCAGTGATAATGCATCGGTGATCGATTGTGGGGCTCGACGCGCCGAAGCTCCACTTGGGCTGCCAGGCGCGCCGTATTAGAGGGCTCCCGAGGGCTCCAGCGGCTGCGAAGCAACTGACCACGGCGGCGGTCAGACCTGTGACGCAGCAGAGGATGCTAAGAATCCCTGGACCCGGAGAGGCCGCCATTGGAATCTGAACCTGGCAACGTTTAACACGAGAACCTTGTCTAGCAAAGCGAGTCTAGAGGTGTTGTTCGAGGAATTAAAGGGCATTAAATGGGATGTCATAGGGCTTAGTGAGGTTAGGAGGACAGGTAAAACCTTTACGGTGCTAAAAAAGGGACAAGTCCTATGTTACCTGGGTCTAGTGGACAGAAGAGAACTGGGAGTGGGATTTCTAGTCAATAAAAGCATAGCTGGCAACATAGAAGAATACTACAGCATTACCGAAAGGGTAGCAGGTCTTGTAATTAGGCTCAATAAGAGGAACAAACTCAAGGTGGTACAGGGCTACGCGCCCACATCCAGCCACGACGACCAGGTAGTGGAAGCTTCTATGAAGAAGTGGAATCGGCAATGGCTAAAGTAAAAACACAGTATACCGTAGTAATGGGAGACTTCAATGCTAAACTAGGCAAGAATCAGGCTGGAGACCAGGCAGCTGGGAACTATGGTCTGGGTTCTAGAAATAGCAGGGGGACCTACTAGTCGAGTTCGCAGAACGGAATAACCTACGCATCATGAATACCCTCTTCTGCAAACGGGATAGCCGGAAGTGGTCGTGGAGGCGCCCGAACGGGGAGCATAAATATGAAATAGACTTCCTATTATACGATGACCCTGGCGTCGTGCCGGATGTTGAACTGCTCGGAAGGGTAAGGTGTAGTGGCCACCGTATGGTAAGATCTCGAATTAGGCTAGACTTGAGGAGGGACCGTAACAACCTAGTACGAAAGAAGGCGATTAATGAGCTAACAGTAAAACGTAAAGTAGAAGAATTCAGAATCGCGCTGTAGAACCGATATTCAGCTCTAACCGAGGAAGCAGAGTCTACGACACAGGAAGCCAGCGACAATCTTACACGCATTATCACGGAGTGTGCAGTAGAAGTAGGGGGCACGATGGCTAGACAAGATACTGGTAAACGTTCCCAGGAGACGAAAGATCCAATTAGGAAACGGCAAACCATGACAATCTTCACCCCAGCTGACAAAATAGAACTGGCGGAGCTTTCGAAGTTCATCAATAAGCATAAGACAGCTGACATCAGGAAGTATAATATGGAGAGGATCGAATACGCTGTAAAGAATGGAGGTAGCCTGAAAGCAGTGAAGAGGGGTCCTGGCGTGGGGAAAAATCATATGTATGCACTTAAGGATAAGCAAGGCAATGTCATCACAAATAGGGATAAAATAGTCACAGTGGCCAAGGAGTTCTATAGGGATCTGTACAGTAGCCGGGACATCCAGGATAATGCCGAACGAGCAAGTAGTTCAGAGGAGATAGACATCCCACTAGTACCGAGAGAAGAAGTAAGGAAGGCTTTGAAAGGAATGAAAGGGGGCAAAGCACCTGGTGAGGATCAGATAACAGCAGACCTCTCGAAGGATGGCGAAGAAATTGTACTTGAAAAACTGGCAAACCTGTATACGCGATTCCTAATGACCGCAAGTGTACCGGAGTCTTGGAAAAACGCGAACATCATCCTAATGCATAAGAAAGGTGACATGAAGGACTTGAAAAATTACAGGCCGATTAGTCGTCTGCAACGTACTTACCAAGGTAATCGCTAACAGAATTTCTGCAACATTAGATTTGAGTCAACCTAAAGAACAAGCAGGGTTCCGTAAAGGCTATTCAACAATGGACCATATTCACACGATCAATCAGGTGATAGACAAGTGCGCTGAGTATACTGAACCTTCATACTGAGCCTTCATAGATTATGAGAAAGCATTTGACTCGATCGAAACCTCTGCAGTCATTCAGGAATTCAGGCAACGAGGGTGTAGATGAGCATTATGTAAGAATACTAGAGGATATCTACAATGGGTCCAGAGCTACCATCATCCTCCATACGGAGAGCAGTAAAATACCTATCAGGAAGGGCGTTAGACAAGGAGACACAATCTCCCCAATGTTATTCACAGCATGTTTACAAGAAATATTCAAAACATTCGATTGAGAACAGGTGGGAGTAAGGGTTAATAGAGAATACCTGAGTCACATCAGATGACGTTGCCTTGTTAAGTCACTCGGGGGATGAATTGCAAAGCATGCTTACAGCACTGGACAAAGAGAGCAGAACCGTGGGCCTGAAAATTAATATGCAGAAAACTAAAGTAATGATCAATAACCTCGGGACAGCAGAGCGGTTTGAGATAGGTGCCGAGGCCGTGGAAGTAGTAAGCAAATATATCTACTTAAGCCAAGTTGTGACCCCGGATCCCAACCACGAGGCGGAGATAATTTGGAGGAGAAGAATGGGGTGTAGTGCATTGATCAGACATTCTCAGATAATGAATGGCAGCCTTCCATTGTCCCTTAAGAAGAAAGAGTATGACAGCTGTACCTTACCGGTACTCACCTACGGGGCAAAAACTTGGAGGCTCACTAAAAGGGTTCAACTTAAATTGAGGACGACTCAGCGAGCGATCGAATCGGAGATGATAGGTGTAGCATTAAGGGCAAGAAGAGAGCGTAGTGGGTAAGGAAACAAACGCGTGTTAATGCCCTATTAGTAGAAATTAAGAAGGAGAAATGGGCGTGGGTTGAGCATTTAATGCGAAGGCGCGATTACCGTTGGTCTTTAAGTGTAACAGGGTGGATCCCTAAAGAAGGCAAGCGTGGTAGCGGCAGGCAGATAGTTAGATGGGCAGATGAGATCAAGAAGTTTGCGGCGATAAATTGGTCGCAGTTAGAACAGGACCAGCGTAATTGGAGACTAATGGGAGAGGTCTTTGCCATGCAGTGGGCGTAGATAGGCTGGTGATGATAATGATGAGCAATTTTAGTCACCTGGGGATTTTTAACGTGCGTCGCAATCTCGACACACGGGCGGCTTCGCTTTTCGCCTCGATCAGAAAAGCAGCCATCGCGGCCAGAATCAAACCCGCGTCCATGGACACAGCAGCACAACGACTTAGCCACTGAGCCAACGCGGTGGATGATAACGCATCGCGCTACTACTGTGAGGACCTGGGTCCAAATCCCATCGGATTCCACGTGTGTTCTGAAGTCGATAGTCGATTCAACCACTACGACAAAAGTTAACAGAATTCTTGAACCAGATGTTTACATAGGCAAAACCTTTCCTTACTAAATCTGGTACCATACTTGACACTTGTCGTAATGTTCAGCAAAAAAAAGGTATAGGGAAATTTGGGGCAAATCATCAATATAATTCGAGTAGGAGGAGTATTTTTTTGCATTAGACACATATGTGTTCTCAATTGCTGCTATACCAAATAACAAAAATGCGATTAAAGCAATGTTTACAATACAAAAAGATCTTGCAATGGAGCTGAGACCCTCAGGCGGCATTCATTGTCCAAAGTAACAAAAAATAAATACATAACAAAAATTTAGAACAGTGCCAACGCGGGAAAATTGAATTGACTTGAGCATACCTCTACTGCGTGTACTGTGGTATGAGCGAGAGAGGAAAGGAAGAGCTTGAGAAGTGGCCGGGAAAAAGAAGAGAGGCATTTACGTGCAGGGGCGGGAGAAGAATATCGTCTTTCGATGACATTTGCCTCAAAGTTAGCCGATACGCGTTCTTTTATCTATTTACTATTTCCATTTGCTCGAAAAAAAAACAACAACCGTAATAACAAAGGTTTTTCGCACAATGGGGCACTGAAGGCGTTCGCCTTAAAAGTGTACTGCCTAGGTGGGAAGCGGTTCCTAATGTGAATTTGCTTACAAATATTACGGCATGCTTGTCCGCTAGGATTACCTGGCAATCTTTCAAACTTTCGAAGCTTCATTACGCTAAAAAACTGACATGTTTACTCGTAAGTTGAGCCCGAGTGCAAAAAAAGGAACACAACCGTCTGAGGGAAAGGCACTCCGAGTGCAAACTTTCAATTAAATTTATTGTGTCACTGTGTGGAATTATATACAGAAACAAAACAGCAGAGAATGCGCATGGGTGGGCACTCCGAAAAAATAAAAACAAGGATCATGAGCAACAAGCAGCCGCCGACAGAAAACAGTTTTTTGCTGATGAGATCCAGCGAGAGGGAGCTAATGCCTTTTCGTTAACCCACGTTGTAAAGAACTGCCTTTTCGGCGGCGGCCTCTTCTGGCCCTTAATCTTTGTTTTTTTATTATAACGCCCACATGCGGTGTCTTTACTGTTCGTTTTAGTATGAAACGCCGCCGCACAGTGGCACAACAAATTTAGTTGGAAGTTTGTGCGAGTATGTCTGTTCTCTCTCATGTCTGTGTTGCGTTTTGAAAAATCGTGCTCAAGTTATCGATCACCAACCCGCCAAGAATGTTAGCCCTAAAAACATTTACAAATCCGGAAATTCAGGAAGTTGTCGTACCTGTGTAAGCGCCCCCGTCTTATCCATGCGACGGCTACTACCTTTTAGGAAGCTGGGGGAAAATAAGACGGGGGTGTTACCTAGCCTACCTCTCTTATTAACGGTTCCAAGCATCTGAACACTCCACCGTATTAGGTTCAAATTTTTTGTATTTTTGTGACCATATTATCACGCGATTTTGGTTGGTGTAATCAGACATCGGAAAAAAAGCTCAGCAGATGCATCTGAGTTGCTGATTGATGGACAAAACCACAAATGATGGTGAGTTAGTGGATAAGCTTAATTTATAAGCAAGCTCGATGTTCGGTCGCTTTCCCGGTGGGAGGTGTCCTCAGTGCAGGATACCGTGGTGCTTGCTGGTGGGATTGGCCCTCTACACCAGCATGCGCTGTACGGCTAAAGCCGAGCTGGTCAGCAGCTCCACAAGCTCCTGTGGTGCAAAGTTAGGGTGCGGAGGGAAAGTAGGTGTGGGTGAGGATGCAACTGTTTACGAGGTAGTGCGGCTAGTTGTGGGCAATGGAGACACAGTGCGGAGTATTGTGCGGGAAATATGGCGTGGAGGGCGTATTGTGAGAGTATGTCTTGGTCTGCAGTTTTCGGAGGGTAATAGCTTCGTGTCGGGAGACTTCAGGATGTTGTCGTGGGAATTTTCGGCGGGATAATCAGCAGTGGGCGAGAATGTCTGTATAGGTGAGGAAAGAAGCAGTGGATGGTGATGAGGGAAAAGGTGAGAAGTCGTGGGTCGGGTGTCAACTGCCGCGGCATGTGCAACTTCGTTGCCCCGCAGAACCGTGTGGCTGGGGGTCCATACGATGTAGGCTAGGGGTAGTTCGGGTAGTCGTCGGGGAAGTTGGATTGACATGCGCACAATGAGGTAGTTACGGCGGACTGTTAGATAGCCCGTGGTGATTGTGAGGTACCATTGATGTGTGGCGTGGGCGACGCCTATGGCGATTTCTTAAGCTGTCTCGGAGTTTGTAGTCAAGGTGGCGGCAGCAGTGACTTCTCCAACGTAGTAGTTAGTCACGGTGGCAACGCATGCGTTGTGCTGACAGTAGGGGAGGAATCGGTGTATCTCGTAGGGTGTTGGTGGCTGTATGTTGCTTGAAAGTATCTCGTGCGGGCTAGTCTACAAGTGGAGTGTAAAGTGGGGTGCATTTTGCGTGGTATTGGGGTATTTTGAGTTTCTGGCGAATTTGTTTTCGGCGGGCTTGCTTGATGTCTTGCGGGGCTTGAGTTTGATACCCGAGTGCTGTGAGAAGTTTCTGTCCGGTGGTTGCGAGGGCGAGGCGACGCATTTGAGTTGTTGGGGTGCGCTTCATAGAGTTCACACCACGTGTTGTGGATGCATAAGTGTAAGAGCTTCTTCGTCGATGTTGCGTGTGGGAGATAAAGGGATGTTTTATAGGTTTGACTAATAAGGAATTCCGGTTTCTTTATTTCGGCGGGTTTGAGGAGAAATCTTGTTGCGTCGTAGGCAACAGACTACCAAAGCTCAGCGAATCTACTTGGCTACAGGTGGACCTATCGAATGCATGGGGATCTGCACTTAGGACCGTGTGTTCGGTACATGCATTAGGACCTCCATGAGTAAGTTGTGCATGGTAATGATAGAAGTAGCCATCAGGTGAGCAAAAAATTATGTTCCCACTAAACTTCCTCCTTGCTTGGCGATGCCAATGCAAGGTAGGTGCGGAGTCCCAGTAACTGTGACAAGAAGAAAAACACGAAAAGTGAGAAGGATGAAGGAGGACCCAGTATATGCCCTGTAGCCTTTGACTTGAAAACGTGTGGAAAGACGTGTACTGAGGGCTACTTGAGTAATTTGAGCATGCCAATTTCAGGAGTAGTAATTAGCAGAGTACCATAGTTCCTCTCTGCTAAAAGTCCTCTTTGCTTGAATATGCGAACGTGTGCATGTGCCGCGTCATAGTAACCGAAACGAAGAAAAAGACGAAAAAGGTCAAGGATGATGGTTATAGCGAGATCACGCGTTCAGAAATTGGACATTCATCTTTGCGCAATCGTAAATCATAAGGAGTACGTAGGTGTCATTTAATGTTTCTGCAACAACCTCGTATACACTTTTCTTGAGCGTTGCACGCAGGAACCTCAGTCATTTTTTGTAAGCCGGCTATGGAGAAAAGGACTACGAGTCTCGCATACCTCCGAAGCGTTACCCGGGTGGCCCAAAGCTGCATATTTTACTTTGGTTTTCTTTCATGACGTACTGTACGGTAAAGAAAATAATAAATAGGTCACATTTAATGGGATACCACAGATGGAACAAAACTCGCTAGATGCCCTTGCTCCCACCGAAACTTCCTCTTCTCTGGGCAAGGAAGTTCCGTGGTCTCAAGCAATGATCACAACCGAAGGATGCACTTCCGATCTGGAATGAAACGGGCGTCAAGATTGTTAAAGTTTTTCACCGGAGTCAGCGACCCTTGGTACGGCGCGTGGGTGTTCTCCACCGACGTAATCCACTTTTTTAAAAAGCAATCTGTGCTTTCAATGGGTACGCATCGGCCATCCCTGACTAAGCCTGCTGCATTGCGACAGGTGGAGGGCCGACGCAAAAATAAAGGCAACAAGTTGTCGACAAGTGCGGAGCCCACCGTAATGGAACCTCAAACGAGTAGCGAAAAGCAACGGTCGTGTAACGGCTCGCCTAACTATTGGTACTGCTTTTCTATTTCCATTACCAGCGGACTTGTTTACGTCGGGGATGCACTTGCCGTAACGAGGTGATAATTAGCTGCCTTAAACTTCTAAACTAGGCTTTGGAAAGGGTTCATCAACTTTCAAAGTAATGCTTTAAAAACGTTTATTTCCTGACAGTTCTGTTTTTTTTCTCGAAACAGTAAGCCTCGCAGATATAAAAAAAAATGAAACGTAGGCGTCAATGAAACAACAGGACGGCTTCAATGAGGTAGATAGAAAAGGGAAATATAACATGTAATTTTCTGGTTTTAAGGGCTCAGTGTAAAAGCGTCTCGTGAGAGCTTACGAAAAAATTTGGACCGTGTTTGGCTACCATGTGTTTTCCTGCCATTAGTTATGTGGTGGCGAAAGTACTTTAATCATTACCTGATTAGTAATAATATGCATTAAATGAAAAGAGTGTGCGTGCTCTCGGCACGCCGAAGGTGGTTGATTCCTCAGCAGCACAGTCGCTCGCGGAGCGCTATGCTAGGCTTTACCAGCTTGAAGGTTTTAGACTGAGCCGAAGGGCTAATAGCAGCCGTAATTATCCTAAAGCGAACCGAGAAAAGCCAGGGCGATGCGAAAGCAAGAGTATTCCGTTTGACAACTGGCACGTTGTTTGCATTTAAATGATATAGCTTAGTAAATCCTAAATTCAAAGTTAGTTTTTAGCGTACACTGGCAATGTTTACTTTGTCGTAATGTATCGCAAACTGCTGCTGTACGAACCAAATGAAGAAACCATTTCCCGTCCCCAAGAAAACGCCTGGCAAGTTATAAAAACATTCTCCCGTTTATAAATAGCAAGACAGTTTTGCCAGCCAATAGTAGTGACTGTAGACGAGACACCGCTTCGCCCCAACTATTTTTCGTGGGGTGTGCTGATGTGTTTAGTTTTTTGATGGAGGTCAACGAAAACTCTTAAAAATTGTAGTCAACTTGTAGCGCGAAAGCGGGTCAATAAATGGGTTGCATCGAGTGACAAGGAGGCTTTGAAATAGTATGCATACGGGAACAAAATCGAAGTGCAGTTTGTTCGGTGTACACTATTTATTTCATAAATGTGGAAGCTGCCAATAACTTTCTGCGGTACTGAATATGTGCCCCAGAAGCAATGATTATGCCAGTGAACTCAGAAAGCAACCAGGCATCAAATACTTTTTGCTCACATAAAATTGCTGACTATATAGGGAAAAGGGATTTGCTGGGACATTCTTCCTCGTCTATTTGCGAAATCGTTTTCAGAAACGTGGCTTCAGATATCCGTTTGCATTAGCAGTTGACTCTCTACAGCAGAAGTGATTTAAGATGAAAGCGGCCGGCGTCGTGAGTGCTCTCCTCCTTTGACCTTTTTGAACGCGAGGTTTTAAACAGCACAAAAGCCGAATAAATCTGGCGAGCTTTGCTTGTGTTGCTTGCACAGCGCTTTCAGTGAACTTCAGCTCAGTAAAGTTTTGGTGGTTGAGGTGCCGATGTCACAGGGTTTTATGGTGCAATGCTCCTGATTCATTTGAAAGCAACAAGGTTTAGTCCCTACTGAGCTGAAGCTTTCCCTCCACAACTCCCGCTAATGCGCTTCACCAAAGCACGCTTAAATGACCAGGCCCATGATCGACGCAAAGGATTTGCGAAAAGCGATGCCTAGCATACGATTTGTCCCAAGCATGTATCCAAACAGCGCGCTCAGCGCTATGCGGTGTACTCCGCTCGTAACTTGAAATCTCGCAGCAAAAATAGCATTTCTGGTTGAATGTGGTGTAGCTTTCACAATATAATGATTTAGAATGAGATCTCGCATTGTAACCTGGCCCAGCGTATCGATTGGTTCAAACAGTGGCATCTGCAGTGATACCTTACGCAGTGCAAAACATCATGTATATGTTGCTTTATATCAGAACGCAGACCACATTTTCTTGTCAAAATGTGTGCTGTGTCTCGCAATTCAGCGAGTTCCCTCTATTGGCTACAGTGAGTGGTCAGGGCGATGCCTTTGCCCCAAATCCAGCCAAGTGGAATGTTTAAGAGGGTCGCATTTAATGCTTTGTAGAGCTTTCTACGCAATGTATCAACTGCATGCGAGAATAAGGCCATGTATAAGATTTTACGAAGAGGGAATGAATCCCCGGCTTGCCTTTAAGTTCAGGTGCCCTCCCGTGTAATCTTGATAAGCTGCCAATGTATACAGTAACTGCATCTGTACAAAATTCTAGGCCAGGAGCGGGGGCATTTTGGCAGAAGTGTTGAGCTGCTGAGCCTATGGTGTACATTCCGGCCGGGCCGGCTGTTTTTAACATGACAGCCACACAGGCGCATTGAGCGATTTTCTATTCGGTGCTAGGCGTCCGCAACTGCTGTGGGCCTTAGCCGGGGACATCAGCCATGCCCATCAGGCGTTTAGGGAAGCGCGTTATTACCGCCAAGCAGAAATACGACCGGCTTTATCGATATAAAGCCGGTCGTGAGCAGAAACGACGACGTCGGCACAAAGAAACCTTGCCGTCAGAGAGAGAGAGAGAGAAAAACTTTTATTGAGCGACTGGGGTTAGGGAAGCGTGGTGGCCGCCGGTTGGAGGTCGGCGGCGACGATGGCAGCTCGTTCCACCAAGGCGATCTGAACGCCCGGGTCGGAGCTACCCAGCGCACCCTCCCATTGCTCGTCACGGGTGATTAAACGGAAGGGATTGGAAGGACAGGGCCGCATAGAGTGGGGAAGTGTGGCGCGCTGGCCACATGCGGGGCAATGAGGTGAGGGGTAGAGGGAAGGGTGGATGTGATGGAGCACCGCCCTGCAGGGAAAGGAATGAACCTGCAGAATACGCCAGGTACGCGCTTGCTCATTGCTGAGCTGGGGATGCGCCGGGGGGTATTTTCGGCGGGCGAAGTGGTAATGTGTGAGTATGTCATGATACGCAATTAGGCGGTCTCTGGCGGATCCGGCCCCGTGGTAAGGAACTAGGCTGGCTCCCGCTCGGATTGTGAATCCTCGAGCCGCGTCATGGGCCGCCTCATTCTCCCCGAGTCCCGAGTGCGCCGGGGTCCATAGCAGTTCTACCGGGGAAGTTGGAGGATTTTGAGCGATAATTTTAAGTGCCAGTGGCGAAATGAGACCACGGGCGACATTTTGAACGGCCGTCTTTGAATCAGAGATAAGGATCGTGGGGGTCGGCCTTTGTGACAGGGCGAGCGCAATTGCTGCCTCCTCCGCCGTGGCAGGGCAAGGGGTGCGAACTGTAAGAGAGCATAACGTGGGGTCGTCCGGCTGATTCACAATAGCTAGAGCATAAGTATCGTGGTGACGGTATTCTGCCGCGTCCACGTATAAAATATCTGGTCTTACAGGTAGGCGTCGCTGAAGAGCCTGCGCTCGTTGCATTCTGCGACCCGCATGATACACAGGGTGCATGTTGCGTGGTACAGGACGGACGACAAGTCGAGCGTGAATAGCGCGAGGAATGGGGGATTTATGAGCGGGCAAAGTAGGGGCACGAATCCCGAGTCGGTCTAGGATGTGCAGACCGGTTGAGGTAGTGGATAGGCGGGCTATTTGTCCTGTCAGGTGCGCCTCCACAAGCTCCTGGGCATTATTATGGATACCCAGACGGTCTAATCTGGCAATGGAAGAGTACAGGGGTATCTGAAGTGCCGCTTTGTAGGCTTTTCTGATAAGGCAATTGTTTTTTTGAAACTCAGCAGCACTGGCATGAAGGTAGAGGCGGGAGTACGTTATTCTGCTGATTACGAAGGCCTGAATGAGTCGCGATCTCTCACTCTCACAGAGCCCATGCCGGCGGTTGGCAATCCTTTTTATGAGAACAATTGTTTGGTCAACATGCTTAGTTAACTGGGTGACGAATTGTGTATTGGTTCGATTCCGTTGTATAAGGAGCCCGAGAACTTTTAGTGTTTAAACTTCCGGGACTGAATAACCACTAATAGAAATAGAGATATCTGACGTTGTGCGGGCTGCTCTTTCGGGTGGAAAAACGAGCAGCTCGGACTTGTTAGGAGAACATGTAAGGCCTGCTAACTCTGCTTGTTTAACTACAATATTTGCACCATTTTGTAAGGTCTCTTCAATGTGCGCATCACTGCCACCTGTCACCCAGAGAGGGATGTCATCGGCGTACATGCTGAAGCGCACACGGGGAACTTTCTGTAATTCTTTGGGGATATTTAGCAAGGCCAGATTAAAGAGCATGGGTGATAACACAGCCCCTTGCGGTGTACCTATCGATGGCAAATTCAAGGTGTCTGATGTGATGTGTCCGATTTGAAGGATTGCCGTGCGTGCCTTGAGAAAGCTGCGAATGTAGTTGTATGTGCGCTGTCCCGGGTTTAAAGATTCTAATCCGCGCAGAATGGCGGTGTGTGAAACTCTTTCAAAAGCCTTAGTGAGGTCCAAGGCGAGGATGGCGGCCTAATCGAGCCTACCGGGGGGAGTTATCACTTCGCGGGATAGCTGAAAGAGGACGTCCTGTGGGGATAAGCCGGGGCGAAAGCCAATCATAGAATGCGGAAGCGCGTCTGTGGAAGTGAGATGATTGGTGAGACGCGTGAGGATGACGTGTTCGATGACTTTTCCCAACAGGAGGTGAGGGAAACGGGCCGGAGATGGTCGATGGAAAGTGGCTTTGCTGGCTTGGGGATGAGGGTGATTTTAGCGTGCTTCTAATCCCGAGGCCAGAATGAGGCGTAAAAAACGGCACAAGTTAACACGGATGTTTCAAAAACTAATTTCATTCTAAGAAAAAAAACCAAGTGCTGTTTGCGTATACCAAAGTTGCCGTACGAACGCATCATAGGCGAGTACTTGTGTTTTTTCCAGAGCTGGCCTTATTCGCCTGCTCCGAAAATACTCCGCGTATAAGGTGGCAGATTTTACGTTGGGGACATCGAAATCCCATCAAGGGTTGTGTGTTAAAGTTATGCCCAAAATATTTGTGTGAATTAACGGCTACAGGAGAAACATATTTATCGGTTAACGAAAATTCACGTTATTTTCTGGTTTTTTTAGGACAGGTGGTTATATTTAGGGTAAACTGCCAATTTGAGCCTTCTTTAGGGAACGCATCGTAAAGCTCTTTTAGGCAATAAATGATCTGCTCAAAAAAATCTCCTACTGCAAAATATAATCGCACGCGAATATCATCGTCTTAACTGGGACACTTGCAAGCAAATTATGTCAAATGAAAAACCGAATAGGAGCCCAAACACTACGCTGTGGTACACCTGATGTGACTCTCACAATTGTGAAAATTTCTTGCCCCTCTAATCTTCCTACGGCTGATGGATGGTTCTTAGCAGCTTTTTGTGAAACTTCAAGCAGAATAAGCTTTGATTGCTTCTGACAGTCAGTGTTTAAACGGGTCTTGAGGATTGGTTGGTTCATGCGAATGATTGCCCCGTAAGAATTACACTAGTACCACATTTAATGCTTACTTCACTAAAACAAGATGTATAATGAGGAAATCAGATGTGGCTCGCTAACTACTCTCCTTCACCATAATGATGACACATTAACGAAGGCTTGCGCAATTGGCTGATGCCTACAAAGGGAAACAGAATTTAAATGGCGAGTATACGCTGGCGCAATGAGCTATCCGCTTACAATTCAGAGCGTATTTTTGTAGCACTAAGAAAGGTGGTGTAGTACATTAAATTTCTGAACAAACATGTATACATGCTTTAAGAAAGAAGAAAAAACATGGCGCAAACTACACGTGGACGAAGAAAGCAAGGTGAGACATATACAGGCGCCTGTATATGTCTTACCGCGTTTTCTTCGTCCACGTCTAGTTTGCGCCACGTTTTTTCTTCTTTCTTAAAGTATGTACCAACTAGCTCAGCAACAAGTTTTATGTATACATGCACGTAACTTTACCGTACAAGGTACCTACTACCGCCTTCCAACCCTCTTGAAAAAAATTACACCATCTTACCGTAGGGGAACTCTGAGTAGTATGCGAAGCAGCCATGGGGTCGACTGAAGTTCCCATTAGTTTTGAGTTCGTCGTTTCCGCTGACGTTCAGCTTCGCGTGTCTTCGTTGTATCAGTAGCTTCTTGACGTAGTTTGAATGAGTAAAGGACATTAGGCGCCTTCGTAGCACATGCTCCTGTCTCGATTTGTAGCGCAGTGGAAGAGCGCCACGTACCTCCCGTTGCGGCCAGAGAGTCGTGGGATGGAAACAGGGTGCCGCCTAAGTATTTCTTTTTTATAGTGGACTGCGCTGACGTCAGCCCAAACGCTGACGGGGCTGAAGAGACGCGCATGCGCAGTACAGTGCGTACGGCGGAAAACGACAACGAGGGAGAGAGGGACACAGCCCCGAGCATGAGATGCTTCGCATCTAAAATCATGCAAACGATTTCCGACATGACGTCGGCCAACTGCGTAAGCGTCACTGTCACTTGCGTGACCCCGTTTGTCGAGTTGTGGTCGAGTTATACCGAATGTTTCATGAAGCGCAAGAAAATACGGCACACACAGGTTCGGTGCGAAATAAAGGGAGGAAAATAGTGGTGGCCGACAGGATCGCTGCACCACCCAAGAAGGCCGATGGTCACCAACCAGCTTGGTGGTTACCGCAGTTCACTTTTTATGTAATTTAAGTGGAGTCAACGCACTAGCCTTCCATTCGGGTGCCTCTCTTTAAGGTACCACTTCGTTCGTCATGAAACAGGCGATACGGCGGCGGAATGAAAATTTTATGCGAAAACATTAGTTATTTTCTGTTGAAGATCCCGCGTTCGTGGCACGCAAAACCGTCGAAGGATAGTACACAAAATGGCCTTCTCAAGGCACGATAAGTGACCGATTGTTGAAAGGAAAAAAATACCGCTCAATAAATGCCGGAAATGACGCTACTTGCAGCGAAGCTCCCAAAACAAAGTAACTAGGTCAGTTGAAAAAAAAAAGAATAATGGGAAAATTTCCCGCTTGGCAGCATTCGAACCAGGGTCCTCAGGAACACGCGATGACTACATAATTTCTGAAGCAACACAGGTCGATGATTCGAGGTGTCTGAAAATGCATCTACGAAAGGGTTCTGGCCTTAGAAATGTAAACGTCCATTTGAGGCGTGTATTCAGTACTAGAGCATAAGTTTGAGCACTGTAATTAGACACGTAACAATCACGTGAGTAGCAAAGCACGTTCCGCTAATAGTGCACATCTAGGGCTAACAAGGGTGGCTGGACAAGTCTCTTAGTCATAGTAACTGCAAGAGAAAGAAAACCTCGCAAAGAGACAAGGCTGGTGATGATTATGAGAGAAAAAGTGTGCGCCACTGAACACGTGTCACGGTATCCCGTCATTACCGTGCATAGAATCATTCGCTCAGCCTTCCTTGCATCCCAGGTTCGTCAAAATTCATCGGTGCAGTATATGCGGCGATGGACTCTAAACCATCTGCATCCATGGCAGCTGTGAAACATGGAGGCGCAACGAATACCGACATGTCCATTCTGAAATTCAACACTGATGCATTCGCAATCACAACATCACAAGGAGTGATAATGTGACTTAAAATTTAGTGTGTTATTGTCAATTTCTCGGTGAATAAACCAAAGTTTTCTAGGAGACAAGCGTTTAGGGTATTATAAGCACCAAATCTTTTGAATAAAACTGCGTCGTGTGCTTTTTCCACCACCCTTAAACCGAAGAATCAGTTGGGGAAGTTGAATGACGGAAACCGTGTTAACACGGCGATAAAATGTGGCCGTGGTCGAAAAACGGGCATGGTTATGTGCTTGAGGACCTGATCAAGCAATTTGAAAGCCGCACTTTTTAGAGAAATTAGTTTAAAGTTGGAATTTTTGTTTGATACCGCTTTTGTGAGCGAGGATTTTTCCATTTTTCACTCCAGGGACAAAGAACTAGCAGCAGAGATTTGCGAAAAACTAGAAGAAATAAATATTTGGCTATCCATTCTGCACGTATTCTAAGAAATATGTTTGGCATATTGTCGGGTCCTGCCCCATTTTAGAATCTTTTTTATGGCTGAGCTGTTATTGGCCAACTCCACCGTTCTTCCTCGTCTGTTCGCCTCCCGCGCTATCTCGCCATGTGCGCCGCCGCGGCGTCGCTGTGGGTCACTTTTAACTGCGGCGCCACACATCCCTCAGCGCCGTTATTGCAGTTGCATTCCGGCCGAGCTATGGTTTGCACGCCTGTTGTGCTCCACAAGGAACAACAGCGTGCCATCGAAGAGCATCTGCATGAGAGAAGCTACAATGGGTGCGAAGGCGGCTGAAAGAGACCACCGACGGTGATCGGGCCCCGAAGACGACTGTACAAAGATTTTAACGACGTGACACTACCGGTACCTCTGTACCGGTCACTACACTGTGCAGGCTCAGGACAAGACGTTCTAAAAAGAGTTAAAAGGATGCCAGTCAGATCCTCAACGAAGTCCTTCTTCTTTCAACTGCACAGCGGTACTTTGCAAGTGAAACCTTGGCTTCAAGAGACAGGACTTTATGTCTCCTGGGGCATCGAGTGCTTTATCTGTCGTAAACCGGAGACTATCGAGCACATATTTCTTGACTGCAGCGATGCCGTATTCCACTGGGACATCCTGCAAAGAACTTTAAAAAAAGATTTACCAATAAGTCCTTATGGCATACGGTTTCTGCCAACCGACAACGACGAAGGTGTGCCTTATGACATGTTCCTTGTTTTTAGCCTGCACAGTATATGGAAAACGTGTATGGCAGTGCGTCACGCTGACGTCAACGCACATCCGGCGAGGGAATACTTCAAGGAAAGCGTCGCTTTCATAAGAGGTGTTCAGTGTTCAGAGTGAACCACCAACGTGGATGAATGTATTGGATGACCTTGTAGCCCTGAAGCAGTTTTAACCCACATGCACTTTCCAGAGTCTGGCCAGTGCTTTTAATCTTGTGTTGTGCAAAAGTTGTATTGCGCGTTTTGTACCAAGCAGGTAATAAAGAAAAAAAAACCGACGGCGATCGGGCTTCGACGTCCAGCGTAAGTGCGATGCCCGTCGGGAGCGCTGAACGCTTCCCCTGAGCGATGGCGTGGTTGGAGCGGGAGTTTGTGGCCAACCAATCAGTCATCTCTTGGGCGGAGTGTGACCGTTTGTGGTTCCCCGGGGACGTCAGCCACGTTACTACGGTAACCCACAAACAGCTCCGCTGGTCATCCACCCTCACAGAGTTGTATGGAACTCAATTTTTAACAGAAGTTTGAGCATGCGGATTTCCGGAAAATTTTCGTTATCTTCAGCACAAACTGAATGAAGATACCGGGTAAACGCGTTAGCTGTGGTTAAATACCCACCAGGAGAAGCATTATTGGTGCAAAGTTTGGGAGGTTAAGACGCTTCTAAAATTTTGGGGCAAAGTTTTGAAAAACGTAGAACACGCATGTGCAAAATTCACAGACTTGCCGATGTTTATTTTTGCTTCGAGCTTGCTGTTGAGTAACACTGCTTTCAATTTACGTTTATCCTACAGTTCTTTACACCGGTGATTATGTTTGCGTTTGGCGGGGATTGTGTCAGTTTTATTTGTTTTAAAGAACACGTGTCATCTCAAAACGGGTTTCGGTGAGAAGTTCAAACACACTGGAAATGGCCCGCTACAAATTGACAGCATTTTTGTGGCGCAGAAACTTCAGACACAGTTTCTTTTCCTGCCGTTCGTAGATCGGCTTAGCGAGACGTTGTCTAAGGAGGACAAGTTCTCCAGGGTCTCGAGGGCTTACCACTCGGAAATACCTTTCGTTTGTGCAACAGCCTGCCTCAACTTCTGACAAATGGATGTCCGTCCTTCCGCTTGTTTTTGCCGGGAAACCGAGAAAGAATAACATTTGTACCTAAGTCGTACCTCCGAAACTGCGCTATGCCTTAGGCGGAAAAAGCGAAAAGTGTTAAGGTAGAACTAAGATATAGCAAAGTTGCACTGTGGATACATTTTGGAACGCGGCCGCTATAGGCTAAAAACAAAGAACCTGCCGGCTACCTCACCGGCAAGTGGTGGTACTACAGGTTTCCCACTCAATTTAATCCGATTGCCATACAATTTAATCCAGGCACCAACCAATTTAATCCAAGCGCCATCTAATTTAATCCAAGTGCCATCTAATTTAATCCTGTTGCCAGCGAATTTAATCAAAGGGCAAAACCAATTTAATCAGTTCACCAACTAAATTAATCCAGTTGTCAGAATGTTGTTCAGGACAGAGTTCCTCAATATATTTAAGTTGCTGAACTTCTCTTCAGAATCCGGGATGCGCGGGCCCCCATGCTCCGTTGAAACTGTGGTACAGTGCAGTAGAAGAGAGAGTGATGTCGTTCGGGGTTGATTAGGGGATCCCTTTTGCGATGAAAATTTCTGCTTTGGAACGCCTGTTGTAAGCAGCGACCCTGGCAACCGCTGCTTACCACTTGGTTTCAGAAGTTTTGTTTCTTAAATTAATCCTTATTTATTGCCCTAAATAGTCTTATTTTTTTATTCATGATATAAAGTTTTATAAACCCATCAATTAACTGTTGAGTTTATTTAAAAACCTATAGGTGGCTCTGGCTGTAACAGGAGTTCTCTGGGAACGCCTGCGCTCCATACAATTTTTTCATCGCAAAAGGGACCAGCGCTCTCTATTTATTTTTTCCCACACACTACACACCTTACCTTCTAGTACACTGTAACTGAGAAGCAAGTGCACTGGCGCGCCCCAAGGGGACAAAAACAGGACTTCGCTAAACTATTACCTAATCACAATTTTTTTTTTTGCAAAATAAAGCTTGCAGTTTAAGTAATTAGGTTAAATTTACTTACGTTTTCACGGTTTTTGTTTTTATGACTTACAGAAGCAGCCGCAAGCACGTGGGTACTACTACTTTACCTTTTTGCCGACAGACGAAAGGCTAGTCAACTTGCTCCGTACTTCCCCAGAGCATGGGGGCCAACCGAAGACTGCCTTTTGTTACATGGGACCTATATAGGGGGTTCTGCAACTGGTGCATATCCAGTAAGTCTGGTTCAGGAGTGTTTTGTGTGAAATTAGGCTCAACTTCGCGGACTATGTTGCGCATGGGGTAATGAAAACTTGGTGTTTCATGATCCATTATGTGCAAAATATCTTATGCTCACAGGGTAATGGACATTACTAACACGCGCATACCAGGAGAGCGGTCTTAGCCCTGCCTAGCCTTCAAAGATAATCTGCAAACATAGTCTTTACCAGGAACACATGGGGGGGGAGGGGGTGGGGTTCCATTGTAAACAGGCGCCTTATCACCCATAATGCGGTTTCGATGCTTGTATTGTGGTTTCCTTTAACAAATTCTGAGCTCTATGCTGTATCCCTGATTAGCCTAACGCATGCGCTCGGCATCTTAGGCCCTCGAGCCTTGGCCTTCCCCACGGATATAAAACGTTTAGGTAGTATAGGTATACAGCTTGGCTATAAAAATAGCCATATTGAAATTCTTGTGTCAATTGTATAACAATAAATTTAATTTAGACTCGAGGCTTTACTTGTGTTTCCCCAGGACGTGTGTGCCAACGAACAGGTCACACTGATGCTGTGGTGCCATATGTACACTCTAATCCTGGTAACCCATAATGTAACTTCTAAACGGAAGTAACCTATAGCATAAAGGTTACAATGGAGCTAATTTCATATTTTCTTTGTCCCAGTCCATTTCAAGGGTTACAGGGGTGAAGTTAAAAGCGGTGTAAAGGTTACGTCCCCGATTTATAGGTTACTTCAACAAAATCTGACATGTAATCTTTACGTTGTAACCTATAAAACGCCCTGTAACCTATAAGAGATACTTGTCGCGCCATCTCGCCAAGCGACCTGTGATTTCTCCGTTGCATGACGGGATATAAAGAAATGGCGGCGCCCGCAGGCGCGGTGGCCAGTTTGCGAGCCAGTCGAACCTTTTTACCGCTGGGATATACTCCTACTGTGAAGCGAGGATTGCTGTTACAGGATTTGTTTTTCGGCGTGAGTCGCGGAGGCTGCGGCGAGCCCGTTTGTGACTGACAATGCTACACGGCCCGTTCTTTTACGACCAGCCTCAAGTTCGTATGTTGGACCCATCCCCCGGCGCCAGTGAAAGCGAACTCGGTGAGTATATTCCCGTAACGGTTTCGTGTTTTCATTGGATGTATCTTTTCGCTGGGGGCTTTCAATTTGAAATTGCAGAATTCGAGAGGGATTTTCGTTACCTGCCTGGTTGCTTCGCTGGATGTTTTCTGTTGTCCGCGACGGCAATGGAATGAAATCACGGGGTTGTGTTCGTTGCGTCAGATTAGAGCGGACGATCGGGCAAGCCCGAACACTGTAACAGATAACGGCGCTTATGACCTGCCTTCTGCGCTGTTTTTCGCGCCTTCGTCATGTGTTGAGCGTTTTGTTAACGCTGGCTGCATAGGCGCACTTCACGAGTTCTTGGCCCAAGTAATTGTCAGGTAGCTCTCTTTGAACAATTGAAATTTTTCCCATTAAACACTTATATTATCGCTCTATTCTTTGGGTATTATCATTTTGTTTCAGCCGTCGGGGAATGTTCATTTTTCTCGCTGCATATCTTCGGAATGGTGTCTAGTTTATTGGTCTCGTAGGAATATTGTCCTGTGATGTCACGGGACAATATATCTGCTTAAACACAAGGTGTGTGCTGCAGAGAAGTCATCCACTAAATGCTGCCCGACATTTCTAAACTCACTTTTGTCTAGCACAAGCCGCTTTTTTGGGGAAATATTGCCCTACGGCATAATAAAATGTTTTTATATGTACAAACACTCTTCATTTTTGTGATTTTTTTCCTTGAGTGGGTAAATTTGGTGTTTTTCATTTTGAGACAGCGGGCCATTTTCACCATGTTAAGTGGGTTCATTATTCTCATTTGCACAAATCAGTCGTTTATTTATTCGCGTGGCAATGCAGGGCAAATTGTTGTTTGGCATGATCATAGTGTAATGCAGTAAAGCGACTTTACAGAATGGTGGTATGTATGAGCCAACATGCAGGCTGTTTGATTGTTTTTTTTTTTATGATACAGAAATTCTGACGAATTTGGTTACAGGATGGGCTGGCGAAGTTACACGGAGACAGGTGCAAGTGTAAAAATGGGTGCTGCCCCAGGCGGCACAGAAAGTGTGTCCTAAGACCGGCCCGTCTATGACCGCTTTCTGGCACGTCCGGCCAACAACCAGGTTGTTGGCCGGCAGCCACTGATCATACGATGAACGGCCTACATTCGGCAACAAGCGCTTCGGAATTTCTCCGGCCGCCCGTGTTCAGACGCACAACGGCAGCTACCTGGCTGCCAGATATTCAGTTTACTTTCGGCTGCCGATGTTGAGAAAGCGAACAGCCGAAGTACGGCTTTAGGGCATCCGTTTTTCCTTCGGGAAGCGGTGTTCAGCTGAAGCACGGCAAGCGACCGGCCACAGAATATTCGTATTCTTGTGGCACTTGGTGTACGAAAGGAGACCGACCGGAGCGCGGCTGCCTCGCATTCGTTCTTTCAACGGTGAACCGCTCGTCCGGCGGCAGAATATTCGTTTTCTTCGGGCAACCGGTGTTATACAGGAGACCGGCCGATGCACGGCCCCAGAATGTAGGTTTTTCATTCGGTTAGCGGTTCTCGGCCGAATTACAGCAAGCGAACGGCCGCAGAATTTTTGGCAATCGGTGTTCAAGAGGAGACCAGCCTACGTAAGGTCTCAGGTTGTACTTCATTCTTTCGGTAAGAGACGTACAGCCGAACAACCGCACGCGTCCGGGCGCCGAGAATTCATGCACAGACACGTTTAGAAGGAGACGCCGCCTGTGTAGGTCCGATTTTTCCCTGGGTGAAGAAAGAGCCGTTAGGGAGCCGAATGACGCAGACGCGTTTTTCATACGCTCGGTGTTTCTACGTTTTAAATGAACGAACTTCGTTTGTGAAACAGTAATGAGTGTTCTAGGTGAACGGGCAAGGTGCAAGGACTCACTGAACATTACCAGGAAACCTTTTAGGCAATCGAAATGCCATTTATTACCACAGGAAGACTGTGCCACACCGACGGGTGAGCTAAGCCTCGCCAGTCATAGCCGCCACCACGCTTCGCCCGCCAGCTTCGTCGACGCATCAGCTCGAGGCTATTCGCCCCCTCAAGAAATGGAGACCATTGGAGACATCGACCCGGCAGAGATGTTCGACCCGAGGTGGTGGTGGTTCACCAAAATAAGTTGCCTTAAAGGGCGTCGAGCAAGCGGCCGCCACGCAGGAGCTCAACCGGGGAAAATGTCAAGGACTCCCCACCAAAGAAAGGCAAGTGCGCGCAAAAGCACAAGTTTCTGGCTATTCTTCGTACTATAATACTGCGAAAAACAATGTTGCCCTATTCTGTTGGTGATAAACGTAGAAGAGGCTAAGCTCGTGCATTGCTGGGCTCAACTTCGTGCCCGGCTTCATGGGATTTTATGACTGTCTATTTAGAAACACGCGTTATTTTAAATTTGCCATAACAACAGAGCCTTGTGAATGACGAAGCCTGGATGTTAATTTAGTTGCGGTGTTTGAAGGTGATCTGAGCTACGCTTCGGAAATGACTGTTTAAACATAATCGCCAGCATCCTAGCAAACACATATTTCGTCGGGTTTTTCTTGCTCAACGCAGCTTGTTAGTTCACGCACGATTTGGATCTAGCAATAGATAAGCTTAAAGTAGTTGACTGTATTTTCTTGTACTGCAAAAAAAGCATTTGGAGGTGTTCCATATCAATTTCTTGTTAGTACATTGTGGGCTATAAACTGAATGAATCGGTTATTGCATGGATAGCCGACTATATCTCTCAAAGACAGCAGTCGGTCGCTCTCTATGGTTGTTCGTCCGGATATGTTCCCGTGACTTCAGGAATTCCCCAAGGGTCAGTTGCGGGCCCTCTTTTGTTTGTATTATATATAAATGTTATTACTTTTGGCCTCAAATCTTTGCTCCAAATGTTCATGAATGGCTGTGCAGTTTACAGGACTATAGCGAATGAACGTGATTCCGAACACTTTCAGCATGAATCTAATTTATTAACATCCTGCTGTGCTGATTCAGAAAAGTCGTCGAATGTTAAAGAGTGTGTTGACGTCACCTTTACAAAAAAACCTTCATTCCAATTGAATAGGTATACCGTAAATTACAATGCTTTAAGAACTGCCGGGGAATATAAATAACTAGGAGTTTATTTAACTAGAGGTTAGAGCCTAAATAGGCGCGTTCACAACACAAAAGTTACGGCTGGACGTGTTTTGGGCTTTCTGGGATAAAATTTCAGCGAACCTCCATCTACCTTAAAAGAACAACCCTATTTTACTCAGGTGTGCTCAATGTTCGATTACGCATGTGTTTTCTGGGATCCCTACATCAAAGAGCTGGTTGATATGCTCGAAGAAATACAGAATAGGGCATGCGATTCGTATTAGGTAATTTGCACTGTCAACTTAGCATGAGGGAAAGTAAAAGTAACCTTGAATGGTAAGACGGGAAAGATCAGAGGCGAAGCCTGAGGTTGAACTTTTTTCGTAATATCTATCATTCGAAAACTGGAATAGAAGGGGGGAAGTATATCCAAGTGCCATTCCACATATCACGAGTGGGACCGGTAGCTTAAAGCAAATTATTAACTTTACTTTCAAGGTGACGCCTTGCGCGATTCATTTTATCTTAGCTCAATACGAGAGTGTAATTATCTTCCATGTATGATTGTACCAACTGTTTATAATAACGATTTTCACCACGCTTTGTGGAGATATTTTGTTATTTGGTCTCATATTTGATGCTTAGTGTTATGTATCTCCCTGCTGCAATGATGCAAAGGCAAGCAGGTATCAAATAAATAAATAAATAAATAAATAAATAAACTTGCAGAGCTGCAAGTTCACCTCCGGCGGGTTGAGAACCTAACGAATTCAAACTTGACCAATGAAATATTCATTGTTTTATTCATTGCAGTATGCAAGGTTTGCTGTATGAATACTACTATTGCTATATTATGGGTTTTACACAAATTATGAAACTCTAGTCTTACGCCTTTCCTTGCGTGAACAGAGGGATACAACTGCAGCCACCTGAAGAAAGGCGTCATTCGCAATGCGTCTAGAATTTTTTTTACCGTAGTACGACATTAGAGGAAAATTAAGTTATTTTGGGCTATTAAGTGGTGTGCACGTAACTCATGAAAACAACACAAAAAATACATTGAAAATAAATGCACTTGTTCGATCTCTCCTAGGATCCGCCCTGTGAAAGATCATCAGAAAAGTTGATCCAGTAGACAAATTCTTTGCAAGAAAAATGGGCAAATACTGGACATACTTTTGTGTGAAGGAAATTATATTGAATGCTCCTCAGTTTTTGTGGAGTACGAAAACGCTTCGTAAAGGCATTCGAGCCGGTTTTATTTACTACAAAACTGGTCAAACAACTGTTGTAAAAATAGTTGATTTAGTCAGAGCATGAAAGCGCTCAGGAAGATTGTCCTAAATGAAATTGGCGAAATGTGGCATTTTCATCTTTGTGATATTCAACAGCCCCCTTCCCCTCCTTCCCCGTTTATTGCAAGTAAGCCATCCCACAGAAGATATCAGGACATGGACAATACATCTATTCCAGCTCTACAAAGAACTGAATATTTTCTATATTCGAATGTAAAAGAGGCACAGCAATTAAAGGAACGACGATTTGTCAGCACTGTTTAATAAACGAATGTTGGTGTTAACTGATGCTCACTTTGATGTGGCCGCATTGGACCCAAAATGCTAGGTTTGTGCTGCTGCACAGCGCGACTGAGTCATCTGCTTGCGTGACATGCAGTGGCCGGGTCAGTACAGTTAACGTACTGTGGCTGAACTCCAATTCCCGTAGCACGGTCGTATTTCCGGCAGCTTTAGTCCGGCTGGAGTTCGATGACCGCATCTCGGCTGTCCTCCGGTGGCCGTACTTCGGCCGTACACAGGTGGCTTTAAAATGGCAGGACCCTTACGCCTGGAATCTGGCCGTATGAACGTATGCCGGTCGACTGGCCGACGGACACTGGCCGTTGGAGAGCCATGGGAGTACGGCCGTATACGGCCAAAAGGCCCACATTTGGACATGGGCCGAACATGGCTGCCGGAAAAAGGCCGGCCAGAAAATCACCGGCCAGAGTACACCGGCTTGATTTAGGCCGAACAGCCCTGTGCTGCCTGCCTGCTCATCGGTTCCTGGCTGTTCGAAAAGTGTGGATGCATCTGAGTGCCTATGCTATGACTTATCAGCATACTGTTTTCCTAACAGGCAGTGTTCCTTGATCTGACAACCAGGACTCCCCTGCGTATGACATCAGTTGAAATGAAGTCTGATTTCAGTGGAAACAACGGTATGAAAATGCAATAACTAAAACACATTCATTCAAATATTCTTTGTAAAGATGGCAACCAGGCCTGCACAGACAAAGGTATGATTCACTTCTAAAAATGCGAGGCCTTTCTTCAAGTGTTATGGTGTTATATTTCGTATCTTATTTTGCCTCATGTTTAGTGACTCTAACAGTTCGTTACTGCATGTAGGTCTTGAATTTACATAACGATGTCCTCAGCATGGAGCTTTGTAGTTTTTGAGCAACTCTAGCTATTCTATAAGATGAAGAGTTTTGCAGAGCCAACAATAAAAAGAGCTCTTTTTCGAAAAGAGGTCTTATAACGAAAAAGGGCTCTTTAATAAAGCTCAGTTGTTAGTGAGTGCTTGTGTTGTGGTTTTTTTTTCGTCTTGTCAAGTTTGCGGCGTTCTTTCATTATGAATGTATACCAACTGCCCAGCTGTCAAGCCTATTGCATTTTAACCCAAACACAATCCTTCGGATCATTACAGGTACAGACCTCCTGGAAATTCCAGTTGAAGATCAGGGCAAGTTCTAGATGGATCCACTCCCACAACACACCTGGACGAAGAAAAAATGTAAGTTGGCGATTCCTTTTTACTAATAGCCGAGGAAGAAACCACAGATAAGTACACTTTACTTAAAGGAAAAACTTTTCGGCTTCCACATGGGATCCTTGTTAAAAATAAAACTCGCCTGTACGAAGGGGAGGAGAGTAATGTTTAAGTACAGCCAAAAATGTGATGCAGACGGCCTCCGCATCGGGAAAGCACATTTCCTTGGTTTAGTGCGACGTTCGTTCTGTTCCGTGTACTAGTGATTCCACATGAAGGCGCGGAAATGTGTTTGTTTTCTCTTTCGCAAATGTATGTTCGGCACCCCAGTTTATGTCGTAGCCCAAAGTTTCTGCCTTTTCTGGGTGAGCATGCAATAACATTGCGCGAGATAAACTGGAACACGGCACGATTAAAACTGTGCAGGGTTTGCAGGTATGACTACAGTGGCTTCGCTTGTTCTGAACAAATGCGGCCAAATTACTCTGTGTAATGATTACTGAAGTGATGTGAAATTATTTCAAAGGCCATAAGTCACTCTACCTTTAGTGTGGCCTTTCATTTCATTCTCCGGTCTGCATCTTCATTTCCGTCCAATATATTTTTTTTACTTCACAGGCGTGTGGTTTGGTGTGAGGGGCTTATGGTTACACTTGATTTTGTTCTTTTCCTGAAATTTTCTTTAGATGGCTCTTCAAAGTGGGGAAATCCAAGGGACGGCCCCTGACATATACACCTCCATCTACGGCAGCAGGGAACAAGTTATTCAGATGACCTCGGGAAATCTTCAGCGTGCCCTGATTTTGTACCTGCTTGTGTACTAAGTAAATTGCGAAGCTTATCTCTTTGAATTTTTTCAAGTACCTTTTTTCATGCAGGAAATTTTAGATCCCATTGAAAGTTTGTCCCAAACAAAGCTTGTAATCGGCCTAAAAGCTTGTTAGCGATGCATAAAAAAGACAACTTGGCGTGGGAATCACAACTCAGGTGGAATTGCAAAGAGGAACCTAAGCCGGAAGTGTAAAGATGGATTCGTAAAGACGAATTAATTCCGAGTGTAATATTACAGATGCTGAGTGAAACGGAGAATGCAGCGAATATAGACATAAAGTGTGCTTTGTATGAAACAGTGATTTTGTAATAAATGTTTTTTCTACTTTCCCAATTCTGCGGTTTTTTTTTCTGTGCAGAACCATGACAATAACGCTGTACTGGGAAAGTGCACATCTGAAAACCATGTCATAAATTTAGCTTAAATTCAAATTCGTCTAAAATTGTTCAATGGCAGTATCCAAACAATTCGAAATTATTTGCATACAGCCGTACAAATATTGAGGTAAAGAATTGGTATTTTGGCCATATTTTGGAAGCCGTTCACGCAACATTTATTAAATAGGTTTGATAAGGATATATGAATAAACCGAATATTACCTGCGAATCTAAAGCAATGTAGGAAAAGTCTAATACTCAATAAGGGATGATAATACCGTTGGGGTGGTTCGCAGCTTTGCTTTCTAATAAATAACCCACAGGTGTTTCATAATAATAAATGTGAATGTTCAAAACTACTCATGCCAAACTTCTGGAAATCTGCTCCTGTTTAATGTGCAAACATGTGCGCATGTGCTGCGGTTCTTTTTTGGTAATCATGACCTAAGTTGTCATACAAGAATTTTTGGCTTATGGCTATGTTATCACAACTTTGGGGGCCTTTTGAAGTATGCTATCAAGTGCATGTTTCCAATAAAGCTTGGTTTCACTAAAGCTTAATGCTGTTTAACTAAAGCTCAAATTCATGCCCACAATTTACTAAAAGAACTGCCATGCATGTTTGATGCTCGTTTCTTCAACGGCACAAAGCTGATGCAAACATCTAATTTAGTTCGGCCGGTTCATAGGATTTAAGCGTTCCCAATACTCGCGAAGATTTTTGAGTGACAACCGGGGTAACGATTATCGAACAGGTAATGCAATGCATGTTTTAGAGAACATTTTCAAGCTTTCTGGCACCGCAATTTTAAGAATTATAAAAGTAACTTCTTTTAGTCACGGCCTTGCGGCCGGCAGTTTATTCAAAGGACGAACAAAAGACACCCGAGGCTTTCCCAATTTAGAGGGCGCAATGGAGAGCATGGTCGCACATATCGTCTTCCACTAACGCAATGTTTGTTTTCCACGCGGGAAGGCGCCTTCGGGGTCTCACCACAGCGGCGCCGGCGAAGCGCGCGTGGCACGCAACATGACACCTTTCCAGGTGTGTGGCCTTGGACGACGGTAGATGTCACTTATATAAAGGTATACATGCTGAAAGCTGCAAAGTAACCTATAACTAAGTAAACCTTACGTTAATGCGTGTATAAAGGTTACTAAAATATGGGTTACTTTTGTACCTTATAAATTATAGGATACAAAAATTCGAAAATGTGCACCTCTATAAGGGTTACCCAGCTTAGAGTGATACCCTGTGTTGATGCCTTATTTTTTTCTTGTGAACACCTTAGTGTATTTACTGACACACACACAACGGAATAGTTTGAGCGCGAACTGTCATTATGTGTTTCTTATATGCATTGTTTATTTAATTTTGAACTGGCCTTAGATATTGAAAACTATTCTTCCCCACCTGTGTAACATCCTGCAAGAGCTAGCAGTATTGAAAAAATAAATAAATAAATTTGCATGCGCCTAGGCGCCCACGCGACCTCTCGGTCGACTGGCCGCATTTTCGCATTCAATATTCGATAGGGGACTAGAAAAAAATTGAACGGGTATTCACGCGATTTTTATAGTCTATACTGAGCCAGCTGGACTCGTCGATACAGAATCTTGTGAAGCCGGGTTCGAATGTCCTAGGCGCGGGTCCTTTTTTAATTGTTTGTTTTACTTGAAACAGAATTTTTTACCACGCGTGTGGACGAATATGCTGATGTTTGTGCTCTATGAATGCCATTTGGGTAGTTTTGTTTCCTATCTATTATACATACATTTCCTACATCTGTTATATTTTTGGAGAGACCCCTCCGGTCGACGTAAACAAATACGAGAAAACCGCGCGTGTAGGAGTAATATAGCATCAACTGCTTCCTTTCGAAAAACCTAAAAACTATAATTTTGAACCTTGAAAGAAACAATAAGAACTGGCAAATGACTCGACAAACTACGCTGCCGAGCTGCGCAACGAAACGGGATGTTAGCAGAGGAAACGGGAGAACAGTTGCAACATGTACAAACGGACGACGTAACCTCCAACCATATCGAGCCGCAAGAAGACAGTGCCTCGCGCATGGGCTCCTATTTCGGACGCCAAACGAACCGCACAAAGATCCCAGGGAAACGGCGTACACAACGAAGGGACTGTGGTAGGTGCGCTAATTTCGCTGCCAGAAATGCGTTGCAAATCTTGGCCCAGCAAAAGACGGGATCCCCTGCCCTCCCCATGCGTCAGCCTTACGGCAAACGCCATTCGCAGAAAGTAACCATACTTAGTCACTCTCTTGGGCCAATCTGTAGGGGCACCCCAAGGTAGCGCACAGTCGCAACGTCCCAGCGAATACCGGCGATCTTTGATTGAGTAGTTCCCCACTGCCCAAACCATACAGCCCAGGATTTCGGGAGATTTTTGCAAAGTCCGGTAGCTGAGCAAAACGAATTCATGATGCGGTTCATGCTTGCATGCGCACCAATAAGCAACATCATGCGCATACGCCAGCACCTTGACGCTCTAGCGTTACCTCAACTGAAACTACGGTCTTTAGGGTGCTAAAGAACACTTAATGAAGGAGGATGAAGATAAAAAATGAAGGAAGCTCACACTAACGCGTAAGACTTGAAGGTAGCGAAGCTGTACGCAACAGTAGCGTGTTTCCTCTTTCTCGCCTCACGGCGTTGTTTAAGCGTCGCCGCTGTACGAGCGACCGCAGCTGGATATTTGTCCTACTCCATCGCACACGGCTCTGCGCGCACGTCGCCTTCCTTCGTCACGCGCACTCATCGCTGCGGCGTCCTCACCTTCCTCCGCCAGGTGGCGGCACAAGTTCCACGCGCTTCTCCGTTCCCTCCTCGCCAATCTCTCCCCGCCATCGGGCGCTGCTCCAATCCGGGTGCTTGCGGAAGGGGGTGTGGTTTGACCTCTAGCTCTCAAGGTCGCCCTGCTAAGACTGCCCTAGCTAGCGTAGTGCAGCTTGCGCTACAAAAATTGGGTGCGTACCTAATTGCTCCGCTGAAAATGTCGCCGAAGGACGATAGTCTTCTTCCGCCCCTGTAACGTAACACGTTCTCTCTCTCCCCTCGCACTCCTCAGGGTCCTTACCTCCACTCTCGTTCCTACCATGGTTTAGGCAATTCCGATTTTATCAATGCAAGTAACGTTCCCGTGCTCGCACTGCTCGAGCGCCATCTGAAGAAAGAGCGCTCAACTTGCTGCCTTTTTAACGCGTTGTTTTTTAGCCTTTCGCTATCGTACAAACAAATCTAGCGTGCATTCTCAATTGAAGGAACGCTGCTTCTGTCGGTTACATACCGGAATCTTGCCGCAAACACGTCTAAGGTTTCTTTCGCGCTGCATAAAGATATCATGTATGACCCATGCCCGTGTTTTCAGTAGTTTGAAACGATCTTGCCTATATAGACTCCCTGTTGAAGGCTTGCGTTAACGTTCGACCGGGAAGTTGAATCGAGTGACCGACAGACCGAGACAGACAGACAGACCAAACGACGAGCGAATGGGTACTTACACAAAAACCTTCCGTTTACAGGCAGCTGAGTTGGCATTGAACATGCTCATGCCGTAAAATATGACATCTCCAACATTGGCCTGACGCAATGCCAGAAAAAGTAAGTTGTGTCTAACGTTGCCAAGCAAGCGCCTTGAATAAGATTACTCTTGGCAAGAAGAACTTGTTGCGAGCTATCTGAGGCATATTCAAGTAGCGAACAAGCAGTGTGAATATTAGTTTGAATATATTATGACGGAGGATTCCGCAAGTTCGGTGCACGCATACATTGTTATAAAAAAGTCTGAAGCCGATTAGCCATAACATTTGTAAATATCTTATAATAAACATTTTACAACGATATAAGCCGGTAGCCAGAACTGCGACTTCTCTGTGTGGGGTAGTCACTCCTCAGTGTAAAAACAGTATGGCCATGGTAAAAGCGGAGCCTCAGAACATACTTGACAAAACTGCAGCGGCTTGAAGAAATGTGCAGTCAAATTGTCTGGTCCTGGCGTTTTGTGCTCCCGCAAGCCACTGATAACGCCTTGACTTTCGCCTGCCGGGAAATCAGCCTAAATCTATAATTTGACTTCCACGTTATGGGGCGGCAATGACTGGAAAAGGCAAGAGGCCACGCTAGAAGCGTGACTACACCGTGGAGCGCCAAAAATGTTAATATAATCAAGTTCAGGTGCTCTAAGAATGGAAGGTAGGTCAGCAAGAGAACCAGGTTCAACTTGTGACTTCTTTTGCAGAGCATGACTTCATGCATCGTTTAGGGAGCAGCGCGGGGAATTTTCATTACAGAAATGAACGGAATGAGACCGGGCTAAAGATCCTATGCATCGGCCAGATTTAAAAAAAAATCTCTGACTAGGCTCCACAAAGTAAAGGCCTTGTAATACTGTCCTAGGAAGACAGACACGAAACAATTAAATGAGAACAGATCGTCACATTGCTGCCATTCCGTTTCAAAGCTCAGTAGTGAGGACTCCTCGGTGGCAGAGTGGTTGACGCATTGCCTAAATACGTCGCACTTGGAGAAAACGTCCATGTCGGTTGGTGCAAAACGACAGTGAAAAGTGCATATTGCAGCATCAAGGAAACAATCATGCAGCAAAAGCTGTTTCTTATGCTTCCAGACGTTTCAATCAAGGAATTGCAAGAGGGGCTTAGACGTACCTGCCCTGTAATGAAATGCCGAAGCTCGGTTTAGCCATGATGCTCTCCACTGATACACCCATTCCTTAAACGCAGCGAGTTCCGCAAATGGTAGCAACGGGCATACCATTTAATTTAAAGAATGTGATCTGCGCTATGGCACTGATGAACTATCACTCGATTCATGCTTGAATCGAGTGATGCCCCAGCCCAGACAGAACTTCTGAGTCAACTCGCATGCTCGAAATGGTCATTCACCAAAATTTCACATTCGGTTGCATGAATTAATCAATAGAGTGCGCTGTGGTTAAGCTGAACCACGTGATTGTCTTAATGTGTTGGGACGCAATGGCGCGAAAAGAAAATACGGCGAACGTTGGAACACGAAACCTTACCCGCAAATCAGGTTGAAACGTATATGCGATGTAACTTCACTAGTGATGAACAATTGAAATGGGTAAAAGGGAACTTTCCCTTTTAATCCTGACAACCCGTACAATGTCGGTGACGCCCTCACGAATGACGTTACGGCGCTCAAACAGCTCCTGGTGCCAACTAGTGGGTCATGGGTATGAAGAAAGAATCAAACACCCAGAAGAATATCATGAATATATAACAAGAAAAAAATATTACCAGTCTTGTGTTCAATCGAGTACTATTAGGGGGGAAGCCCCCTAGGCGCTCGGGCTGTGGGCGTCTCATGTCGTCGTAGTATCATGTAGTCATGGTACTAAAACACCGGTACATTCATTTTCGAAGGCCTCGCGCTAGAACGCTTCGTGCTTCAAAAACACGTGACTTACAGCCAAGCTGCATACCTCTGCCCCCCAAAGGTTTCATCTCCGTGGGTAGAAACGCCAAGGCGCCAAGAATACGCTTATACACTGCATGTTTCACCCCTCCCCAGGTTTCACATTAGTGGAGATGGCCCGGGGTATTTCTAGTGAGGCTATCTCATACCTTTAATGTACACTCATAGACAAATGAAATGCGAATACGAAAAAGTGTGCCAGAAAACACAAACAGCGCAATTATTTTCCGTGCAGGTCAAATTGAGGTGTGGCTTAGTTTCAGTAACATAGTGGGGAAATGCGGCTTTCAAAATATACCAATGGCTGGCCATTATTTGACCTCCACAAACAGTATTTTGCAATTTTGCGCGCTCTGGTTCATATTTTTGTGTTCATATTTCATTTGTCCATGATTGTACTTATACAATGCACTTCTCCGTCTGTAGTCTGTAGGAAGGCACTCTAAATGTTTCGATACTGACCCCTAACTCTCTTTCATCGGCAATTCATCGGGCGTGCAAGAAGCCCGAAAGAATACCGACGACATGCAGCTTTCTTTTAAGAAAATTTTCCACAGAAAGATCAAAGGCGTTAAGAGGATGTCAGGGCCGGATCACTATTCAGTAAAAAGTCTTGTAGCGCAGCGGGCCCAGTCCCCTTAGAATAAAACGCATGTGGGCCCCGTCAGCGCTTTTTTTACGTTATTTACCTTTGAGCTGTATTTAAAGATTACTTTAAAGGAATGTACCAAATCAAATATTTTAGCGAGGTGAACACACTCTACCTTACGGTAGCCTAGACCAAAAACGAGCACAGCTTCATCAGGCATACAAAGAAGGGGTATCCCTTTATGTTCAGCCCACAAAGATGCCGGTTAACCAATTTGTATTTGTGTATAGGTTATTTGATTTCTCAGTGTGAATTTGTGAACTTAGTGATGAGTTTATGAATATCAATAATAACTTTGTAACTGTGACTGTGAATTGATTGTTAACGGGGGATATCCTCGGAATTTGTTATTTACGTGAGGCATGTTCGTCTCCACTCACCGCAATCGAGTTGTATTTACCTGTTACGATGGACGCGGCACTAGCCTTCGCTTTTTCATAAATTATGTACAATACGCGATCGGCACTCGCCTTCGGCTATGGGTCGGGTACAAATGTATAATGTATTGTACATCATTTAGAAATAAACGTTATGAAAGCAAAATATGCAGGAAGATTTCCTCAGGTGTTCAGCTAACGAACGTCAGCGTTTATAGCCATTTAGCTTGTAAATATTTTGTCAGAACGTCGAAGTTTATTTTCAACGCAATGAGAGGCTAATGTGCCTATCTAATGTACATGCCCAATGATTTTCCAGTGTGACAATATTTAGTCCTCGTAGAGGCCACATTTAGGGAACATGTCAGAGTCATAAAGGTCTTAAGGGGCCATGTCGAGTAGGTATGTCGACTGCTGGAAAGTGAATATCTGATGTGTAGGTTTCCTCGATAAAACGCGTGTATAAACACATTACTTTACGTACAGCTAAGGAGCTTCACATGGAGCCGACTCGCCACCGACCCTGTGTGACCACTGGTCAAAAAGACGAGACGGCCCAGTGGCGCCGCCGTCTCCTCTCCCTGATTATCGATGGCGCCTGCCCAAGGCGGGTGTCGGAAGAAGGCTTGGTAGAGCGCGGGCGAGTGGCGGCGGGAAACAACAACAACAACAACAAAAAACTGATGCGGTAACTTCAGCGATTGCGCTTTTGTTCCCACCGCTTTTCCTTTATTAAGGATGGTGGCTGAGAGAGGTATCTAAAATTAATGTAGCGGAAAAACGTGAATTTACGCAAGGCTTTAGAATTATAGCGTAACTACGTTACTCGTTGCTCTTTTGAAAGAGGAAGGAGTACGTAACTAAATTATCGAAAGTGTAACACGTATTCAGCAACGCCGTGACTTTTAACGCGTAAATAAATTCCAGCACAACAGAGTTATTGGTGCCCACTGGTGGGTAACCGGGGATCCACAAGTTGCCAGGGAACCAGTGACCAACTAGACAGCAGATACACGGGTAACATTTCTCACTCATTCTGGCGACACTGAGAAAGGCCATAATTTTACCCTTTACGCAGCCCAATACATGCAGCCCTATACATGTAGGCTGGTTTTCGAATAGAGGCGAAAAACGGAAACTCCCCAGGTCCCAGGTGGTCAAAATTAAACCTGAGCCCTCCACTACGGCACGACTCATGGCCTAGGTGTAGCTGCGGCGCGTGACACCCCAGCTAGCACAAAAAAGGTTGCAAAAATGTATATATGCTGCGTATATCCCAGACGAAAAAAATGGCTAGAAAACGACTCGAAAAAGACACCCGCCGTAGCGAGAACGTCTTATATCTCTGCTAATGCCCGGCTGGCTCAACCTTTTCTAGAGGATATAAAACCGGTTTTGTAAACGTCGAAATAATCTGGTTTAGAATAGGGAATAAAAAGGACCAGTAAAATTCGTTTTGGGTGTAGTACTGAATCGGTGTATAAGACGTCTAATAAACGCCTCCAAATGATTTATATCCGGTCGTTGGGACACCACTAATATCTCTGTTGCCCTGTTGCAGGCATCCAGGTTTCCTGGTAAACGATGATCACAGGCCTTTTGTTTTCGCTTTAAACACAATTGCCAAATGAAATAACGAAAAAAGTGCAGTGCGCGACAAAATGCAATGCACCGAACTTTATGGTATACAATCTTCGGAATAATCGAAACTCAATCACTCCAAACACTTTATTGAATTCAATGCAACACACTAGCAAACATTGGAATATATGATTTACGGTTTGATTCTGATTAAGAATTATTAGTGTGAAAAGAATATAATTTTTTTTTTCAGAAAATCCCCGCCTTTCTCGCATCGGTTTGTCGCTGGCGTGGCAGAGGTGACGATTTCATGGGATCTGCTTTTGAAAGGGGGAAACGTAAAAAACGAGAATCAGCTCATTGGGATGCGACAACACGAGAACTCCAACTTGCAAACACTTCCAAAACACACTCCAACAGCGCCAGAGAAGAACAATGATCCTTGCAAATCCAATCGCGGATCGCTGCGTACGACACAGCAGTTTTCAAACCGGAATTAAGTACAAACATACAAAACAACCCCACCAACTCTGAAGAAGGCGGGATTTCCCACAAGCCGTCGCCGGGGGCGCATTCATAGAATGTGTTCCGCCCGCTCCGCTTTCACAACCGTCGATGCATGAATGTCCGTTGGCGCCATGGACGAGAAAAAAAATCACGCCATATCCACGGAATGAATGATGATAAGTGGGGCGAAGCTCGAGAGGGGGAGATCATCGGTAACCATAACTCTCCCGTGAAAGTTCGCCCATTACATCATTAAGAAAGACGTAAGACTGTGTGCGTACATTGTACAAATCAACTTTTATTTTGTTCTTTTATTTTGTTCTTGTTAGTTTGTTGTTGTTGTTGTAGGGTTCGTGAGGCTGCAAGCAAGCGCTCGTATCGGCAGGCAAAACTCGATGCAGTGAGAGCTCGCGAGGCGGCTGCAAAACGCATCAAGCGAGCTCAGCCCGAAGCTGCCGACGCGCGGTTTAAGCGCGACTTTCTAGACGAGATGCTTCGGCCTCTCTTTCGCGCACGGCGGGATCCTGTCGGCGAGTGCGCGCTGCCGCCGCCCTGCGCGCCCTCCGCTCCGCAGCCTTGTCAACAACCACCTCCTCCATCCGGTGACTCGTTGCGAAAGAGGAAGCGCGTCAACAGCGATTGCCTTTTATAGTGTCAGTCACGTGCGAGTGACGTCATCATGACGTCACTCACACCAGCGCCACCTGCGAGTGAGTCATCGAACTAGGCGGTCACGTAGCGCCACCTGCGGGTGAGTCATCGAACTAGGCGGTCACGTACCACGAGACACAAGGGATGGACAGACCCACGGCTTTAGGAGCTTCGCCCCTAAAAAAGTTAGGAGATGGCATGTCATCATTCAGACAGGCTTCGCAACCGCGCGACCATTGACGCCACCCTCTCGTTTTTTCCCTTTCCCGAGCCGCTAGAGTCAACCCCAGCACGTGACCCATAATATTTTAATTTCTTGTAGTTTCATGCCGGCGTTTGTTCGGTCAAAGCGGGCGCGCTCTCACACGGCGGTTTCACGCGTGCACAGTGACGCCCGACGCCCACTAAAATATTACTTTTTATCCCTAAGTTTAACGCTTCTCAAGTGTCACCGTCTCCTAACTTTTGTAGCGTAAGCTACACTGGCCGAGGTTAAGCAGTTTCTTGTGGCTCCTGGAGAGCCATGCTGCGCAAGCGCGGCGCGTGGCGGCCCGGTCCACTTGATGATTATGCGAGCGGTTGCCGGACGTGGAACCGATGACTCGTGCGTCGCAGCAACACCGGCGTGCGCCTGTGGAATCAGCTTAGCTCTTGGGGGATTGGTGACGCTGCGCCGGAGCCCCTTGATAAATATACATGTGTCACATAATGCGTATACCGGGTGTGTGTTATTGAAGCAGCAGTAAGCATGATAATCCAGCTAATCCTAGACAACCAGGAAAGCTAATAACCAGCTGAACCTTGACTCACGCTACGTATATCCTGGCATAGCCGAGCTAAGCCACTGCTAATTTTTGCCTTCATCAATTGTTGGCGCACCCGCGTCTGTGGTGCACCGCTGCTCTCTCTCTCTCCTACGGGTATTTGTCGAGACATGCACGAGCGACACGCCTCCGCTGGGTATGAAGTGTGCAGTGCTTGCTTTGACTGCTCGAGCAAATGGGATTCGTCACAGCCGATTAAACCTGCATGCACTTACAGTACGTTCTTTTCCTCTACAGGCGTTTGAACCAAAGAAAACGTTTGACGTTTATAAAACACGGTCTTGTGAAGAAAAGATAATCGTGGAATCTTTCAAAAGACAGTTGACTGATCAAGGCTCGGTTTGGTAAAGTTGACAGCAAGGGTGGGATAGTTAACCTACAAATTCATGCTAAGGCGTGACTCTTGCACAAGCGCTAACCGCCATATTTTAAGCGAGTCTCGAGAACCTCGCGCATACGTCCAGGTTGGAACCAATCTTTAAATGCAGTACCCAATGTTATAGAATTCGAAATCCCAAGATGTCATACAAACACCGTTCTAAAAGAAGGGCCGCACAAAGCCAGCGATTTGAATAGCGCAAAGAAAAGAGCTTCAAAGATGCTTCCACACAAAACAAAGAAACTGCGCCTCACGCCAGAACAGCCGCGAAACGCGTCCCGATTAGCATTGATAACGCAAATACCTTCCCAAACCAGAATGCAAGCACGTAAACACAGCAAGAAACGAGCGGTTTTATGTTGCTTTCTGCGAAGCAACAGATATTGGAGGAACTTTTCCCACAATTTTCGGTCCGAAGTGACGCTATTCCGTGGACGCTTACATTTCTGACCTGCCGCAGAAAAAGTAAACTATCGCCGTTAAATGTCAGCATGACAAAGAACGCGCAAGAAAATATTGGAGGTAAAGCTGCAACAGCTCCAAGCACGGAATATTTTTCCCGTCCATCTTGAAGAGCGCTTCGCGGTGCAGGCTAGTTTACCTGAACAACACACAACTGTACCATTAATTTAAATGCGAAATCTCTCTATAGACGTTACGCACCGATTTAAAACACAAAAAGACCACACCTCACACGGGTTTTGTACTCACCTGAGCAAATAGAGCGAATGTCAGTGCGCCGTCATCAAAAAGCGTTCAGGCCGGCGTGGTGTCTTCTCGCTGGACCGTGCCCTGATGCGCTGCTTCCAAAGCGCGCGTGCGAAATGTTCGGTCCGTTCAGGACTGCCTTTCCATTGTCCCTCGAAGCGATCTGCGCATGCGGGGTACCCCACCCCATCGCCCCCTACATGCGGCTGGCGCCACTGATTCTCTCCGGAGCTGTAACGCACCGTTGGAGCCGACTAGAAAAAGGTCTTTTCGGCGAATCATCGGGACCGATAAAATCTGAACCGTTTCCTACATCGAGAACACGTCGAGAAAACGACTACAACAGCGCTCAGATAAAAGTGGAATTCAAAAGTGCGCCTTTGCGACGAATTGCGAGGCCAAGATAAATCGGTCTCTCCGCAATCGTTTTAAGTGCGTCTACCTTGGTCGAAAATCTGTTTCGACCAATGTATACCCCAAATCGACGTTTTAAAGACATTTTGTGCTACCTTGGACCTCACAACCAAATGGATCAAACTTCACCTTGTAACCTTAACAAATATGCCGTTTTGGAAGAGTCTTGAAACAGATGTTGTTTACGGCTTGCGCAGGAGTGTTCCGAAACAGTATTTTTAGTGTTTGCAGCTAAATACTGGGTCCGTAGTTACCACTTTGGCACTTCAACGATAATTTGCCGCGTCTTTTTTTCTGATTGACAAGAAGGGAGGTTTTGTTGCAATGCCTTCAGGAGTTTATAATTAAAACGCTACTCAAGCGGCGTCAACACCTTCAAATCTGTATAACCGAATGTCAAGAAAGAAATCAACAGCCAGAACTGCAGAGACGTGTCGAGAACTTGAGGGGCACTATTTTGTTAAAGCGGTTACTAGAAGTAGAATAACAGCTTCATTGTGTGCGTCACTTCGAAGACGCAGAAGTACACGATGCCGTTTGAGGGAATTGTAAGCGAGCGGGAACTTGGAACTCCGCTGTAAGCCCGTTTTCATTGTGAGCACCTTTGTGGCCTTAACACCGATGATCTCTTGACTACCAAAATTCACTTCATGTTTTTGACTTTTTACGAAGGGACAACTGTATTGAGTATACTTTTTCTGTGGACGTACATGACTTTTTTATTCAGTGTCTTACTCGAAATTCTTTGCTTCTGCTCAGGCAATGCATTGACTATAACGGTGCTGTCAGGTTTCAAAACTCACGTGGTATGCCGGCAGATTGTTTTATGGCTTTATTGGAGTTTTAGTTGTAGGCCTCGTTTATTTATTTGGAATTGTACTTGGTATTAGTATCGGCATCTATTCCGGTCGCGCATCGCACCGGTTTCTTGTAATGTTTTTCTTTCCAGTGTTGATCGCGACTTGTGTTTTAGTATTGGCAAAGTGAGTGTTCATTTTTCTAAGAAAACTTGACGAGTTTTGGCGGGTTGTTGCTGATAAGCTTTATTGACACACAAAACAAACCCCCTAGAATCCGGGGTTCTAGGAGAAAAAAGATTACCTTTACAAACGTGAGGACCTGACGAACGTGAGCCACCAATGCTCGCCACCAGGTCGCCCGGTCCGTTCCCTCTGGCGGCGGGAGGCAGTCTTGAACGAGAAGAGGAAAGAGGTGAAATTGATTTAAGAATGAGTTGAAAGTGATGGTTGCGAACCAGAAAAGTCCTAAAGAACATGGGGCGTATTGAGAAAGCCAGAACAGTTAGAGCACCATGCAGGGCTGCGATGGCCTTCTAATCGATGTAGTATGTGTGGGGTTGGAAGGTTTCCGAATGAGACAAGCCTTTGCCCGGGATAACAGATGAGAGGGATTAGGAAGAGTCTGCTTATTCCTGACTAACTGTTGCCTGCCGTCAAAGTAGATGGGCTGGCCGCACCTGCAAGGTTGGTGGGAAAGGATTGGCCAGGGCATCTCCGAGTCTCCCGGTTGGGACGGAGCAAGGGAGGGCTGATGGGCCAGCTCGTTGCCCGGGGCCCCTGCGCGACCAGGAATCCCGTCGAGCACTTAGCCACTACCAGGCTGTTGGGCCAGATGACTGTGGAGTGTACGCAGTATATGAATGGGAAGCAACTGCTGCGGGGACAAGTGGGGAACATCCTGACTGTCCCTGAAGACCACATGACCACAAGGAGTGACTAACGATAAGATTGCGTGGGCGATTGCCTTGACCTCTAGAGATGGGGCGAAGCACGCCCGAGTATAATTTCTGCAAGGGCGTGTGGGCAGGAGGAACAACTCCCGTGACCCCGCATGCGTCTTTGGAGCAGAAGGAGGCATCTGTGTGCGTCCCTGTTGCTAGATGGCCATGGTGGTAGTGAAGAGTGCATACTAGAGCTCGAGGACGTCCTGGGTGGGAGGTTGCGGATACGTTGATTGGATGGTGGGAACTGTTATGCGAGGGAGAGGATACCAAGAGCGGTATGTCGCTGTAATGAGGGCAAGGAAGATGTATCGTAATGAAAAGAGGAGAGGAGGAGACGGCCATGCCAAGTAAGCTGGAGACGCGTTGGCAGTGCCGCCAAAGGAAGATGAACTTGATGAGACAGTGACGCGAACGGCTGAGCAGTGGCAGGAGGAGTCGCGGTAGCTGAGAACGCTGCGATGACGTTAATTTTACGCCTGGCCGGGGATCAAGAATGCGAGTTTATCTTAGAGATTCCACAAGTCGCCCAAGTGTTGTTGTTGCGAAGTCCAGGAGAGCCAAGAATACCTGGTATAAAAAACTGATACATACCAAGCGGGGAAGTGGCCGATTCCTAGGGCTAGGAGAATTGATTGCTGCCCATATTCGGGGCCGCGGGAGGGGGGAGGGGGATATTTGGCGTCAAGACCCAAGTGCTGCCCGTAACCTTTTGGGGGAAAAGAAAACTGCTCCGCACGAGCAGATGGCATCGTCCACGTTCAGGATGCGCAGAAGATAAACAAAGGCTTCGCTTAGCATGCTAGCATATTTCCTGCTTTCGTTCTGGCCAATATTACCTGCTGGCTTGTTCAGCCAGACGCCCGTATCCGATGTGATGCACTCAAATCCTTTCTCTGGAAAATGTGAGCTCTATTCTTTTTTCCGTTTCGGTGCATTTTTGCTCATTACAGACGTACATTTGTATTTGTAACCTCTTCTTTTCGCCTGTTCATTGTTTTGTTTCTTTATTGTCGTGGTTTCCGAGTGACGGACAATCACACATATTAAGATGCCCCCGAGGAAATGTATGGAGCGATGTGTTGCCCATTCTGTTTTCTTGTCTAAAAGTGTTCAGTTTTCCGAACAGAAAGCCTCACCCCGGAATCTTCTCCGGTGCACTTTTGAACAAAGATTTCTTGGTGCCAGGACAATTTTCTGCATAAAAATGGAAATATTTGCAGTACCCTGGCTCACTGAAGTGCGAATCCATGCAGAAAAATGTGTAGGTGGTTTCGTTGCATCCTGGGGTTCAAGCGATAGCTTCTAAACTGTGCATAAATTGATATCCATCATCAGTATTTTTGAATTGTGTGATCTGTCAGCTACCACAGCTATTTTCAAGTTGGTTTAAATTTCCCATCATTGAGCATTCAAACAAAATAAGCGCGACACTCGAGTAATCGTTTCCTTGTTGTATTCATGGAATGATACCGTTCAGGAAATAAAAGAATTGCGAAATGCTGCTTGCAAACAACATTTAAAATACCTAAGGATATCAGTTTTGGGCCTTTTGGACGCTGTATTATTTTGAATGTGAATCAATTATTCTGATGGCTGATTTGGTTATAATCAGACGAGTCTGTAATGTGCGTTCTAACTTCTCTGAACTTTGTCAGTTTCTTGCAGTGCAATCTGTTTCTCCGAGGCAGGAAAAGTCGAGTGGGCCTAGAGCTCTGTTTTATAAAACAGCGCGGGAAACGAGACTACAGAAAGGGCACACAGACAGGGCCATGTGCCCTTCCTGTAGTCTTGTTTCCCGTGCTGTTTTATAACTCACTTATGTGCCAACTGACCCTCCTTTAATCCGTGTTAGAGCTCTGTCTACGACCAGTGCCTTGTAGTTATTAGCGCAGCCGCTGAATGTTATAAACACACCAAGACACAAGAAGCACCCATGCCACCACGAGCCGCCTTCGGAAAATGCTCTAGCATCTAGTTTGGTTAAAAAAGCCTCCTCACTGAAGTTCTGGGCTCAAGGAAAAGCCAGCCTGGATATAAAATCCTTGTAGCAGAAGCATCTCAGGACGGCTGTATTAATTTGCGCTAATAACTAAGCGGCGCTATATAATTGGGGGATAAAGAAACCCACAGCTTATAGCATTCGAATAGAATGGAACATGGCCAAGGCTTTTAATCACGTCTTTTTGAAAAAGTATACGAGCCAAAATAATTGCTCGGCTGGCTTCACGTTCCGCGTGAGTGGTTCGCGGTTGGCTTCTCATCCACTGCTTGCGTGCGGCGCATTTGCCTGTTCTATGAATTTTCCCCTTCCTCGCGTGCGGCAAGTAGAGCGGAAATCCTTTCGCATTGTGCCCGTGGGATGCAACAATAATCATTTATTTCCCGAGCGAGGCACTCGCCTCTTGTAATCTGCCCTTATGGTTACCGCTCAGTAAGAAAGCAGGAGGAAACGCCCGAGTTGAGCAGCTGGCGAGCACGTCTAGTGCGGAACGAAAGGCTACCGAGCGAGACATGTAATGCAAGGCATAACAACTAGGCGCTGAATTTCTTAATGCCAGTCGCTTCTAAGATTTGTTTACTTAGTTCCTCTCGCATGCGGTCGAGGATTGTCCCTTAGACGAACCATGCCCTAACTGAAAGGGCGAAATAAAACCGAAAGGATAGCTTTGGAATTATTAAAGCGAACACTTTGTTGATTGGAGGGTTTAACGCGCCGACGCAACGCAGGCGATGAGGCGCGCCGTAGTGGAGGGCTCCGGGTTAATTTTGACCACCTGGGGATCTTTAACGTTCGCCGAAATCTCGTAACGCGAACACTTTGTTAGTGGGACCGATGGCATTCTGTCAAAAAAAACCAGGGTGTCGAACCGGAACCGAATCTAAAACCGGAACCGAACCGGTATTTTTGCCGGAGCTGAAACCAAACCCGAACCGTTGTTTTTTGAGCCCGCTGAACCCGCACCGAAACAGAACCGAATACGAAATAACGGTTACCGGTTCGCGACAAAACGGTTCGATCATCTGACGTTGATAACGGGTGCTCAGCGTCATAAGACGTATTCTCTTTCATGCACCAACTTTGCAATCTCTCGTGTAATTTTACCTGTACGATGAATCAAAACGCTGTGAACGCTCTCTTCGTGGCTACAACATGGTGAAAGGACTGGGCAATAATATTAACAGGGAGGGGCGACTTGGGTTTGCCCGGGATGGGTACTGTGGAGTCCACGTATTCACTTCAGCGTGTGGCAAAACAATCGGTCATTACGCTAATGCCTGCGGCTAAAACTATTCCCCCGGGAAACCAAAACTTATCGTCGTCAGAAACCAAAACTTATCCCCGAGAGTACGTCAAGCCTATCGGAATATCCCTGCATGGACACTTGATGCTGCTCAACTCTTCACTCAAGATGTTGTTACGTGGCGGCAGGACACAGATGAGACGAACGATGGGATGGGGTGAAGCAATCAATCTATTTACAGAATGGGCATAGCGGCCATGACACCGAGGCTCGCGCAAAATGCGCGCCAGGAACGTCATCGTCGTAGTAATCGTTCTTCGGTCAAGGGGCTGTGAGGCATTGCCCACCTTAGTCCCGTAACATCACCCCCCGGGTCGAGGGTGACCGTCCCAGTCGATGCCGAGACAACGTGAGGATTGCGATGCGGTGAGCGATGCGATGAAAACATACAGTGGAGCTTTGCCTGCCGCCACAGATGAAGATGACGTCCTGTTGATGCGTGGCCCCACAGAAGCGATGTCTTCAAGCAGGAACGAACCGTCGGCGGAATTCGAACCACGTCGGACAAAAGGGCTGGGGACACAGCGTCTTCTTTGGTCTGTTCTCGGCTTGTATCGGCTGGTCTTCAGTGGCTGCACACGGGCTGGGGACACGGGGCAGGGGACATGGTCGATAGCAGGGCGCAGTGGGCTGGGGCTGCCCGACATGGCCGACGGTCCCTCGACGACTTCGCCCCAGGCCGAGACGATGCGACGTGGAGGCCAGGATGGGGAAGATCCCGCAAACTCCACCAAAATGTTACGTGGCGGCAGGACACAGATGAGATGAACGATGGGATGGGGTGAAGCAATCTATTTACAGAATGGGCGTAGCGGCCATGACCCCGACCTCGCGCAAGATGCACGCCAGGAACGTCGTCGTCGTCGTAATCGTTCTTCGGTCAAAGGGCTGTGAGGCATTGCCCACCTTAGTCCCGTAACAATATTTTACTTCACCCCACAAGCCTGTGACAGAAACGTCCGGGTTATGCTCATACTACTGAGTGTGACTGATCAGGTCGTGCACATGATCAGGCGGGTGACTGGCTGACATTCAGGTATGAGTTAAAAGGGCACAGTCCGAATAATTAAAGCATTCGTCACGTCCCGTCGCACCTATGTCACCAGATATATTGTCCAAACGAAATTGAACCGGCAGAGCCTTGTTCAAGCAGCACACGATTCCTCCTAAAGTGACTCTGCAGCACTTCCGATAAACACTTTCACTCTTTCATTCGCGCCTGGAAGCACTGTGAAAGCGATAATTATCGCAAGCACAGAGCGGAACTGCGTGATTCGCTCGTCGCAGCAGATACGCCTTCCGTTTCAAATCAAATCAAATCAAATCAGTTTATTTTCCACAGGTAGATGGTTCCTCGGGTAAAAGTCACTTTTGCAGCTTGACAAAGCCCGATGAACCGGTACACCAGACAACGGAATGCAATCGGTGTGCATGTTACACGGAAACAAGGCAAAATACATTCCATAACAAAACGAAAAAAATTGGCCACGTGTTCTATGTTTGCGAAAATAAAAATAACAAATAGTGGAATTTGTTTGTCTTTTTGTCGAGTATTGCTTGTAAAACTAAATTTGCACACATAAGCACATTTATTTGTAGACATTTTTACAGTATATTTATATATACTTATACATATCCCATGAAATCACACACATCATACATGCACATACGGCAACAAGCAATAAATTAAAATAAGGAATATATAAACAGCAAATAATGTGAGAGTACAAGATGAAACGAAAAATAAAAACCCCAAAAATATTTCTATCGTAACGGAACTGTGCACAAGATAAGAATTCGCTTGCACGCGTAAGAAAAGGATAGTAATTTATTCATATTATAATCACCTCTTGTTCATCCTCCTGAAAAAAAAGAAAGATGATAATCGCAACAAGTAATCATTCCTGTGACAGCACTAAATGATTTCGCAGCTCCTTGCAAGTCATTACGCCTGTGTTCTTGTGCTGATTCAGCAATGTTGGAATGTTATATGATAATGACTGTAGTTTATAGTTTGTGCGAAATAAAGGTACAGCCCATAAAGTTGGATTTCGTGTATTACCATTAGTGTAGTGACTTTGTAATCCAGCTAATTGTTTTAGAAAGTTGGCAATAACAGGTGAAGCGTAATAGATTGTATCTAATAGCCGGAATTTGTACACGTTATCAAATCGAACAATATTATATTTAACAAAGGCCTCTTTTGTTGTTTGCATTCGGTTGATGTTATCGGTGAGACGAATAATTTTCTTTTGAAGGATAGTAAGTGTATTTATGTTGGATGTGGTTGTTGTCCCCCATACTAGGCTGCAGTTCGATAAACGAGAATGAAATAATGCATAATATATCTGTAGTTTTGCCTGCAGTGGGATTAAGGAACGACAACGAAATAAAACTCCATTTATCTGAGCCAGTTTCTTGCATATATACTCAATATGGGTGTCCCAGCTTAAATTTTATGAAATGTGAACGCCTAGTATTTTATGTTCATGGACAATTTCAACAAGTTGATTTTCAAGATAAATGATATTTTGTAGACTAACGTTTTTATTTCGTGCACAAAAAATGACAGCCTTAGTCTTGCTAGGGTTTATTTTCATATCGTTTGACTGGACCCATCTTGATAGTTTTGAAAGAACTTCTATGCAAGTAATAGTTATATCATCTAACTTGGTGCCTGACAGAAGCAGAGTAATATCATCCGCATACATAACAAGGTGTGCTTTGGGATCTATATCAGCCACATCATTCGTGAAAACATTAAATAAAAGTGGACCTAAAATACTTCCCTGAGGCACACCACGATTCAAGGGCAAGAAAGAGAATTTGTGGTCGTGAATACATACGCACTGGCTTCTGTTTCTTAGGTAACTATCAAATAATGATAATTCTGAGCCACGAATGCCTATATTCGAAAGCTTGTTAATGAGGATATCATGACTGATGCAGTCAATCTGCTTTGCTTTGGTGACTTTCTTTTTTACAAAGTGGCGGTCGAATGTGTTCATTGCTGCAATTGAAGGAAAGCCAGCCAATAGCCAATACCGGGAAAGAGAACAAAAAAAATGGCTGCGGCTTAGCTCATATAACCCTGGATATGCAAAGCGAAAGCTAGGGTTAGCCTGGCTAAGTATTGGTTTCACTTGGTTATCGTTTGATTTAGCCGTAATTATTATACTATTCATCCAAAGCCCGCCTTTGTCTACGGATGTGGTCCCGCTTCCCGCGTTTCCTGAGCCCAACGGCTCACTCCGGCGATACCTTCGTACACTTGACATACTGACCATCACCAGTGATGCAGCTCGCCGTGCGATGTCCAAGGGGTGGTCAGAAGCCGCTTCCCGACGATCACTCAGAGCCTGCAGCCTCCGCGCAACGCCCAGAAAAGAGCAGACGGTCCCGTCTCGCTATCATTCATGGCCAAGCACGCATTCACGCGGCGAGTCACGTGGTCAGGCGGCGCCTTAGCTGCAGCGAGCGCATGCTTAAAGGAGCCATGAAGACAAAATACAAGTTGGGTTTATTAAAAAGACGGCTTAGTCCCGATAACAATGATACCAATATCATCGCAATCTTAGAACAAATAACGGAGATATTAAAGAAAACGTGTGAAGCAGTCGCGACCCCCTAGCCAATTTCCCGCAACTTTTCTATGACGTCACGGAACCTTGTTTGTGCGATTCGCGGCCTCCTAACTGACCTGTCGCGACGACACATGACTGAAAGTCTGTAATGGGGCCTCTAGTTCCATCTGACCGCATCACTTGAATGCTAACGTGCAGTTAACGCACTGAAAATTATGTTTTATTGTTGGCCCGTATGACGTCATTCTTGCTCATAACACGTCACTGTGGCGCGAAATTTGAAAGTTTTTAAATACTTCTTGCTTTTTTTCCCTTAAAAAACATCGTTTGTGGCTGTAATGGAGCTGAGTGAGATACTGAATCCTAGTTCTTTCAAACTAAACGAAGTTGTATTTTCTCTTCATGGCTCCTTTAAGCCGGCAGCAGCGGTGGCGGCGACGGCGGCCAGCGAATGCGGTTGTCGGCGGAGCTCGGCCCCGGCGAGTCACATGATGCGTTGCCACGTGCAACGTTACTAGATTAGGTAAACTATTTGGAGAGTGTTGTTTCCAGAGCAGCTATGAGGAGGGCCCTAGCTGCGTCCGTCCTAGGTAATGGAACGCCTACGGTTGTCGCTCTTTGGTGTGCCAAACGGGTGGCAGCGTCCGCACTTTCGTTGCCGGGGAAATGCCATGGGGACTGGCAAGCCACTGACAGGTGACATCCTGACCCGCCTTGGCAGCACAGTCTCACACCATTCTTATTTCTGTCAGTAGCTGTTCGTGAGGCCCACGGCACAGGGATGACTGGAGTGACTGAAGTGCAGGCTTCGAATTACAGAAGTCACCCATCTTCGGTATGAACTTTGCTCGATGGTCTGAAGAGCGCTACCGATGGCCTTAAGTCCTGTAGCCTTGGGGATGGTGGGATAGGATATCTTTAATTCGGTGGACAGTGACATTCGTGGGATAATAACAGCGCCGGCAGAACCCGACGTTGTTACAAACTTGCAAGATTTCATATACGTTTACGAAACAACAGCAATAACAGTGAGTTGGCTGGTTGAAATTGTAAAACGTGACGCTTCCCCCGAGAGGGACCACAACGCACCCAATACATACGACTTGATTTAAAACAAGCCTGCAGTCATCTCGCTTTCCTATCATCCCGTCTATCCCTGGGAAAGAACCACGCACGGTAGGCGGCCACTGCCATACTGATTTCACTATATTTTACGTGCTATCAACTGTGTCAAATTATAAGCATGGATGTTGAAGAAAAGTAGAAGGAAGGGCTGCAGGGGCCTTTTAAGGCGTTCTCACGAACAAAATCATGCTTGTGGGGAGCTGAATAAGGGCATTATGGTAAATCGCGGGAAGTTTGTACCGCTTCGGGAAAGTTGCGCTGCATGCCACACGAGCTCAAATAAACAGCCTCGCAGGTGTTTTTTTTTAACGCAGTCATATCCGCAGGGTTTTTGTTGTTGTTGTTGCCATGCCGTGGGCTTTAGTTGCGCTAAGTGCGAGCCCTACACACACAGCGTTCTCGTAACTCGCAGACTAAACATAACCTCTGTCAGCAAAGGGGCTACGCGATGGTGTGTTTAATAAAATACTCTATAGTTCTACAACAACCTCATTTGCCACAGCTATGATTTAGTAAAGCCTTCCTCCGTGCATGTTATTACAACATTTTGAACAGGACAAATGGTTAATACCGGGTGTCACGGAACAGCAGCATATATTCTCCCGTACTTTGCTTATTACACACAAACTTGGATGAAAATTGAGGTATGTGTCTGGCTTAGCAATTATGCAAACCCCATGAACAGCGTTGGTCCCTAAAACCTATCAGAAGGTAAAACACGGAGGGCCCGTTCTTCGTATACTCGCACACTAAATGTGTTAGTTGAGCGCATACAACTCGTAGAACGCAGCAATAATTAAACAACAGCGGGTAGGCAGCCTATCGAGCTGCCGTACACCTGTTGTAAACATGCAAGCCGCTTGCACGATCATTTTTACTTTGTTATTCTTACCAAATGCTCAGGCAGGCCTAGGTAGAAATTGCTGTGCTCCTCCCTTAGTAAACAAGAAAGCCGTGCTAGCCGAAATTGCTTTGCTTTAGTTAAACTAAGCGCGCTCATCTGAGTTTCGCGACAGAATAATATGAGTTCACTAATGTCCTTGGCAGCATTATAACTTCCTGCCTTTATTGTATATAATCTTTTCTATGAGCGAAAGAGCGCATAGGGCTATAAACGAAAAATTACCATCAGTGTTTAATCAACAATAATTCTCCTCGGAAGAGCAATGAGCGTCGAAGAATAACCGAAAGACCACAATGAGAAAAATTTCGCCTAAATTCGCCGCAGCTGCACCCGGCTTATGAGACGCGCCGCACTGGGGGGTGACATAATTATTTAGACCATCTAGTAATATTTAGGGGGACCATGAATACAACATACAACTTTGCTCAGTTTGCAAGAAATGTCCCTTGGTAACTCACTGCTCTATTCCAGCCACAATTCGTTCTTTAAACCCCCCACCCCCTCACACGAACACCTAGAAAAAACAGAAGCAATATTGAAAAGCTTTCAAACGCGGTGCTACACTGTAGTATTATGTACCAGCACTAGAAACGTAGTTATTAGCGTGTTAACGGCACGTCAAGGCTGAAGTGGTGCGATCAAACGGGACTAGAGCACCCACAAATGTCCCCAAGTCGTCTTTCTAGGTGGTGGGTTAAGCTAGCGGCCGCCAACTGCACTAACATGTGGTGTTATAGAGAAGCAGCCAAAAAGTGGTTAAGCAGTCACCACTACTTGATATGTTGCCCATAATACTTTAATTATTGCTCGGAAATTCGCGATAAAATTGGTATCATTGTTACTGGGAAAAACTAGTTTCATTAATGAAGCAAACTTATGGTTTGCTTTCAAGGCCCCTTTTACGTACACCAACATCTTGATGCATAAGCACTTTTGTTTTTTGCTTCCAAAACTAGAAAACCAATGCCACTTGCGTTAATAACTTCGTTATTGACTGTTTACTAAAGCGCCACTAGTAATACAAAGACCATTTTGGTGGTTTCGCCGTGTCTTCATTAACTAAGCAATCCAAAGACACACTTACGGCCATAGTATTTTTAGCCAAGCGCATGTACTTGCGCAGACAAAATTGTACGGAGTTCTTAATACGCGACATTTGAGGTTAATGTCGATCTTGGAGTCGGAAACCTGGCGCGCCACCTTGCCACCCGTCTGTTAATGTCCGCAGGCACGTTCGCCATCTGTCTATCCACGTACGCGCATCCGGACTCTTGTGCATACCGACTGCCCCCCTCAAACAAAGGCAATAGCAGAGGATACCATGGCAGTCCTCCTGGAAGAGGAAGATAAAATAAGCAACGCGAATCTTAGCGCTGCCTCGGCGATACGCTGCTTGTGGTGGAAAGAATGAACCCAAGAGATCTCCGAGGAAACGCGCTATTCAGTTCGCGCACAAGTTAGGCCAGGACCTTTATAACGCAACTGGGAAAGAGCAACTGCCTACAGAGCATGCTCCTTTCTGAGGTATTATAGAAATGTACGGATATATTTTCCCTCACTGGCAGGCCTAAATCCTGGTCAATGATAATAAATAATTTAATGTACTATATAATTAAGCGAATTAGTTACTGACTAAAATATTCTTGCCCTTCACTTCACCGAACGTGAAAGCTGCACGCACCGTCATTGAGGCTGGAATGCGGAGGTAAACGTATCAATTTGAACACACTGCATCGCAGATTGCGCTTCGCGTACGTCGACAATTTTTGGGTTTAGGGCATGCTTAGGAAGTGATATTGTACCACTTCATTTGTGCAACTGAACCTTCTGCTAATAAAGCTTGCATGGAGAGATACCGCAGAGTTTGCCCTTTCTCGCTGGTATTTCTCAGTACACCCTTAATTAGCACACGACTCTAAGCAGTACTAGAGTTGTATCGATGTGCAAAAAACTGTCGGCGCGATAGTGAACGCTCCAACGACACCAGAGACACACATGTTACGTCTGCTTCATCTCCGCCATACAGTTTCCTAGACACAGGTATTTAGCCATACGAATGGCAGAGTCTCTGAAGGAGATGTCCGACTCCTCATAGCAGAGCAGCCTCCACGAATCCCTCTACATTCTACATCTAAGCTCCTTCATCCCTCGGTTTGTGCTAGTAGATTCAACATGTGGTCGAGCTTCAAAGAGCCGCGCTGTTTAAGTGTGGTATTCACTCGAATATAAAAAAAAGCTTGTGAATTGTGCGCCTGCGTATCCCTTTTTGTTTAGCTGCAACATACCCAGGACGTCTGAATTAAACGGGGCAGCGCATGAGCACAAACCACTGGCCGAAACGGGCATCACGGCCACGAATTTCTGCCTCTATGACCCGGTAAAATCGACAACGACTATTTTTCTTCGGCCTGTACGTCGACAGGCGAAACCGCATTGCACAGCGCCCGGCGCTTATGCAGCCTGCATTTAGGGGGCGAGCGTCCGCCTTGGCTTAATCAGCAAGCCGGCCTGCTGTCCACCTAATGAGGCGTATAAGCGTGCTCATAAATGCTCGCGCCTGGTCAATGCCGCCAGTCGCATGAAGCGCCGGCTTATAGTCCGGAACAGCTGAGCAACACGCCGCTGGCTTTAATACCGCAGCCTCTGGTCGAAATTCCGGAGCTAGGCCTGAATGGCGAAAGCTCTGTGTAAGGGCTTGTAAACTTGCAAATCTTCATCGCGAAAAAAACTTTCGCGAAAATAGTGGCTCTTGTTTAAGCTTGGCCCGAGTGCTGAATTTTGAAGCGCTTCTCGGTTAACTTTTTACTTTATGTTGAAACAACGAAAGGGCGTTTCGAAACAGCCGTATTACACGGTCTTTGTGCCGCTTCGAACGATATCTACAGGTTGGGGTACTAAGCGCAAATTGGGCCGCCAGCTGTGCGCGTGCGTCAGTCCAATGTGGATGGTACAAAAACAACGCTTTGGTTACGAAATAGGTCATTACGGAACACGTAGGCTCGATGAGCACAAACTTCGCGGGAATGGTTGCAAAACCCATTTTCACAGTGGAATTCACTCCCCGCGGCCATATTAAGAAGACTTTACAGTGAATAAATTCCACTGTGAATGTTGTTGTCATCCAGTGATATCCCGAGGCCCACGTTCACAGTGAAGGTTAGCCTCAGAGCACCATGACTAGGCCACGTTTAGACGTCCGTTTAGATCCTTCGCAATCTATACTATCAATCGATCAGTTTTAATGTCCAATAGTCAGTATACACAAAGACGAAAAGTCATGGTTAACTTCTTAAAATGCGGTGCCTTCCCACTTCTAAAGAATTAAACATGCGAAAGTATAAATGGCCCTTTGAGCAGAAGAGATGCGTCCGCTCCCTGCCGGGGGGAACGGCTCTTAAAATTGCCGGCGGCATACTGAGTAAAGAGATTCAGTTGAAAAGAAAATCCCGAAAACCTGGGATCTCTAAGAATCGAAGCCTGCAGGGAATGCGAATCTTGCACGCATTGTTAACACTAGCGCTTTAGCTGACTAAAAGTGGACCTCGTGAATGGGCTGCGGGCCTCGACTTCGAAACGTCGACAACCGGCACACGCGGATGAACGAGTGTGTGTGACGTGTCTTAGCTCTACGTTAAGGTAACTGCGCGTTAAAAGGGAATAGAGGTTGATTGGCCAGTGTCAATGACAAATATCCTTAGTATCTAACGGCCATTTCACCAATGCCCGTTTGGGTGGGACGTCAACATGCGCGCCCACAAGTATTTCATATCTTACGGAAGGGGTTTCGAAAATGGCGATGACAGCTGTCGTGGTAACCTTCCGGTCGATTCACCTGTTCTCATTTGGCTGCGACATCAACCCAGCTAACCCAAATTCTTACATACCCGCTCAGTGGGATCGGCCAGTTATGATGTCAGCAGCCGGGAGAGGATCACGTGCGGTTCACCAATTGCCAGACACCGTTGCGAAGACCAGATTGGTCTCGTTCAGCGGGCAAGCAAGGCCGCAGAGGTTGTTGGAGCCCTGGAGCAAGGGTACCAACCCTGTTAAACCCCGCCGGGAGCTGTAGCAGACGGCACAAGACCCGCGTGGAGCGGCGCGCAACCTTGCGAAATGGAGCTATAATAGGTGTTTTTTTTTTTTTGCAGGATGGTACTATCAGATGTGATGACGTCATTATACCTGCTTGACGGACCACTCTGCGACATTCAATTGGACATAAGTACTTACAATCCACACCTTATAAGTGCTTAGTTGTCCTCGGAATGTTTTTTTTTTTATTTCGGTCACTAAGAAGTTCCAGCTTTTGTAAAAACCGCAATGAATTTTGCAGCACACGAACAATTTGAGGCAGAAAAAAGCTACGTCGAGCGTCCATTTCTCAAATAAATGCTTTGGATGGTTGGAAGATACGACAGCAAAGAACGGTTTTTTTTCCCCATCCGCCGGAGGAGCCTAGAGCCCTTGAAGGAGCGGTACTCAGCAGCATAATGGGGCGGGTTGGTTTCCACAGAGTGGTGGCTGTCTTTCTGGAGGAGGCGAATAACAAAAATGCACGTGTGCATGACATTTGATCCCGCTGTGAATACACAAATAAATTGTATAAACAAAACAGTAGCCTTTTTCTGGTGCACCCCATGTCCTTATAGTTCTTGATTCGGCGGGTAAAACTAGTTTTTTTCTGACTTACAAGCTGAACATTATTTAATTGCGTGTTGGCAATAACACGTCGCCACCCCTACAAAAGCTAGTGCCAACGGACTAGTGCCTTAAAAGAGAGAAGCAATTGAATCATTTATTTACCATAAAATATGATGTATGATTGGTTCCACGCAAAGATCTTTCAGTCTGTACATACGCTCCTACGGTTTTCAGAAATGGTTGCTTGCTGTACAGTGTTTCTGAAGGGGAACATACGTGATGGCTTGAAATAATAAGCTTTAGCTTTACGTGCATGCAATAATTTTGCGGCTAACTTCAAGCCACAGTCTTTTAATGGAGATACGCCTGATAGCATATTTGGAGTCTGCCTTATAGCATATTTGTGGACCTCCCAATTTAGTGCCATAACATCACCGCCTCTCGTCAAGCAGTTACATGTTTAAAGCGGCACAGCCTCATTTTGCCATAATGAACGTATGGCGACACTATAAATGAATTGAGTGACGGGCTCGAGCGTGTTTCGTGCCGCTAGAGATCCCGTGATAAAGAAACCCCTGAAAACAATTAATAGAATGTTTTTCATAGAGGGGAACATGGTTCCACGAACTGAACATCCACCGGCATTAGCACCATTTCAGTTTTTTTTTTGTACGAACAAGGCCTCGGTCATGTGTGTAGTAAGCAAGGAGAGCTGGAAGCGCTACGATGGGTTTCCAGCAGGATGACATCCTCTTTATGTAACAGAAAAGATGTGTTTCATACCGGTCGTCACCAGGACGGGGAGCGGAGAAGGGGGTGCAACTCCTTCTGCATGAGGAAGCCTCAACTCAACGTTTAAGTGCATCAGCGGTTGCAGGGCGTATCTATGCTAGCCACCATAGCGTATCTGCTGGCTGTGCTAGTCTCAGACAAATGGTTCTTACCCACTCCGGGGGATTGGCCAGGAAAGGGCTTAACCGGTTTTTTGGAAACAGTAAGGTATATCATTTTATATAGAGGGATGCATTACAAGTGTGTTTCTAGGGAAACAGATGTGAGGAGAGTATGAACGGAAACAAAAGTAAAATACATTGCGAGAAAAGTAGGAAACAAACAGAACGGAAAAAGAATGTGGTGCAGACGAGTGCGACAGGGCCACTTGGCAGCTACCTCAGGAGACGACCTCATTTTAAACCGCGCGGCAACGATACCCGTGGCAAAAACCTAGCACCTTCGCCCCGAATAATATTAGTGGAGCCGGCAGACGGAGCTTCAATTGATTGCATGGGTCTTCTAAGTACCTCCGTCGTCTGGAGAAGAACCGTTCGGATAGAAAAAAAATGTTGTATTGTTTTTGGTTTGTTGCAAAATGCACATAGAGGCGAAGGGGCAGATCACAGCGGTGCAAGTAAAAATTTATATTTGGCACGCGACAGAAACAGGTAGGGAGGGTGGCATTGCAAGCTCGCGACTGACTGCAACAAAACGATCGTCATTCTCGTCGTTATTTACGGCGCCACAGGAGATCGTCAAAGGAGCCGCTACGCCTCTAAATTACGTTGTCCGCAACAAATGGCGTCATCGCATATAAGCATGGTCACACATCACCATCGGCATCGGCGGCACCTTATCAGACGATCGCAATAAAACCATGAAAACAGGTCTATTAGTGAAATATTTCGCATCCGTGTAATCGTAACCTGCGCAGAGACTGAATTATTAATGCGCAGCATTCTTTGCCTAGTACCCCCACAGCCAGGGCCGTGTAACGCCCGGCATTTCCACGGTAAAGAAGATTTCGCGAAAGTTCCATCTGTGATCGTTATAACAGCATAAATGTGATAAATGGTCGAACAAAGTTTTGAAAAACTAAAAATAAGATAAATGCCAAAAAAAAAAATACGGAAAATGGCGAAGTGTGTAACGCCCTGCATTTCTACAAAAAAGCAGATTTTGCGGAACTTCCACCTGTAATCTTTATAATATCGTAAACGGAGGTAATTGGTTGAACAAAATTTTGATAAACCAAAAAATTAATAAAACTATAAAAATTTACGGAAAATGGCGAACCGTATAACGCCCTGCATTTCCATAATAGAGCAGATTTTGCGGAAATTCCACTTCGTTATCGTTATAATAGCGTAAACGAAGATAATCGGTTGAACAAAAGAAAAAAAAGAAAAATATACAAGAATACCAAAAATGCCGAACCATGTAACACTCTTCATTTCCAAAAAATGCAGATTTGGCGCACGTAACACCTGTAATCGCTATAATAGAGTAAATAGAGACAATTGGTCAGACAGGATTTCGAAAAACCAAAAAAAATGGCTGTAAAGAAGTCGCAGTCAAAACAAGCAGCATAAGACTAAGACTAAGCCAAGCAGCATGATCTACTCATTAGTAGACAACTCTCCGAATTTCTGCAGATTTTTGATGACTCATCGGTCATAGCAACACAGTGCCGTTATTATTATTATTATTATTATTATTATTATTATTATTATTATTATTTATTTTTTTTTTTAAGATGGCGCCCAGTAAGGATGCGTGTGTTCTGTGCTCGTGCGTTTTCTACGGGAAACAGAAATTTCTTCGTTGCGGTGAGTGCAACAGGCGTGCTCACGCAAAGTGCATAACGTTGCCGGACGAGGACCTGCGGTCTATTAAGTCAGGCGCGCGTCGTTTTGTGTGCAATGCCTGCAAGTCTGCCTCGTCGCCGTGTGTGCTGGCTAGCCCTAACGACGACTACGGCGGCGTTGCTTCGGCAGCGACCCTTTCGTCGAGCCCTCCCCGCACAGCCCCCGCCACCCAACCTGTTGACCTTGCGGCCGAGCTGCTGTCCCTGCGCGCCCTTCTCGTGGACGCCCTGGAAGGAATTTCCTTCCTCTCCGATCAGGTTACCAAGTTGGGAGAGGACAATGAGCGGCTGCGCCGGGACAACGCGACAAAGGCTGAAGCTCACGCCGATGTCGTGAAGACCCTGCGGCAGGAGGTGCGTGCTCTGCGCACAGATTTGACTCGGTTGAGGGGCGACACTCCTTCCCCCTCTCGACTAGCCGAGTTCCCGCCGCTTCCAACCGCGTCGTCCGCGGAAACAATACCCCCCACTCCGCTGTCGCAGAGCGCTTCGCCTGCCGCATCGCCTCTCTCGGCCGATCCCAGCTCGAAGGTGGTTTCTTCGAAATCCCATCGCCTGGACCATCCGCCCCTGCACCTACCCCTGCAGCAACGCACTCCCAAGAACTCCGTACCGCGTCCCCTGGCTGTTGGTGTATCTGAGGGATCTGGTCTTGTGGCTGTCAGCCGTCGCAAGCCCCCAAAAGCTGTGTTTGTAACAAAACTGGTTCCGTGTTTGTAACAAAACAACTTCAGCTCAAGTTTTCGAGCACCTGTCCGGTGTGGGGGCCGCCCCGATTGTGTGCAAACGTTTAAAGACGAGGGATGACTCTTAAGGCCTATAAACGGTACCTCCGGCGAGGTCGTTCCGTTCCGGCCAAAATCATTCCGGCGGCCGGAACGCCCGGCGGATGGCGGAAGGGGTTGAAACGGTCTCTCCGTCACACCGCGCACTCCGGCGCTGCTAGAGCCATCTTATTGGCCGGCGAGTCCAATGACGTGCGTGCAATGCTTTTACTTTTTTTTTATTAATGCGTGCTCGATTCCAAGACGTTTGTTGTGTACTTTCGGCGTTGAGAGGCCGCGATATGGATTTACGCGAACTTCAGTAGTGTGAGAGCAGTCTGGAAAAACTAACCTGACCTGGGTAATGGTCGTGCTTGCGCGAGAAACTCGCAGCGCCCCGCGTCGTGTGTTGCACCTGGGCGTCAATATTTGTGTAAAGCACAAAGCTACATAACAAGCTGCCAGCCGGCGCCCGCGCGACTGCACAAAGGCAATCGTAGGTAAAAACTGTCGGCAGCTGATTTTAAGCAACGCACGTACATACAGCGGTTTGCTGTGCATGTTTACGCCATTTGTTTAGATACCCTTATTTATCATCGCTAGGCAGCTACTCCAGGATACTGATTATTAAAACCAAACAAGCCGCGGATCTCGTTAAGGGCGAACGGATCTGATAGTACAGTGAAGCTAGAAGTGTTTAGTTCATATCGTAGCATCGCCCCCGCTCCCCCGCCGACCTCCCGCTTGTCATATTCGACCCGTAGCCGTAGGACACCGCGAGACGCTGCCGCTTCCCATCACTTATTTAGCCTCCGCAGGAATTTAGATCAAGGGTCATAATATAATTTTAAACCTACAATTTCATTACCCAACAGCGCTTGCGCAAGTTTATTCAACTTAGATTTTAAGTTACCCCAGTTTGCGAACTGTTCAGTCAACTGGGGCGGGTGGATCGCCATATCCCCCCCTTAACAACAAGTACCCATCTTCCAGCCTCTCCCTCACACAAACCCCTAACAACTCCACAATTCCGTAAATATTTTAAAATGACTGCAAACCAAGCAGCCTCATCAAGAAATGAGCATGACTAAGCCCTAGGAATACCCATGTACGCTCCAAACGAAAAATATGACGCGTTGGGTGTGCGCAACACTTTCGAAGAACAAATCAAGGCGCAAGCCGTGCAACACAATGCGCACCTAGAGCACCTCACCAAGACAGCCGCGAGCAGACACCTATTAGACAGCCTGCGCATTTTATACGAGAATACCGTCGGCGACAACATCTCCACCCCTGCGGAGAGAGCTGTGAGTCCAGGAACTTGAGGAAATCCGCACGTTGTTTGTATTGACACAGCCACGTGGAGCTATGGTTTCAGCCGCTACCGACTGCTCGAGAAAAGTTCTTGAACCCTGCTCCACCCAAACAACTAAAGGAGGACGAAGAACTGGCCTTTGCCCTAGCCCTATATAGCAGCTACCCAAGTGCGGAAAACGATTAGCGATTCCCATCAAGCGATCTGCTAAAGGAAGAATTTCCAGCGGAAGGCGCAGGATCTTTACCCGCCATGAGACGAACCAAAACACCAGACCCCCCGCACATGTGGCACTACAAGGCAACGAACGGGCCAACGAGGCTGCCCGAGATCTCACCCACCAAGAGCCCCAGCACACATTCCACAGACAACTCCAAAGATCGCGTCTGTTCTCGCCGAGACGTGCTTGTTCACTACAAAGGGGAAAGACGAAGCCACCCGGCTGCTGGCCCCTCGCTCACCAAGAAACAAGAAGTGGCCTTCCATTTGGAAATAGACAACGCTGGATGTAAACACTGCCCAAAGCTTGCGACCTTGGCTCGCATGCTATGGGAACGCCCCAGTATACAGAGACATGGGTTCGAAAATTCAAAAGGAACATTTATTATCACTAGTAAGGAGCAATGGGAAACAGTGCCGCACAGCGGAAAGCCTGAAATCCAACAGTGGGCCATCCAAAGGAAGACATCGCCAGGTGTTAAGGCATCTTGGCTGTCGTCTAGAATGCCACAGGCCTAAATAGGCCTCCCCTTTCGACCGCATAAAGTTATTTCCTCCTCCTCCGGATCGATCGGAGTTCAACATTTTCTAAACTAGCCATAGGATTTACTTGAAGTGAATTTAGTGCTGCAAAATATCACGAGCTAATTGCTAATTGGGCATATTTCAGAAAACTTCAGAAAACTTTATTTTGAGAAAAGACTCAAAATAAATTCAACAAAACCCAAATTTAATTGCCACATGTGCCCAAATGCCCTGCTGTCAGTTGTACCACTGATGACGACCTTTGAAGGTTGGAATTCTGCAAATGCACGCAGCATTGTTTGCGAAACAGGGACTACAAGTTTATAGTGGCATGGCAGCACAAAGGGAAAGACACGTGAGCGTTGGGGTGCAAAAAAACATCTCTTGGTGCAACATCATCCACCCACCAGTTACGTATCCAGGATTTCATTTCGGGGGAGGATTGGGGCCAAAAAAGGTAATAAAAGAGCATGAAAGGATGAAAGTGCACACAAAAAAAATACAAGCCAGAGCAAGGAATTCATTACAAAGAAAAACAACATTGTTATCTAACTCAACAGCCCGCACAAGCACTGTTTGAATTGCCTGCACAGTGGACGAGCAGATGTCACCCTCATACCGAAGATCCACAAACCTCCAACTACGCCTGTACCTCTTCTGTTGGCAAGCGGACAGTATCCTTATGCCATGTTTGGCTTTTGTACCGGACTGTTGGCTCAACACGCGCTGTTACAGCCAAAAAAGGCGAAGAAAAAATTCTGGAGGCTCCGTTACATCACCTCTCTTTTTCAATGCTAATTACTCCACTCACCCATAAGACTTCACCAAATCTCAGACCTTCACCAAATCTCAGACCTTCATTACACTCTCTATGCCGACAACATCATACTGTGGACAATTCAAGGTCAGTTGGAGCCGACACGACACCCTACAGCAAGCTATAGATACAATCAACACGTATCTCATACCAAAAGGGCTACGTTGCCAAGCCGAGAAGTCTGCACTACTGATGCTTCGCTTACGCACGCGAGAAAGACCTGCCGAAACCCCATCAAATTCTACTGTGGCGATTAAAAACACTCCTATCCCCCAAGTTTCTGCTCTGTGTAATCTTGGCGTTCCTTTGCATCGTGATGGCCCGAGTGCTGTTCTTAGCCTCCAACTCACTAAAGCATGTTCGCAACTTACATGCCTCACTCAACGTCGAAGACACCAACACGCAGTACTCAGAGAGGATGAATCTTGCAAGCAAGCTCAAACAGGCCCTGCTGCTTAGTCGCATCACCTACAGGATGACTTATACTCCAGTCGAACATGGGTCTTTGGGACCAAAAAATTGCCCAAAAAAGCATTTTTTCAGGTATCACTTTTCTCTTGATTTGCAGTTTTTCCTCCAAGAATTCCATATGTGGAACAGTGCCACCGACTTATAAAAGCCATAGAAGCCCAATTTTGATAAACAAATGAAAAGCTAACACGAAAATATGAACCTGAACACACAAATAGCACTATTTCTTTCCATGCAAGTTAAATGACGCGTCGCTTAGTTACAAAAACAAAGTTCGAAACAGGGGATTTCGAAACATAACAATAGCAAGCCATTATATGAACTCTACGAACAGTACTTTTCAATTTTGCACGTTCTGGTTCATATTTTAATGTTTGCGTTTCATTTGACGCCAATAGTACATCCCAGCATGTAGTGCAGCTAGAAATGATCGTTTCTTTCGCACTCTGAAGCTGAATGTGTAAGCCATGCGATATGGGAAGCAGATTTTGCATTTTGTGTTTCAGTAGTTGTTTAATTAGCATTATTTTTAATTGGTCAGCAGTAATAGTTCAAACCTAGAAGTTAGAGTTGGTGTAAACTTGTATGTGATTGCAAAACAACAAAACTGCTTCACGTTTCATTCTCCACCACTTCTGGTATCAATTCATGTCTTGCTGGCAATCTTTTGTTGAATAGTTTTTTTTTATACTGTTCTCAAAAACAATCAAGGAATTCTTTTAATTAACACAGAAACTAGTTGCCTCACATCAAAACTAATTAGATATTTGAAATCAGCTAAAAAAACTGAACAAGCCCATGAAGTTTCATCAGAATTGGTTGGAAAAAAAAAAGTTTCTGGAACCAGTGTTTCCATGGAAAGCCTACAAAACGGCCCTTCACCTGCCCACCTTTACACCCTCACAAAAACTCTTGGGCACCCACAACACAAACTCACTCAAGTTCACCTTCAACTTGCCACCTAGCATAATCAGAAGTTCCAAGCAGGAAAATTGACCCAGAATGCAATACTGCACCGGCTAAGGAAATGATTACACACATGGTGGAGGGGCGTATTGGCTATTGAAATGAACTTTACATGAAGTTTTGTTCACCACACATAAAATTAAAGGTAGAAACTAGCAGGAGGAGCAAAAACACTTTTCAAGACAACAATCAGTGTAAGTTCTACTGCTTTTCATTCAACTTAACAATTTTAGGCTTTCATATTTCCCAAAATTTTAACAACTGAAGGTTGCAGGCTGACAAAGGTTGACTTTCCTTGCACTTAAACTCAACATTAACTGCACATCTGTAGGTCTGTACATGCTTTATGCCAGATTGACTTCTATCTATCACCCGAGGCAAACTATATGTCACTGCGATCGCTAATCAGCTATAGTGTCAGCTCTCAGATTTTTTTTATTAAAATTCGGGATTGGATGGGAATAATACACGTCTAAAATGTGATCCCAGTACGCATCCCCGTCGCCAGTGTTTTATTGTTCCAAGTTAAAGTGGGTCTTGTGAATGCGTTGTGGCTTTCTACTTAGAAAACACGGACAACTGGTACATTCAGCTCAATGTACAGTGATTTCGACATTGCTTGGCACGTAAAGAGGGTCGACATTACGGTAGTAATGACAGGGTAAAATGAATATTGGCATGACGACATACCAACTCAGGTGGATTAGCCAGCAACGACTACAGCTGCCATCAGAACCAATTGGCTGTTCCACCAAATCGCATTTGGCTGCAACTTCACATACCCACCCATAATTCTCACAAACCCATTGGCAGATGCAGAAGCCCAGCAGACACACCACAATGGAACTCTCTTGGCTATACCCATCACACGGCAAGATGCCAACACGATACTCTAGCGAGCACGTAAACAAGCTACAGCCTTGCATTCGTTTGGCCCGCAGAATCGACATGAACGGACGACATGAACGGCTTCACCGGCTCGATGCAGAGCAAAAGTTCTAGCTCGCTCACGCTCCTCGGCTTCGCAGAAGTGAAGAGACATTGCTACACTGGCTGCGTCTTGGAGTAGCATTGACCTAAAAGTCTCCACACAATCGGACGCGAGGACTGCCCGGACTGCCTTCTGTGTGGTTGTCCTGAAACTATCGAACATTTGCTTAGCGCTTGTCCAAAGTACTCTAGTGAGCGAAAGATCCTTGAGGCAGCATTAATACTACACTTGGACACTCGCCCTGTAATAATCTGATTCAGCGACCCATTGTACATGAGGCGTTTGTTGGTTGTACTGCTTGTACATAGTTCATTTGCCGATTTCACTGTCATTCCTCATACCTTCCATATTCATTCCGTTCTCTTTTTGTCCCCAGTTCCATTCCCCCAATGAGAAATAGCAGGCCCAAGTAGTTTCTTAGGCCGGCCTCTTCTCCCTTTCAATAAACATTTACTCTCTCAAAAGGTGACAATGACAATGACCGCTGTTAGAAGCTCATGGCCAATTCCCTTACTCTCATAACAAACTAAATTCTCACATACCGACAGAGTGGGACTGGCGCATGATAATGAAAGGTGCTTTAAAAATTCACGGTGAATTCACCAGTTCCTATAGGCTGTGAACATACCCACTTGAAAGAACACTCTGTTGCATTCTTTTTATTTATTTATTGCACAATTTTGACACAGGGCATCAAAGTAACAGAGGGGTAAAAAAAGGAAAGTGAGGGGATGCAAGCGGCTTCATGACCTACAGAATAGTGTATAGGCCAGTCTCGGCAAGAAATTCCAACAGCTGCTTGTGAAGAAAACTATGCGTGCAATGGGACACTAGTGGTTTTGCATTCCAAACCCATAAGAAATGCTTCGGTGTCCTCGAACTTCTTCTCCTGTCACTTACACAACATATAGGTGTGCACACTTTAACACATTTAAGCGAAACAAAATTTTTGTTCACTCACATACACTTACAGGGCAAAGTGTAGGTAACCTGTGGCATCACTACTAGTAACAGTGCTATGTGCACATACAAATTTACCCCGGGGTACTATTTTTGGGGAAAATCACAGACCTATATGTTGTGGTGTACAGCTGACAATCAAACCATTCAAACTGATGGCCTATGTTTCATCACTATTGTGGCAAATAATTTCAATGCAGAAGCTGTTTTAGCTTATTACTGGACATAACTGTAGCTCTTTTCAAATAGGTACTTCTCTGACAGAATCTCTTATGATGAAAACACTTGATAATTAGTTCAGTTGTGGAAGTTGAAGCTATTTAAATGACATCTGAATTCAGTATGGGGAGGCAACTTCGTGTTTATATCTGTCGCACAGTGATGTCAACAGTAGAAGCTTTCTACATGATGTTTTGCCAACAGGAAAGTCGGAATGGGACGTGCAGTACACACTGCAGGCAAACCGGGGATATTTTCCTGCTAGTGCTACCTTCTTTGCATGCCTTATTTTTCTCACAAGATGTAACCAATCCTCAGGACTGATCTAGGCAAGCTAAAAAAGTAACAGCAGATAACAGCAAAAGGAACAAAATGAATAAAAGGAACAGCAGATAACCTGTTACATTCTTTACCACAGATCAACAATAAAAATTTAAGCAATGGGGAAAAAATATACTGCACTTGTTTAGGAGAAGCAAATGTATGTATGGCTATTCAAGACTTCATTCGGCTTCATGTTTAAGTGACACACAAGAATTAAGACCACAAATGTGACAATTAGCAACCATAGATAGCGGGCTTGTAGTGTTGTGATTGGTCTGCGGGGGAAAAGTGCATTGGTGATTACCAGATTGACGGCACCAAATGACATTGACTGCGGATTACCAACAACAAATGTTCTAACTCCTTTGTCGTGAGCCAGTAAATGCTATTTTCTTTTTTTGGTTTAGTTCCAGTTCGGGTTCAGTGAAAGCACTGTTTACTGCTGTACGGTCAGACCCAATCCTCCTGTGTTCACAATGGTCTGCAACACAAGAAGAGCTACTCGCCGACGGGATCCTGGCACCTCCTAGTAATGGGAGAAAAATTGTTCTTCTGTAATTCATGCTATGCACGACTACGCCACAGCTGGGCATCGGTACTGTGCATGCACTCTTCACCGCACACAACAGCATTAATTTTTGCCCGAAAATGTGACAGTCGACCGAGCTGTACGTGGCGAGTTGCCCCCAGTGTCAACGCAACAAATGCGCCACGCCTGCTCAGCCGGGAAGACTCCACCCTGCGAATCCCCCTCCCCCCCCCTTTACCAGTTTAAAAAGTGGGCATAGATTTGATGGTCCCTTAACCTCGGTCAAAGAATGGGAACCATTGGATGATCGTGTGCATCGACTACCTTTCACGCCATAGTGATACAGCTGCATTGTCATCTGCAACAGCTGCCAAAGTGACGAACTTCATTCTCAGTCGCCGTATACTTCAACATGGCCCACCTCGTGTCCTCATCAGTGACCGTGGGCGCCAGTTCACTGCTGACGTCGTTAAGGAGCTACTTCATCTGTCCGATTCTCAATTCTGCCATTCAGTGCCATATCATAAACAAACAAACGGTCTCACTGAGCGGACCATCCGGACACTCACTAACATGAATGCCATGCCTGTTGCTTCTGACCACAACTGGGACGACATCTTGCCGTTTATTACCCATGCTTACCACACTGCCAAGCATGAGACAATGAGACAATTCTACACAGTTGACGCACGTGTTCCCCCAACTACCTCAACACCATCTTCCCCTTCTTTCAAGACGAGGCCAGCCTATCAAACACCCTCTGCGTTGCTGATGAAGCTCAGAAACTCACTAGTCTCCACATACTGCCGTCACAAGACCGCTCGAAACTCCGCTACAACAGCTGACATCAGGAAATTCGTACTCGTGGGGAGACCTGGTTTTGCTCTGGACACCTCAGCGACAGCATGGACTGTGCAAGAAACTGCTGTCACATTAAGACAGCCCATTTGTGGACCTTGACTGACTTAGTTGTCTGAACTATGTCATGTTCAGCTTACTGCTTGAGGACGGCGTAGTCGCAGAACTGAAGTGGCTCGCGTACCTTGCTTGAAACGCTTTGAACCCCGTGACACTCACTGACTTGCAGAGATGGCTGCATCTTTGATGGGGGAAATGTTATGGCCTCCAGGGCCTTGCGATATTGGCCGCCTTAAATTTTGACACCAGCGAGAAAGATGTCACGTTGCAATACTGAGGAGGAAGACGATGAAGCTGGCTGGTAGCCCAGTCCGCCATCTTGGCTCGCCACCCCTTTGTAAATAAATGAGTTTTTCACTGTGATGACATCGTGGTGGCTGAAGCAAGCTTTGACAAGTGGTCTTGGGCAAGCAAGAATGATCCAGCTTCGCACCAAGCACTAGCCGATACAGCATTCCACTCTTAACAGTTATGCTGAAAACGATAATTGTTTCACCTTGAACAGCTGGGTACAACAGTGGGTGTGAGGGCCATCCTCAACATATCACTCACCGAGTTTAAACAATAAATACGGCATAAAGCTGCATTATCGCAATTGACCATGCAACTTCCAAGTGCAATCAGCAGTGTTTGATTCACAAACCAAACCAGAGCTTTATATTCATGAGCGACAGTATAGCTATTGCTGTTACATCAGCATAGCTACTGCTGTTACATCTGTCAGAAGTGCATTGTGCCACCACCACTCACATCACATGGAAAGTTGACAACTCGAAATTCAAGTCTGCTTTTATCAGGTTGTAGGCACTGCTTACACACTTGTAACGCTCATAATGTCCAGGTGGCAACCGAGGAGGAAACCACTTTTGCCGAAAAATGTTTCTCAGTAGGAGTGTGTTAAGACATGACGGCCAGAAGGCAGCCAAGCAATCATGATCCCAGTTAAAGGAGTCATGAGGACAAAACACAAATTCGATTCATTCGAAAGATTGCCTCGTTAGAATCATAATGCCACCACTGTTAACGCACACTTCGCTTAAATAAGCTACATAATTAGGAAAAAACGGAATGGCCATGCGACTCACTAGCTCATTTCCCGCAACACAACCTATGATGTCATATCAGCCCAGCTGCGCGATTGGCCGAGGACGGAAAAAGCAAACGCAAATTAGGCACGGCTTATAGGCTTTCCGAACGAACTATTTGCACTTAAGTGTAATGCATATTCGTTTTACAGCAGTAAGAATGGTGCAGTAAACAATGGAAGTTACGAAAACAGACGTAAGCATAGAAGTACCGATGCGCAGCTGTTGATACTGGGCGCACTATGCTTGTTTTAGGTGCACAGCACTCCACCGCTTTGAAGTTGTCTTACAGGACACTGGCCGATTGGCGTAAGCGGCGTTGTCTTACGTGGCCCTGTTTGTCAAGGATACCCCAGGTTTCACGAGACGATCACTTATTACAGTAACGAAAACAAGCCAGGTGCAAATACGCTCAAAAACAAAGCAACGGCGGACAACAGTTCGTGGATGACTATAGTAGTACCACCTGGGAGGGCTGATGGACAGCAAGGCCGCAAACCCGAATGACGCAGTGGAATTTCGCTTGAATACACGCGCTCATGACATCATTGCTGAAATTACGAAAACCTACGATTTGGATGGAGATTCAAAATTTAATCTAAAGTGATCAATTTTTCAGTGAATACGGCATCATTTGATGCCGGACAAGCGCTGGGGGCACTATAAAACGCGAAATCTTTCAAATAAAACAAACTTGTATTCGGTCTTCATGGCTCCTTTGTGTATACAAAGGCCGTTCCCTTAATTTGAAGTCACAGAAAGAAGCCAAAGTACCCACTCCTTCAATTAAGCACAGCAATTCCAAGGCAGACACAAAGCTGGAACACTGAAGACTACCCGAGGTTGCAGCTGTGCTATGACGATTCCTAAATGGCAACAAGCCAACTTTTTCCATTTCATTAATGTCGGGAGCAAAAGTATGGAGTCCACACAAGTGGCGGCCAAAATGTATTGCAGGGCCATCATGCGAAAGAGCTTCTGCTGTCGACACACTGGTTGTGCGTCCCATTTTAACTGCATGCACCTTCGTTGGCTCGCCTGAGTTGATACGCTTTTATTATGAAAAAGGACTGAGCTGTTTCGCTTCGGTTGCCCATGTGTCACACCTTCCCTAAGTGTTCTCGCTGAGCAATGATGAACGATGTAATTAGCGTAGAATGATATGCTGAACCAGTGGGCCGATCTTGTTACTCCTTATCACGAACTCAAGCACACGACATGCTTCACTCAAACAAGGCCAGAGTATGCATACTCTTGAGTCCCAGATTGTATAGGAAGTGCAACGATGACTGAAGAAGACGGAGTAACAATAAAGAACAGAAACACAGATGACAATTAATGCGCACACATAGCAACTGCAAATTCAGCCACTCACTGGGGCCAGCTTTGAAAAGAGGCACAACATGTGCAGCTGAAGCAACACTGTTCAGTCACTCTGCTTACCAAGGGTCTATTCGATTCAGCCTGCACCTCTTGAACCAATTCACAGCGGTGCAAAGTGGGTTCCGCCATCGGCGGAACCAGCCCTGCACTTTTTTCGTCTGCTTCTGCACCTCCTCGGCAGGGAGTGCAGGCAAAGCCGTGAACCCGTCCTGCACCCGTCGGCACCACCGGTGAATCGAACGGCGCCGGTCAGGTGCCGCGAGCTGCACCGCTGAAACGAACGGCGAAGTGCGGCACCGCCTGAACTGGTTCACGCGGTGCAGGTGAAACGAATAGACCCCAACACTGCATCAACGCATAGGTGCAAACTATGATGCGTGTAGTTAAAATAAGCGACACAGCCTTTATCTCGGCAGCAGTCGCCCTTCCCCAAGGTGGCACTGCAGTGTGTTTTGGTTGGTGCTTGCGTGGAATCCAGACTTTAGCTCCCGACAGTACACATTCGGCCATGTGGAATGGTTATCGATTGATTTCAAAGAATGAGTCAGTTTCACACAAACACCAGTATACTCAGCAGGTGACGAGCCTATTGTATACAGTGGGTGTACCCCAGAAGCAACACAGAACAGTATATCTGCTTTACCCCAACGAGCGTGCACTCTGACTGCTTGAACACTCCTGACACAAACAAGAGCACACTCAATCAGCCTAGCACACACCCAACCCAGACAAATGAGTAGACTGGGTCACTCACTAATGTTTCAATACACAGCTCTTGAAACTCCTGTTGTCAGCTGTTAAGAGAGGTTTTGCGTGAACTTATACAGCTGCATGGTGTTGCTACAACGCATATCCCCGCCTATGAAAAGCACTGCCCGTAGGATTACACCACCAGCGCCCGCACGCAAAACAAACTTCCCCGCGAGCGTGCTGTTGAGCACTGTTGCGCAGTGTACATGACGCTGTCGGCGTAAATAAATGCTGCCGGCTGCTGTCTGCAACAATCTTCGTGGATGTCTAGCTTACTGCAATAAAATTTAAAATCGTGCGCGCGCTTACACGAATTGTCGCGGACATTGCGGTGAACAGCATCACGGCAGCACATCACATACAACCAGTGGCACACAACAGTCGCCCGTACACAGCGCATCGGCGCGGGACCCTGGCCGTAGTCGCTGCCGCACCGCGAACTCCCACGGGCCACGGTCGGAACTTTCAGAAAGCAGTGGCACACAACAGTCGCCCGTACACAGAGCATCGGCGCGAGACCCTGGCCGTAGTCGTTGCCGCACCGCGAACTCCCACGGACGCACACAGAACTGACAGCTTGCTGGTTTGTCACTCCTTGGTCCATTTTGGACGTAGGCGAGTACAAATGACGCTGTCAACTTCTTCAAGCACACTCACGCACACCCAAAAACAAGGACAGGCCAGCCGTCACCAACATACACATCGGGGTATGCTTGCTGCCATAATATCGCGGCACTGCGGATCTCAAACTAAGCGCAGTGCAGGTATGCTTCCGCCGGCACAAACAAATGCTTCGTGGATTTATACCTCGATTCAAGCAGTCACAAAATAGTCGCGACGTACTATAAGCCGGTGCGACTATTTTCCTCCGCATCGCTTCGCTTGAGCTACGCCGCCATGTTGTTTTGCCTGAAACCTCCTGATAGCCCTGATTGGCCAGTAGGAGGTCGATAGGAACCAATCAGGGCGTTGGATGATGGCTGGCGAAACGCGTCATCATCGCGGTCCGGCGAAAAGTTGAAGTTGGCCAACTTCTGGCGGAGAGCGATTTTCGGCCGGAATGCACCGCGTTCCGGCCGCCGGAATGATTTTGGACGGGACGGAACGACCCCGCCGGAGGTACCTTTATGGGCCTATACGCCTCTTTCTACGTCGCTGTGGACGACGCTTGTTTTGAGCGGCTCAAAGACCCTGCGCTGTGGCCTCGGCACTGTCTTTTCAAGCCCTTCCGTGGTGAATTGCATGAAAAAATGATTCATGCAGAGCAGCAACGACTTGATGATGATGGCAGGTAATAGTAGCTTTGATTGCTTTTATCAGACCGTCCGTGGACTTCGCACAAAGTCAGCTGAATTTTTCTCAAGGGTCGTTTCTTCTTGCTGGCCTATAATTATTCTGACAGAAACTTGGTTGTGCCCGGACATAAGTTCCAATACCTTGTTCCCTCCGCATTACCAAGTTTTCCGGCATGAACGTGACCCGTTGCACGATAAACAACGGGGCGGTGGTGTGCTTATTGCCCTACATGACTCCATCAAGTGTAAACGCCGCCTTGACCTTGGATTAGAGAGTGAGTGTATTTGGTTAGAGGTGTTTTGTGATCGGGGTGAACGGCTCTTAGTGTGTACATACTACATTTCCCCCGAGACACATGCCAGTGAGTTCAGAAATATCCTTAACACAATCGAAACTACAGTAATATCTCACAGTGATCCCCATTTCCTTGTCACTGGGGACTTTAACGCACCGGGGATTTCTTGGGAGACTCAGCGGGTCAGTCAGGCGTCTCATCCAATATCTCCGAAGTGTGACTTTCTATTTGATTTTATTTCCTTTACTTCCTTGCAGCAGTGCAACCTCATTAGGAATTCATGTGGGAACGTCTTAGATTTGTGTCTGACTAGCTTGGAAGCTGTCGACGTCTCGCGCAGTGATACTAACCTTGTAAAACCGGACAAGTTTCATCCGTCATTACATATTTCATTGCATAACGTATCTCTCCTTCATTACAGTCCCCCTCTTTGCACACCAGGAAGCAGTAGTTACGACTTTGCTCGTGGTGACTACATTGGTTTATTTCACTTTCTTAGTAACACTGATTGGTCACAAATAGCTAACCTCAACGACGTTGATGAACAGACCGATTTTTTTACTGAAGTTGTTCACGATGGCTTGAGGAGCTTTGTTCCCAGAAAATTTGAAAAGAAAGGCAATTTTCCGCGTTGGTTTTCTGCTGAACTTAAACAAGCTTTGGGGAGGAAAAATCGAGCGCACAAGCAAGCTAAGAAAACGGGGCAGGAAAGGTGGCAGAATGAGTTTCGTCAACTCAGATCTCTTTGTAAATGTCTGGTTAGGCGCGATAGGTCGAATTACATTGCCGCGGTTGAGGCTGATGCAACACGCAATGCAAAAGCTTTCTGGGGCCACGTCCGTTCTCAAACATGTAAAAATTCACCTGGGAACATTAACCTCATCGATGAACGAGGAGAGAGCATATCGGACGTTGCCAATGCCTTTGCGCGACAATTCCGTTCCACTTATGGCAACAACAGTGCAGCTTGCCCCCCTCCACAATCTCTAGGTTACTGTAAAAATTCAGAAGTGTTGGTTTCGGAAAGTCTCGTTTTGAAAGCTCTGAAACAATTGAAGTCGTCATTTTCATGCGGCCCTGACGGCATTCCTTCTGCCGTACTGAAAGCGTTTGGTGATATCCTAGTTCCAGTATTGACGTGTATATTTCAAACTTCTCTCAAGTCTGGCAAGTTCCCCGCTCGATGGAAGAATGCAAGCGTTGTTCCTGTATTTAAGACAGGTTCAAAATTGGACCCCACGAACTACCGACCGATATCTATTCTATGTGCTGCTTCTAAATTGTTTGAGTCAATACTGCATAAACTACTCACATTCAGTATAAATACCACATTAATACCTGAACAGCATGGTTTTTTCGCGGGCCGATCGACCACTACCAATCTCGTCAACTTCATGCTGCATGCTTCGGAAGCTGTGCAAGGGAGAGGTCAACTTGATGTAGTCTACTTTGATTTAAGCAAGGCTTTTGATGTCGTCTGCCACGAGCTCTTAGCCAAAAAACTATCTGAGCTTGATATACAACCATCCCTGATATCTCTTATATGCAATTATCTATGTGATAGGTCATGTTTCGTGCATGTAAATGGACAGTCTTCTCTTTCCTATGAGGTCACCAGTGGTGTCCCTCAGGGCTCAGTTCTCGGGCCACTTCTCTTCTCAATCTTTATAAATGATGTCGCGACAATATTTAATTATTGTAATTTTCTTTTATATGCCGATGATGTAAAAATATTTAAATCTGTTTCCAACTCTGCCAGCTGTTCCGCTCTCCAGAGAGCAATCTCGTCCTTCTCGCATTGGTGCTCATGCAACAAACTCCTCATTAATATATCTAAAACTAAGGTAATGACATACACAAGAAAGACTGACATCTTGTTTCCCTATAACATCAACGGTGAATTACTCCCACGTGTGGTAGAGGTTAATGACCTAGGCGTCACTTTCGACAGTAAACTGAGCTTCTCTCCACACTCGTAGAGCTCTTCGATCGCTTGGCGTTGTCTGTCGCGTGTCCAAGGAGTTCAAGGAGCCGCTTTCTCTTCTCAAGCTCTACACAACTATATGTGGTCCTCAGCTTGAATATGCATCTGTTGTCTGGAACAGCACGAGCAAAACAAACCGTAAGCTTGTAGAAAGGGTACAAAATAAGTTCATATCTATCTTCAACCATCGCTTTGGCGATAGTAGTAATTATAACCCTGGATCGCCCTCTTCATTGACCCTATCATGCTTAACTTCCAGGCGGAACAAGGCTGATATTCTCTTCCTCTTTAAAATTATGCACGGCATAGTGTCTTGTGGTGAGCTGCTACAACATGTTCGTCTTTATGTGCCGCAAAAGTGGACCAGGAAACATGATACCTTTTGCAACCCCAATTGTCTGCGTGTCTTGTGCCCTGTGTTCCGACTGCAATGCACGTACAATCGGTACTCGGATTACCTTGATATATTTAATGATTGCCCTACTCTGTTTCGCAAACATGTCTGTGAGTTTGTATTGGCGTAACTGCCAACTTTTCTTATTCTGCATTTGTCTTTTATCCTTGAGTTCATGCACTTAAATGACTTTCATTCCGTAACTTCAACATAAGCTAGCCTTTCTTTTTTTTTTCGTTTTTCCCTTTGTATTTTGTATTTTATTTTGTATTTGAGAGATGTGTACATTATGTTTCGTGTGTTTCTGTTCCCGTGCGCCAGCACAAAGGCCCCCCCGGCTGTTCCTGGGCACGAAAATAAATGATTGATTGATGGATTGATTGATTGATTGATTGATTGATTGATTGATTGATTGATTGATTGATTGATTGATTGATTATTAATATTGCTAGTGCCTATCCCCCTAACTGTTTCTTTAAGTTCCTGGTGAACCCACGCCGACCTTCGTGTCTTATACAAACTGCTTCACAGCATTTTTTGATGCCAGAAACTGCTTGCATCAACAGTTTTTGGGTTCCGCCAAAAGCAACAAGGCTTAGTGCCCCTTTTAACACAGCTGCAGCGCTCAGAACACGTTCTCCTCTTCAAAAACAGCAGCATCTATACAAAAATCACTCCGGTAAGCTCTATAGTTTTCAGCGCCCTCTTCAGGAGTTTTCAGCCGGGTTGTTAGCTGTGGCACACTAATTTCATTTTCACTGCGCTCTTTTAGGGCGCAGCCCTTTGGCGGCTTGTATCTGGGTTTTGCGGTGGCGGCGCCCGTCTATGTCCGCGTAACCGGGTGAGCGAAAGAAGCAGGGAATGTAGAAAGAAAACGGACAGGAGCGCTGGCGAAAGGTGAGCAGGAGGGTGGGACGCACGACTATGGCGTCATCTCTCTCCCTGCCCCCCTTCACACTTTCGCCATGCGTCGTCGCGAAGACTAACAATTCTGATATTGCGCTGGCTGGCGCGATCATACCCAGCACAAGCCACCCCGTTACACCCAATGTCGCATCACCCAATGGTTCCCCCCGCGGGAAGATGCTTGTAATTTTTTCTTCACACATCGTCCTCATGTGTGCATTGATGTCACAGAGCTTGGGCTTAATTATTCGCATATGATGTTGATTCTGCGGCTGTAATTGTTGTATGTACTTATGTCTAGAGGCCGGATTCTTAGGCCCTAAAAAAGCGCGTTTAAGGCGGCAAAAATAGGCAGGTAAAAAAAGTTTTACGTCTCCAACTTTCTAAAAATAGGCACATAATTTCTTCCATAAATGCAAATAATTTTAAACGAAGACGTGCGCGACCTGTATCTACGCAGGAAAACCAAAAAATATTATTTTTTGTGATGACACATAGGCGCAATAGCTGAAAATGGTCGTTCGATTGACCCATAAAATTTTTGGACTAATGGCGGTCAAATGGCTTTATTCTTCGAGCGCCCTGCTCATATTCATATTCAATGGCTACAGTCGCTTGCTCGAGCGTCACTTATCGTGAAAAATCCATGAAAACAAATACTTGAAGGCAGAGAATACTGAGTAAAACGAGGGCTACTTTATGTCTGATTGACGCAATTAAATTAGGACACAAGCAAAAATTAAAGCAGTTTTACTCAACGTGAAAGCGGTCGGAAGTGCAGAGCAATCGGTGATTAAACCACCAGATGGGCTCTGGTGCCGTTATCCGCTCATTGCTACCCCCCCCCCCCGCTCTTCCCCTCCCGGCCTACCTCGTCTTTTGATGAATTGAACACAGGTTTTGTTCAATGCAGTTCAAATTTGAATTCCCGATTCCAATGCAATTCCCGATTCAGTTTCCAATTCCACATTCCAATGCGATTCCCGTCTTCGCAGTGATAGCGCCTGTGCCGGAAACAGCACGAGTGGGAGTTCTGTTCTTCTTGTGCTTGCTTTAATTTCGTACATGCCGCAGCCTTACTGCGCAGTTTTGAACGCGTCGTTTCTAAAGCGAAGCTTTTTACCTCTACCCCCGAAGCGTTCGGTCGCGACCGTTGGTGTCAACAGAAAACTCCCGCGAACAAATGAAAGAAGTTACTGGCATCGCCAGGAATCGAACATGGAACGAATAAAGAAATGGAGCGAGAACCCGTTGTCTTACCGATTGAGCTACGAGCCCACGCGGAAACGGGGGAGACGGACCGTGCACTCACCGAGCAAATCAGTGGGTTTACCCCCGGTGTTCTCGCTGAATGTCACGTGATAACGTCACGCGACCTCTCCCGCCGGTGTGCGCTCCGCCCAAGGCAAGTGTTGCGGCCGTATGCGCGCCTTGCTCATGCACTACCAGTTATGAAAATTAACGGAAGCTCACACCAACGCATGATATCTCCTCCTCTGTCTCTGCCGCCGATCCCGTCGGCGCTGGCAGAGAAGGAGGAGAAGTGAGATCGTCCTAACACCGGGTTTTAGCTTCCTTTAATTTTATATAAAAAGAGTTCCCGCTCATGTGCTTCACCAATACAACTCAACCAACCACCGTTCATGAATCAGCATTGATTTAACCTTAGCAAAGAATATCTCCTTGGAGTAATAAAGGGTGTGGTTAGGTGCATTTCACTTGTCTCTGGTTTCACTCATTGTAGAGCCAGGTGTGTGAATTCAAGTAACGTCGCATGGGTAATCGTTGCGGGTGTCGCTTACAACTTCGCTTTCCAACCACCTTCACAGGGTGGATTAGCACGCATTTTTCTATGTCTTCCACGGACAGTTTTTTCGCTATCATAAAACCCAACTCAACGAGCGTTCCTGACTACATGGACGCGGGGTTACCGGTTAATTACACATATTTTGCCTCAAATGTACCAGCACTTTTCTTTGCACAAAATAATGGAGAGAAGTATGACGAGGGCCTCCGGTTCAGGAGTTTCGGATGGCTATGACTCTAAACGGCTTCTTCAAGTATGCCGTTAATTCTTGGCCGGAAGGCTGAATAGAGGGAAAAGCGGGTATCTTTTGGAAGCCGATGTTTAGGTGCGTGACATCACGGGGCTCTTTTTGGGTCCCTTACGCCGCTGCGCAGCGTGAGTATATTACGACAGCGAACAAGCCACGGCGACAAGAGTGCTCTTCGCTTAAAAGAGACAAATAATACACGCAAGAGAGACGATTGCTTATTGATAATTTAACATGTACTCTCATGATGATTCTTACGTACAACTCCGACAATTTTCTCATATAAATAATATCCGAATTGTACAGGCAAGACATCCCAACACCGCCACTTCCACATATTTGAAGAGCATTTTTCAAAGGGTGCTGAGCAGCCGAATACATTTTTGGAGGGCAAGCGTATTTTAGAACCCGTCGGCAGTGTAAATTTTAAACAGTAAGGAAATGCAGCAGCGCGGTGATGCTTCACTGTTGGCTCTTCAATATACGAGTGATTGGTAACAAAGGCATTGTTATATCGCGGCGGAAGCCGCAGAAGAACGACGAAGCGACCACTGTCGTCGACGATCACCAACCAAAAACAACTTTTATTCAGAGGCATGCATTTATATACAGAGGTCACCTGGTGGCAAGTAAAGACAACATAAACCGAATCGAAACCGAAACTGAAACACTACATATTCCCCTCCTTAAAAGACCAATGTTAGTAATTGTTAGTGGATTAGTATTAGTACGAAAATACACAATATTTACAAATATTTACAACCACACATGGCATGTGCGCTTCACAATAATATCTGATGTACAACTATGCAGCATACATTCGACGACTGCTATATAACAAAAAAAAAAAAACAATTGCAGAACCACTAAAACGTCTCCACAAAGTCCACGTAGCAATCAATTTGTGTCAATGCACCAGTCTACACACACACACCAGCTACACACGGTCCCCGTATCGATCTGGAGGTCTTCTGTTCCTCGGTGGCTGGACCCGACGTTGAGGTACTGGGTGCTTCGACGCAGCTGGCGCTGAAGCTTGTAGCGTGGGCGTAGCTGGTGAAGCTTCGGACTGAGCCATTGAGGAGCGATCCTCGGGTCGCTCAGGCGACCAAGGCGGGGTTGCAGGTTCGGAGGCAGCGTTATGATGCGGATTCCACGCGGCTGATGGCGCAGGTACCTTAGATAACTTCGAAGCGTTCCAAGTTCGTCCATCGTCAAGCCGGAACGTTGATGGGCCTTGTTGGTGGACAACCTTCTGTGGGTGGCTAAACGCGAGGTCGCCCTTAGCAGATATTCCGGGTTTCTTAATTCGCACAAAATCACCAACTGACACTGTTGTCTTCTTCGCGGCCCTGCGACGGTCTGTGTACTCTTTGCTGTACCCTTGTCTGCTCTTCACGCGTTGGCGTAGACGACAGAGTTCGGAAGCAGGATCGCTGAAGAAAGTTGGTGATGGGTGGCCCACAACGTCAAGACGTGTTCTCGGTAGCCGCCCGTGTAGGAGAACGGATGGTGCAACACCCGTAGTGGCATGTGGCGTGCAGCGATATATAGCCAAATAATCTGTTACCGCTTGACGAAGCGGACGTTGCTCTAACATTGCAACCTGTACGAAATCCTTGAAGACACGGTTGAACCGCTCTAGCAGTTCAACAGCTCGAGCAGTTCAACCTAGCAGCGATGTGCCTTGCGAAACAACGTAGAACAGAACCGACGCTTCGCGTTCCTTGTATACGACCTTCGATACAAAGCATCCTCGCACGGGAATAGCTTGTTTCGAGTAATCTAGCAGCTTCACACGGGGCGCGAGCAGCAGCGCATGCCCGGCAAAATGCCTATCGAAAAGATCACCCGCCAGAATGGAAACCGAGGAGCCCGAGTCGATAAGAAATGTTAACGGCGCATGCCCGACTGTTACCTCGACGTGAATACCGGCGCGCCTGGATGCGGTCACCGACAGAATGCTCACAGCTTCGTCGGGCAAATTCTGGTCGCTAAGCTCGTGAACACGAACGCCCTGTTGCTTCTTTTTGCATACTGAACTAAAGTGCCCAATGAGCCCACAATTATAGCAACGCTGACCTTTCGCTGGGCAGCGGGATGACGCGGCACGATACTGGCGCGAACCACAACGGTAGCAGTAAGAAGAAGAGGTGGGTGGGCGCGTACATGAAGCAGGTTGGTGGGTGTCGGGATGCGGGCGCGTTTCGGTACGAGGTGCAGGCAGAGGCGTGTCGCTACGCGAAGGACGGGGGGCAGTGTTCATTTCGACTGCGGTCGTGCGGCGTTGAGCGAGAGCTTTTTGATATACGCTGCACGGTGCCTGAAGCAATTTCTCGAAGGTCCTCACTAGCCTGTTCGATTTGTGACGCTAATTGTATTGCTCGGAAGAACGAGAGGGTGGAGCCTTCAAGAAGAAGGCGTTCGCGAATGTGCTGGGGCGAGACCCCTTCCACGAACTGGTCACGAAGCGAGTCTTCAGGTGAAGCAAAAGAACATGCAGCGGCAAGCGCACGTAGTGCGGCAACGTACTCCTGAACAGACTCCCCTGGGTGCTGAATGCGACGGCGAAAGCGGTGCCTTTCTAAGACGACATTGCTTGAGGTTGTGAAATGTTGCGTTAAAGTCGCTACAGCTTCGTCGTAAACAGAAGGCTGAACGGCGGCGGCCTTACTAGCTTCAGTGAGTTTGTCGTCGGCGGCCATGCTAGCTTCAGGAAGTTTGTCGTCGGCGCTTGACTCACCGGTCTGGGAGGCATCCGTTGGAAGCGGTAGACTGGAGAAGACACGTTGACCCTCAACGCCGAGGCTGTGTAACAGCAGGGCCTTGCGACGTTCGGGCGGAAATTCGGACGCTCCGGATGCCAGTAGGTAGTTTTCGAAAATGTGGTGCCATTGCGTCCACGGAAGAGGAGGGCGGCCGGGTTCAGGCAGGAACGGGGGCGGCGGAGCAAGCCCGATGCAGCTCATGGCGTCGAAAAGGTGCACGCGTGGTTACGCCCCCCGAAAAAGACGCATCCTCGTCGCCATTGTTATATCGCGGCGGAAGCCGCAGAAGAACGACGAAGCGACCACTGTCGTCGACGATCACCAACCAAAAACTGAACTTTTATTCAGAGGCATGCATATATATACAGAGGTCACCTGGTGGCAAGTAAAGACAACATAAACCGAATCGAAACCGAAACTGAAACACTACAGGCATCTTAAATGTTGAAGAGTTGCGTTGAAAATATAATTGGATTTGAGTATGCTTCTAGAAACGAGGATGCCACTTCACATGCTTGACGAAACCTGTTTTGAGAGCACGCGGAACGTATACAGTCTTAGAATCTTTTGTGAAAATTGTGGAAACGATAGCAAGCCTCCACCATCTCGGAATTTTGTATTAAAAATTGTGCGCCTTGCCAGGGAGAATGGGCGTCCCATTTCACTGCATTGCCTCTAAGCCCTATCGCGGTGAGCTGTGTGAGCAAATAATCTATGCCGAGAAGCCGTCGCGATAGGAGTTAACTGTAGTTTCGATGTTTTTGTACCGAAATGTTCATGTTCTACGAACAAAATCGGCTGAAATTTTTTCTAATGTTGTTTCTTGCTTTCCTGTCATCATTCTTACAGACACCTGGTTATGCCCGAACATTAGCGCTAACTTCTTTCTGTCAAATTACCAAGTATTTCGGCATGACAGTGAACCTTCGCGCGGCAAACAACGGGTTGGAGGGTTACTGGTTGCCCTACATTATTCCATTAGTGTAAACGGCGCCGGCACCATGAATTAGAAACTGAGTCTACCAGTTAGAGGTGCTTTGTTCTCGGTGTGAACGCCTCTTAGTATGCACTTACTACATACCTCCCAAGCCTTACACCGCTGACTTCAAAAATACCGCAAATTTAATGGGAACTGACGCACCCTCTCACAGTGATCACAATTTCCGAATAATTGGTGACTTCACAGGATTCCAAATTTCATTTGAAACTCAGTTGGTTAATCGGACGTCTCATGCGATGTCACAGAAGCGGTACAATTTACTAGATTTTGTTTTTTTTTAACTTCATTACAGCCGTGTAAGATCATTAAGAATTTGCGTTGAAATGTTTTGGACTCGCATTTTACTAGCTTAGAAAACGTTGAGGTTTCACGCAGTTATATTGACCTTGTAAAACCTGACAAGTTGCACCCCCAGCCTAACTCATTTCAATTTCTAACGTATCCCTCGCCCACCATAGTCCTTCCGTCAGCACACCAGGTAGCTGTGGTTACAACTTTGCTCGTGGAGTCTATATTGGCTTATTGCACTTCCTCAGTTAGGCGGATTTGACGCCATTGGTCAACCTGAACGACACCAACGAGCAGATTCATTTTTTCGCCGAAGTTCTTCACGACGACTTAAGCAGATTTTAGATGCAAAACATCTCTTTGTCGACCCTCCGTCGTACGACGTCTGGCGTCCGCATTTCTCCTCCTCTCCACACCACCTGTGATAACACCACTCTCTCCCCTCCTCCTCTCCACACCACCTGTGCGCTAACGCGCGCTGCTCCTCCTCTCCACACCACCTGTGCGCTACGCGCACTGCTCCTCCTCTCCCCTCTCCACACCAGCTGTCCAATCACGCGCATGCGCGCTGCTCCTCCTCTCCACTCCCTCTGCTCTGCAAATAAACCCGGTCCACGCTCCGCTCAGTTGCTTCTTCGGTACTGCGGCGTATGATGACTGGAAATGGACGCCAGCGATACCGTCAGCGAACTGGCTGGCACACCTTCAACTAGCGCAGTCAGCACACTGTCAGAACCGCGAGCACCTCCGAAGACAAGGCTGCACAGAGGAGAGCTCGCGACGCCGAACGTAAACGGCAGCGTCGAGCTAGCAGCGGTTTCCTCGTTTCGAGAACGAGAAGTCGCTTGGAAACGCCAGCGGCGAGTAGCTGATCCAGATTGCACGTCTTTGCATCCCCTCAGGGTTCCCACGTGGGAAGATGGTGTAATTTTTTTAAATGCGGAGCATTTCTTAGGCTCGCGATGTCACTCGTCGATGTTGTCGGCGCCGTCCACACGCTCACTGCGCATGCGCGTCGCGTCGAGGCGCAGGTGCGCGTCTATCCCCCGTACCCTCCTCGCTCTCAACAACAGGTGCGGCGGTGCGGGAGGAGCGCGTGTACCCCATGCGCTCCGTCGCTCTCAACAACAGCTGCGGCGATGCGGGGGGAGCGCGTCTGTGCGCGCATGCGTCGTAGCTACCCGTGCGCTGCGTCGCGCTCAACAGTAACGGCGGCAGGGCGTGTACACGTGATAACGGCGTGGTGGGTGCGTGGAAAGTTCGCGCGCTTGTGTACGGAAGTGTGCGCATGCGCGTCTCTCCCCCGTACTCCTCTCCCTCGAACGCGGGCGGTGTGTATATAAGCAGCGGAGCGCGCGTTCGGAATTCAGTCAAGGGCGTCTTTGCTTGGCTTTCGCTTGACTTGACGCTTTGCTTGACGGCACCAAGCAATAAACACAGACTTTAACTTTACACTTCTTGCCTTCGCTTCTCCTTCATTCAATAAATAAGAATAATAATGACGAAATAACAATTAAGCATTCCCAAACCATACCCAATTACGCAACATTCACGCGATACCCCCACCACTCTGCGACGCATTTACTCGAGTTCCCCCCGTGGGAAGATGCGGGCGGGTTTTCTTACCCAAAAAATCACAAAAGAAAAGCGATTACCCGCACGGGTTTTCAGCCTAATTAAGAAAAGCCCTTGATAGAAAGAATCAAGCTCAAAAACACGCAAAGAAAACTGGCCAAGAGAAGTGGCAGAGCGAGTTTCGTCAACACAGATCTCTTTGTAAACATCTGCTGAAGCACAGTAGGTCCAGTTAAATTGCAGTGGTTGGAGCTGATGCGCCACGCAATGCTAAAGCTTTCTGGGGTAACGTCCGTACACAAACCCCCAAAATTATCCAGGAAATATTCCCCTTCTCGACGAGAGGTGTGAGAACATTCACGACGTTCTTAGTGCCTTTTCGCAACAGTTCCATTCAGTATACGGCAAAAATGGGCAGCCTGCCCTCCCTCAAATGCGTCCAGGGTATGATAAATGCTCAGAAAGGTTGGTTTACGAAGGTCCTATGTCAAAAGCTTCAAAGCGAGTAAAGCCCCCATTTTCGGGTGGCACTGACGGCATTCTTTCTGGAGTACTGCAGACGTATGGGGATCTCCTTGTTCCGGTCGTGACGTGTATATTTCAACTTCCCTCAAAACTGGCAAGTTTCCCACTACTTGGGAGACTGTGCGGGTTGTTGCCATATTTAAGTCAGGGTTTATATTAGACCCCACAAACAACCTTCCAGTTTCTTTTCTCTGCAATGCTTCGAAACTCTTTGAGATTGTACTGTATATACTACTCACATTCAGCGTAAAAAACATACTATTACCACAGCAGCGCGGACTTCTCGGTAGGGGATCGACCACCACCAATCTTGTAATTACAAGATTGGTGGTGGGGGGAGACTGCCTGTTTGCATGCACGAAGCATCATCTATCTTATAAATAATTAAAAATAGGTATGTGAGGGACGGGTGTAAATTGAGTTGACACAGCTTTTTAAATAATATATTGTGGCGGACGACATCATAGCTTTGATCAAATCAAAGTAAACGACATCGAGTGTTCCTGTCCCCTGCGCAGCTTCCGAAGCATGCTTCGGAAGCTGCGCAGGGGACAGGAACACTCGATAATGACACTTTTTTGGCGACGTCACTTCCATGACGGATATGACGTCACAGAAATCTTGGTGTACCCGGGCATAAAACACTTTCGTGTTAAAAAACACATAATAGGAGTCGGTATCGAGGTGAAGAGGCCGCAGTGGTTGCGGCGCTGTACCCCTAGCTAAAGAGCGGGTGAGGCACTTTTACCAGTACGCATTTGAACATGGAAGGTCAACGAAATAAGGACGAGGGAGGCAGAACACAGGCAGCCGCGCTTCAATCGCTTGCCTGCCGGGTGTTTAGCGGCGTTCTAAGTTGGTGTTAACTGCCAGCAACGCTGATAGACCTTAATGCAATTAAGATGTGCCAGATGACCCCTGTAATGCTTCGTGTGTGTCTGTGAGTGCCCAGAAAGGCCAATCCTCCAAAGCACTATACAATTAGGAGAGGTAACGCGATAAATAAAATGTGTATGCATAAAATAAAGGCATATATTGACGCTTTAAACGCCTAAAAGTCGCAAGAAATATAAAGGCCTCCTGCGGGAGGTCGTTGCTATTAAATATTGCTTTTATCTGCCGCACAAATTTATATTGCCCTGTCGCGTTAGAGTACGGCATGATCCTGTAAACAGAAAGGCCTACACATTCACTGTAGGCGTGAAAAGCTGCAGGGCACATTCAGAGGAACAGGCAATGCAGTTTTTGCTTTCACTACTAAAAATACTGCTTTTTTATGGAGGCAAACTGTGCATAATCAATAATGAGACCAGTTTTTTTATATACAAATGAAAACAAAGGACAACGAACATCACTCCAAATTTATTCAGATAGTTTTGCCCTTCCTTCGTTTATTATTTCTCTCTCTCTCCTTGAATTTGATGTTTAAACGTACAAGAACCCATTGAAGCATCATTGAAATCTTCAAAAGTTTACGAGGTGGCATTGCCGAGCCGCTTCAAAAGCCGGAACCAGAGCAAAACTATGGTTTTATCCGCAAAACGGCCCGGAGTAGCGCAATTTTCCCCCACATGCCAAATAAACTCGCAGGGGGGCGTGGAAGGCAGATATAAAGCTATTTTTTGAACATAAGAATGCCTGGCGAGTTGAAGTACTATTTTAATGTCCGTCCATCCCGACTGGTCGGGGAGCGCACAAGCAAAAAGCGTTTGTCGCCGCATTGAGGTGCGGGGAATACGAGTGCACTGTTTTAGTACTTCGCAAGGCATGTATTATGCTGCGGCCCCTCTGTTTTTGTGAACATTTCAAAATTTGAATTTCAACAAACTTCGACATACTGGAAAGGCTCATGCTAGGTTACCCTTCTTTGAGGGAATGAAACGTACTCGGTATGTATAGCAGCAAGATGCGAGCCCGTGGGCCATTAGGAAAGCAAAATGAAAAATAGGAACGCGCCAAATGACTCTTGTAATGCTGGAGAGCCTTCTTGCGGAGGAAGAAAAATACAGGCAAGGTGTTTTTGGCACTCCGCAGAATATTTTTATGGCGGCGGCACAAACGACGATGGGTGTCTTCAGAATCCTGATTTACCGAATTCAAAAAAGCTGGTGAGGGATGCGAAGTAATATTCGGTGTCGCTCGCTCTCTAAATTCCACAGTGGAACTCCGATAATACGACTTTCAAGGGACCGCGTGAAAGCGTCGTATGACCGGGGTGTAGTATTATCCGGGTACGGCTAAATGCCGCCCTAGATGGTGTCACGCGACAGGTGGGCTAAAACTTTTTTGGACCACTATATTAAGCGCGTTCTCGCGTTAATTTGCGAATCCCTCACTGAAATATAGATCTCAAACTAAAACGCCTATTTTGTGCCCTGCTCCCCCTCCATGGCGTCTGCGCTAGCCCGCTAGCTATGCGCCGCGCGCTACGCGACCCCCGTGCCCTCTGGCGCTACTTATACACCCCCAGCTGTGCGCCTCGCGCGCGAGAGATGAACTCGACGTGTTCGAGAAGATTGAGAGGGGAATAGGCGAGAGTGCGACACTGGCAAGGCCAAGCGAAACGAACGACAGTACAAGGCGGCGATGCAAAAAATGGTGGCAAAGAAAGGAACGGAGCTACAACGCGGCTTTCACATTGATAAGCAGAGACCAGTGACACGGGGATAGAGAGAGGGTCGTTAAAGGAAGAAACTTGGATCTAGCGGGCGCGAAAAAGCGGGTGTTCCGGCATCGCTGTAAGGCTGCGTCGTATGTGTTTTCGCTTCCGTCGGCACGATAGGAGCTTCAAATTCGTGGTCCACCGGGCACTTGGACTTCGACTTCTCGCGGTTGGCGCATTGGCGTTCTGATGCCGCGTGGGGCCGTCGAAGGTTAACTTCCGCCTGCCAGTACCCGCCTGCTTGTAAGCGTCTGTTCAGCAAGTGGTCGGGCCCACCTTCCGACCTTGTACATCAAGCATCGTCAAACGGGGCTTGAGACGAGGCGGCGAAGCGGTGAAACGACGGGAAAAGCGCCGGTTTAGCCCCTCCAGGACCTGTCGTAAGGAGCGGACCGGGTGCACCCGAGCGTTTTATATTCGGGGTTTGTAATGCATTGTTTGTATGGGGAGTTTGCGGGGACCGCGGTGATCCATCGTAAGAAGCGAGTTGTCGTAAGTCCGGGGGACGTATCAGCGGGGTTCTACTGTAAAAAAAACTTTCTAATACAGAGTTTTAGCATTCGGTCTGTTGCGTCTTGTCAACCTTCTACGTGTCGTTGCACGTGGCGCGCTGTAAATTTGTGCACCGGTGTTTGTATTTGGCTGACGGCGGCGACAACTGGATTTCCTAGGGGTGCTTTTATCGTTCAGGTGGTCATACTTGGAGGTTAGTGAGCGTGAGTAGATGGCTGTTCGAGATTATGTTGTGTATTTTCTCGCATAAAGGGAGAACGGCTGCGGTTGGACAGCAATGTTATTATTACATGATAACATAAACTTCATTATACAATAACATATATAGATAAATATAATTTCGATAACTCTGAGACAACGCCAAAGCCACAGATGTCATGTCATTCAGTCGACCTTCAAAGTCATTGGGCGGAAAGAGGCAGGTAACACCCATCGTATAAAAAGCCCCTGAATGCTTCTAGGGAGGTAAAGGCAAAGCGAACCAAAGTACGACTGGGCATGATCAGTTGAAACGGCGCATTAAAAAGGATAGCAGAGTGAACTAAGAGTAATGAAAGTGAATTAAGAGGAACAAGAGGGAAATAGGAAGACACAGCAAATTAAGGCAAATCGATGTGAATTAAAAGCGATAAAAATCAATTAAAGTAGGTGTCTGAGTGAATTAATTGAGGTCAAAGTTAATTAACAGAATTCAAACTGTATTTGCCCGAAGCCACGTTAATAAAAAAGAAAGACAAATCATATTACGAAGAATTAAAGTGAATTGGGAGGAATAAAAAAAACTTAAAGGGAATAAATAAGCAAACTAGGTTGGATAAATGCGAATTAACATGAACTGAAATGAATTAGGGTGGACAAAAGTGAATTACGAAGAAAAAAGCAAATGGAGAGCAATTAATGCTGATTGACAGGGAAATAATTTGAACAAAAGAAATTAGAGAGGATTACTATGTGGATTAAAGACTATCAAAGTAATTAACGTGAATGAAACGAAATCACCAGGCTCGAAAAGTGCCTTAAAATGGATTCAAGTGAATTACTAAGTAGGATGAAGCAAATTACGACGTGTTGTTTTCAAATAAAAACAATTAGAGTGAATTAAATTGTTTGACTAACTGAACTAAGTTTTATCTATGTGAATTACAGCAATCAAGGTGAATCAAAAGGAATCTGTCTGTCTGACACAGCAAATTAACAAGAATCAATGTGAATTAAGAAGAATCAAAGTAACCTAAAGTTTATGAATAAAAGAAATAAGATGGATATACGTTAATAACCAGAAATCAAAGTGAATTAAAATGGTTCAAAGTGAATCATAGTATTTAGAAGTTTTCTTTCCACCATGTTTACAGCTTCGCTGGCTACACACTTTTGCTGGGCGGAATTGCCTTGAATTTATTTTTGTTAGAATGAGTGAGCTGAAGAGCACATGCACATTATTCGAATGTGTTACTCCAGCTCAACAAAATGCGTGTTAAACCGGAAAACGTGCTGGCATGTGATATCAGCAGCATGAAGGGCTTCCATTACTCACCACCAGAAAAACAAATTACTGTCTTTACGTCTGGTTGTTTTTGTAGGCGCTAGACAAACATTACATTTGGAACCGCGTGTCTTGTAAGCGGGCTCCAGAAGTTTGTTCAGTAACGGATGCACCTTACAGGCCCGCACTGTGGCCCCAGGGAGCCCGGCAACTGTTCCGAGGTCGCGCGAGGAACTCTTTCTTCGGGGAGAGAGGTGGTCTTCTGCCTATGTGATGGCCGGAATCCGCCTGCCTCCATTATTTTCCTCGACTGGGTGTGTCTCGTGTCCGCGGCGCTCGCATCGGCGCTTGGTGCACTGTCGGCTGCACATCGTCGAGACGGGCTAATTAGGAGCCTGTTGCGGCAATTCGACGTGGCAGGTTTAAGCGATCCAATTAGGCTTGCTCATTAAGCCACTGCTATACCGCTCTCCTATTTTCTCTGCACTTGTTCTCTGTTCCGGCACCGCTAAGTGTATTTGCTCTCGCTCGATAGGACTCCAAGAAGCATCAGCCGAGACAGCGTTAAATAGAGAACCGAAGCCGACGCTTTATGAAAGATAATACACAGAACACCTGCGAGATCCCTGTACAGGTACAGACGAACGCACACTAGCCGTTTGGGGGGCTGCTTTCTTTGCTTCGGAAAAATTGATTTACAGATAACATTCTCGTAATTCTGTCGGTGTTCCAAGGCTAGCGGAAAAAACACGACACTGAACTGCCAAGGGCGCCTGTGTTATGAACTCCGTCTTTTCCCCACCCAGGAAAACACGCCTCCCGTATACCCGCAGCGCAATGCGGGAGTAAGAACGCACCGTTGGACAGCAAATAGAACTCTACGGCGTCTCATGTACACACCGAAAAATGGAATGTCTTTTGCTCTAGGCGCATTAGACATTAGACATATTTGGCGGCTTTATATAGTGCGTCAGAGCCCCCTGTATACTATATTCTGTAGCTAAATTCTCACCAACAAGATGGCGTGGGGGATCACGGGCATCCCCTTTTTTTTAGAAGTGCGAACGCACTGCATCGTCCGGACACGCATGTGAGGGAACGGTAATACAACTGAGTTGTTACTGTTCCCTTATCGGGCACATGACTAACGAGGCGCGCGCCGTGAACCCCTCCCAATCCCGTTATTCTTCTTAATACTGGCCGGGGAAACAAGCCTCCGTCTTTCGCGCCCAGCTCCAACTGGCGACAAAAGACGCCACCTTTCCTTGACTGCTGCTCCCATAGTCACCAAGCTGCGTTCGAAACACCTGTCCATCAACAGCAGGCGCTTTTGATCGGGTAATCCTAGGGCCATTTATAACAATATTCAGCGCCTGGATTCGTCTTCTTAGGCACTCGTGACTCGGGCGCATGACCTTATACTACACGCGAATAGACTGGGTGAAATCACTTGTTGGAAGTCTGGCAAAGCCAAAGAGCCAGTTTTTAGAACTGAATCATGTTCACCGTTCGCTTTGGTCTATATCTAAGCTCTTCTTGTTGAAAAACAACCTTCAGGTGTATAGCAACGGGACACATCTACTTGAGTGCTCACATCTGATGCACCTAGTGGTATGTTGTACAAAATCACCTGTTGGTAATGTCGTTGATTTTCGAAGCCATTTCGCAAAAAAGCCACCCCAATAGCGTGTGGTTATGAAGTTAGAGTAGCTGACAAAGCGGAAGCAGAATGAGCGAGTTCCCCAATGAAGCTGCAAGACTGCTCAAAAAAGCATTGGGGCGATTTCATGCAAACTTTTTAATTATTTGTTAGCAAGCCTCATTTCGTTCACTTGCGTCATCAAACATGCCCAAATGAGTCTTGCCTGGTCTTTTTAACGCATGTGCAGAAGGCTAGTAAATTTTTGCTTAAAAATCGTTGTAGAAAAAGTTGATGGTGACATATACATTTAGGTCTTGAGATGTAAGGCGCGATAGCGTTACTTCGGCATGGAGAGAGCGTTTTAGATTGGAGTCGTGCATTTACCATTTACGCTTTCGGAAGATTGAAGTTAGCGACGATAGATAGACTAGCCGCAGCGATCACTGCGGCACAGGAAATGCAGACGACATTTCCGCTTGTGTTGCTTAAGATGGCCCGAAAGGCTGCGGTTGCGCTGTATTGGTCAGTTTTAGCAAGAAGGTGATATTGTCAGTGTCTCATCGTATTTATTCTTTAGCGTTGTGGGCTAACGGAACGTTTTTATTTGTTTATAACACACACGCAGAGTGAGACAGAAAGACGGAGAGAGAAAGGGAGTGAGAAAGAGGGAGAGTAGGAGCTTCATTCAGTAAAACTTAATGGACGTTGTTCACCTCTGAGCATATCCTTAAATATGACCACGTCGCGCAAAGAGGATGGGTGTTTACTCGTATTTAGCATAGTTTAAGGTTAACGTCGCACGTTTCCCACGTAACATCTTCGCCCATCTAGACTTATGGATATATGTGTTTGATTGTATCGCGCGCCTAGTTTACCGTTATTCGCCGCTTAGATCCTTGTGTGGTACGGAGAAGGATGGTGTTCCTAGGCGTAGGATGAAGATAAATTGCCAATACTTTTCCGGAAAAGAAGTGCGGTAGTCGTCGTCAACCTGGAGTACGGTATGGGAGTTTGCGTGGATCTTTGTCGGATGAATCGTTCCCTTTTATAGTGGCCTGAATTTTCATCTTCGTGGATTTAAGGGTCCTCCTCGATTGTTCAGGTGCTATACCTGCAGCCAAGAAACTAATTGCCTTTTGAGCACGTGTAACGATGTTTAAGCATAGTTCCGTTAGGCGGATTGTAAAGACGTTTTCCGCTTTTCCTTTACAATGTTTGGAGGGTAATCAGTCACAGCGATTGACACTGTAGTAGATAGCGACAATTGTTAGCTTCGTGCTCTCTTCGTGGGCATATACTGTGTTTTCATAGTTTTGAAGCTTTCCTCGAAACAATTTGATCCTAGCCTTTCACCTGTTCTTGTGTACGTCTGGGTTTATGTTTTTCAGTAGTGGGAGGGCTTTAATGGAGAACCGCTGGATTAGTGACATATCCATCATGTCGTCCAGACCTTTTCTCTCTGGAAGTGCGGCTCATATTCCATAGGATGGCCGGTCCCAATTTGTCCCAATTATTTCCCAGGGGCTCCTTTCGTGCTAAAATAGTGGCCTATCAGATACATGCAGTTATTACAAGACAATTTATGGCGTTGCGCTGCTGAGCACGAGGTCGCGGGTTCGATTCCCGGCCGCGGCGGCCGCTTTTCTGATGGAGGCGAAAAGCAAAAACGCCCGTGTGTACGAGATTTCGGCGCACGATAAAGATCCCCAGGTGGTCAAAATTAATCCGGAGCCCTCCACTACGGCGCGCCTCATCGCCTGCGTGAAGATGCGCAAAAATTGCACATCTTCACATGTATTCTTGTTTTATATCTCGAAACCAATCTTGAAACCAACGTCTTCTCTTAATTAAAAAACGCCGGCACTCCTGATTATGCGCTTACATTTTGCCCAAAATATGCCCGAGTTTTCCTTTGCGCGGAATAATGCGGACATATGGTTTGGTAGTTAAAACGGTCCTCGGTATATATACTTCGTGTTCTAGCATTCTTTGGCTTTGGCCAGGCGGCTGAACTGAATGACAGACTGAGCCCGACCGCTACGGGCGATCTTGCCTTTGCTGTAGCGTTACCGTCGATCCTTACGAGTCACTTGGAGCCCAAGTTGGCCGCTTCAGGCGAGGAAGCCTTTTTGTTACGCTGGTCCGCACGCTTCATCCGAACAACTTCCTGGGGCCGAATTTTCCAAAAAAGGGCGTCGTTCTGAAGCGACGTGGTGCTGGCATGCAAATGTATGTATTCTTGAGTCGTGGCGTCGTTTTGACGTCGGGGAAACTGAGAAAATCACAGAGGGTTCCTCAATGAGAACCGACCTCACCATGGCGCAAAGCGACGCGTACTGAACCCCGTCACTTTGAGCTGTCGTAAAGTTACTTCTCAAAGAGGAACACCGTGTGGTAGCCTCAGTTTCCAACGCATCAAAGCGACGCCCCGAAACAAGAATACATGCTTTTGCATGCCAGAACCATGTCGCTTCAGAACGACGCCCCTTTTTTTGGAGAATTCGGCCTCTGAGCAACTATTGCCGTATAGTATAGATTCTGAACTCTTTCTTTGCGCAATTGTGAACTTTCTCTGAATTGATTTTGTAGTAGCTTGTTCCCAACCCCAGACGTTTGTTGTGCAGTGTGTTATTGAATGCCCGGGTTACTTGGAAACTCACTAGTTCGTTTTCTGTTCTTTATGACAGCGCCGTTACCACTGGTCGCTGCGCCCTGATATGTATCAATGCATATATTCGGCAAGCTAGTCCTGCGCGTCCTCTTCTTCGTCTCGTGTCTACCAGCAAACATATTTTTCTCTCTCTCTCTCTCTCTCTCTCTCTCTCTCTCTCTCTCTCTCTCTCTCTCTCTCTCTCTCTCTCTCTCTCTCTCTCTCTCTCTCTCTCTCTCTCTCTCTCTCTCTCCTGCGCTGTTTTAATATCCACCGCTAGTCCTCTGTCTGTGTCCAATTCTGTGTCTCGTCTCTACTGCGCTGGTTTATCATGTCCAGCGCTAGCCTTGTGTGTCCTCTTTGTTTTCTCTATTGGGCTATTTTACTTTTTTTAACTGCCCCATGATACGTAGTTTATAATAAATTTTCTTTTTACACAAAGGAAAATTTTCGTGTTAAGGTAGCCGAAGCAAGTCTATCGTTTGTATTAATTTGTGAAAAATTACAGCCCCTCTTATGTGGTATCACAAGACCGGCAACAACTGCTGCGCAGAGTTTCGAAACCAATTCCAACTTTTTTAGTACTTCAAGGAGAACCGATGTGTTGTTCAATTTGTCGCCCTGTGGATTGGCCCGCGATTCATGACGGAAATTATTTTGTATACTAGTGCGCTGCTGTACAGCGTTCACTCGTGAATTTTGTATCGGTAAAACGGTCTAAGGCTTCTGCCCCAGAGATGTCGTTGGGAAAGCACTACGTGGTTTGGGCTCCTGAATTTCGGTAGATTGTTTGGATTTGATTATTTGAAAATTTTCGAAAAGCAGGTCTACCTCGGCGCTGCTCAAACAGGTGCGACAAACTAAACACGACCGCACCAAGTTAAAGATTCAGCAAAATTTGGAGTGAATCAGCTTCATGAAACTTAGTAGCATATTTTTATTTTAGCAGAATATTATCAGGATGTTAAAAAAGTTAGGCGTGAACCAAAACATTCTCTTACGATGTCAAAATGCGTCAGCATGGCTCCTCACTGAGTTGTAAAAGAATATGTGGAGCAGCGTATGCTGGCATCGTATGTGTAATTTGCAGACTGGTATGTTGACGTCGCAGTGTGGTTGCAGCGGTGGCGTAGAGGTAGAGAATCCACCTCGCGTGCAGAAGGACCATGGTTCGAAACCCGGTGCCAAACAATTCGCACCACATTTAAAAAAAGGAAATCTGCATATTGATGGAATTGCTGAATGAGGCTTTGGGTGCGGCCGGACCCCGCCGACCATTGCCGGTAACGCACTCCCTCACCAGAGCAGGATTGGCCACCCTGGTGTAGTAACGGCCACAACCTCCCATCAATACACCAATTAACCCCCGGCCCTCAGTCTCCAGTGGCTGCTAAGCAAATGATCACGGCGGCGGTCAGACCTTTGACGCAGCATAGGGTGCCAAGAATACCTTGACCCGGACAGACGCCATTGGAATCTGAACCTAGCAACGTTTAACACGAGAACCTTATCTAGCGAAATGAGTCTAGAGGTGTTGTTCGAGGAATGAAAGGGCATTAATTGGGATGTCATAGGGCTTAGTGAGGTTAGGAGGACAGGTGAAGCCTTTACGGTGCTGAAAAATGGATACGTTCTATGTTACCGTGGTCTAGAGGGCAGAAGAGAACTGGGCGTAGGATTTCTAGTCAATAAAAGCTTAGCTGGCAACATAGAAGAACACTATAGCATTAACGAAAGGGCAGTAGGTCTTGTAATTAGGCTCAAGAACAGGTACAAACTCTAGGTGGTACAGGGTTACGCGCCCACATCCAGCCACGACGACCAGGTGGTGGAAAGCTTCTATGAAGATGTCGAATCGGCAATGGCTAAAGTAAAAACACAGTATACCGTAGTTATGATTGATTGTAGGGTTTAACGCGCCGACGCAACGCAGGCGATGAGGCGCGCCGTAGTGGAGGGCTCCGGATTAATTTTGACCACCTGGGGATCTTTATCGTGCGCCGAAATCTCGTACACACGGGCGTTTTTGCTTTTCGCCTCCATCAGAAAAGCGGCCGCCGCGGCCGGGAATCGAACCCGCGACCTCGTGCTCAGCAGCGCAACGCCTTAGCCACTGAGCCACCGCGGCGGGTTCATATACCGTAGTTATAGGAGACTTCAATGCTAAAGTAGGCAAGAATTAGGGTGGTTACAAGGCAGTTGGGAACTATGGTCTGGGCTGTAGAAATAGCAGGGGGGATTTATTAGTAGAGTGCGAAGAACAGAATAATCTACGCATCATGAATACCTTCTTCTGCAAACGGGAGAGCAGGAAGTGGACGTGGAGGAGCCCGAATTAGGAGCATAAAAATGAAATAGACCTGATATTATGCGATAACCCCGGCGTCGTGCAGGAAGTGGAAATGCTCGGAAGGGTAAGGTGTAGTGACCACCATACGGTAAGATCTCGAATTAGGCTAGATTTAAGGAGGGACCGCAATAAGCTAGTACGAAAGAACCCGATTAATGAGCTAACAGTAAGACGTAGAGTAGAAGAATTCAGGATCGCGCTTCAGAACCGATATTCAGCTCTTACCGAAGAAGCAGAGTTTACGACACAGCAAGCGAGCGACAGTCTTACACGTATGATCACGGAGTGTGCAGTAGAAGTCCGGGGTACGATGGCTAGACAGGAAAATGGCAAACTTTCCCAGGAGACGAAAGATCAAACTAGGAAGCGGCAAACCATGACACACTCCACCCCAGCTGACCCAATAGAACTAGCGGAGCTTTGAACGTTAATCAATAAACGCAAGACAGCTGACATACGGAAGTATAACATGGAGAGGGTCGAATACGCTGTAAAGAACGGAGGTAGTCTGAAAGCAGTGAAGAGGCGTCTTGGCGTGGGGAAAAATCAGATGTATGCACTTAAAGAAAAGCAAGGCAATGTCATCACAAATAGGGATAAAATAGTCACAGCAGCCGAGGAGATCTATAGGGATCTGTACGGTAGCCGGGATATCCAGGATAATTCCGAACGAGAAAATAGTTCAGAGCAGATAGACATCCCACCAGTAAAGACAGAAGAAGTAAGGAAGGCTTTGAGAGAAATGAAATGTGGCAAAGCACCTGGTGAGGATCAGATAACAGCAGGCCTCTTGAAGGATGGCGGAGAAATTGTACTTGAAAAACTGGCAAACCTGCACATGCAATGCCTAATGACCGCAAGCGTACCGGAATCTTGGAAGAACGCGAACATCATCCTTATCCATAAGGAAGGTGACATGAAGGACTTGAAAAATTACAGGCCGATCAGCTTACTGTCAGTTGTCTACAAGGTACTTACCAAGGTAATCGCTAACGGAATTTCTGCAACCTTAAATTTCAGTCAACCTAAAGAACAAGCAGGGTTCCGTAAAGGCTATTCCACAATAGGCCATATTCACACCTTCAGTCAGGTAATAGAGAAGTGTACTGAGTATACTGAACGCCTGTATATAGCCTTCATATACTATGAGAAATCATTTGACTCGGTCGAAACCTCCGCAGTCATTCAGGCATTACGGAACCAGGGTGTGGATGAGCATTATGTAAGAATACTAGAGGATATCTATAATGGGTCCACAGCTACCATCATCCTCCATAAGGAGAGCAGTAAAATACCTATAAGGAAGGGCGTCAGACAAGCAGACACAATCTCTCCAATGTTATTCCCAGCATGTTTACAAGAAGTATTCAGAACATTGAATTGGGAATAGGTGGGAGTAAGGGTTAATGGAGAGAGAGAGAAACAACATCTTTATTGCCTGCGAGAGGTTACCTACTGTCGCCGGCCTCCTGAGGGTTAATGGAGAATACCTCAGTAACGTCAGATTTGCTGATGACGTTGCCTTGGTAAGTAACTCGGGGGACTAATTGCAAAGCATGCTTTCCGACCTGGACAAAGAGAGTAGAACCGTGGGCCTGAAAATTAATATTCAGAAAACCAAAGTAATGATCAATAACCTCGGGACAGCACAGCGGTTCGAGATAGGTGGGGAGGCAGTGGAAGTGGTGAGCGAATATCTCTAGTTAGGCCAAGTTATGACCCCCGTCCCAATCATGAGGCAGAGATAATTAAAAGGATAAGAATGGGGTGGAGTGCATACGCAGATATTCTCAGATAATGACTGGCAGCCGACCATTGTCCCTGAAGAAGAAAGTGTATGACAGCTGCATATTACCGGTACTCAGCTGCGGGGCAGAAACTTCGGGGCTCACTAAGAGGATTCAACGTAAATTACGTAAATTGAGAACGAATCACCGGGCAATGGAACGGAAGATGATAGGTGTAACATTAAGGGACAAGAAAAGAGCGGAGTGGGTAAGGGAACAAACGCGTGTTAAGGACATATTAGTAGAAATTAAGAAGAAATGGACGTGGGCAGGGCATGTAATGCGAACGCAAGATAACCGTTGGTGATTAAGGGTAACAGAGTGGATCCCTAGAGAAGGTAAGCCTAGCAGGGGGCGGCAGAAAGTTATATGGGTAGATGAGATCAAGAAGTTTGCAGGGATAAATTGGTCGCAGTTAGGGCAGGACCGGGGTAGTTGGAGATTAATGGGAGAGGCCTGTGCAGTGGGCGTAGATAGGCTCGTGAAGATGATTATGTTAACGTCGCATCCAAATTGAATGCTGTGAATGACCGTGAGCTTCTTACCGCCGCGGCCCTTATCATTGGCCAATCCTAATGAATTGGTATGTGATAATTGTGAGTGGGTGTGTTGTCGTCCCAGCGAAACGGGGAGTGGTGTATCGGCCGTGAGGGAGGAGCTGCTGATGACTGCTGCTCTCATCCCTTGCCAATTCTGCTGAGCCGGTATGTGCTAGGCCTATAATAAGCCTTGAGGCTGAATGACCTGAACTTAAAACCTACCGACGAGCTTAGCAGCATAAATCTTATTGTACATAAAGCTGCAGGTACTGGTTGACGACATTAGACCTAAAAGCGCAGCGTTAGAGCTAACGTGGGGGCATCGCAATCAGGGGAAGTTCAGGCCGCGACATACCCCAGTTCGTAGTGACAGGTATTTTGTAATAGAAGCTCCTAAAGGATTCTGTCATGATCGCTAACCCAATGGGGAATTTTTAGGGCGAAGCGCCTAACACCCCCCTCCACCCCTGGTTTTTATACCGGTGACGCCGCTCTACTCGGAACCGCTTCTCCGCTACTCCTCGTCCCCGCCGACGTCTTTTTCAAAAGTTTTATGCCCCTCAACACCACCAATGCCTCTGATGGCACACAACGGCTGCCAACTGTTGACAAGTGCAACTGCTGATAATGGTGCTATAGTAACATTATCAGAAGTTTATTTTTTAGGTCGTGAAGGAGGCTGAACGCATCTTCTTGTCAACGTGTGAGTAGGCTCTTAGTAGGGAATTTTGGAACTGCCGTACAAGAGCTTCCATCTGTGCATATATGTACGTGCTATTGGTGCAGTGACTGTAGCTTCGAACTTTGAACGATGAAAAAGGACAGAGCGAAAGAAGCACAAAACGCGAAATATGTCGGGAAAGTCGTATTTGGGGCTCTGGTCAAGGAAGTACTGAGTGCAGTATTCGAAACAACTTGGCAAATTCCCTCTCGTTACGACACTTATGGAAAGGGGCAAATCTTATTATGACATTGACAGTTTTTCCAAAGCGTTTACCGGTTGTAAACTAGCTTTGATGCATATAAATGCCAGGAGCATGAGAAACAAGCTAGATGACATCAATATCTTCTTTTAAATAATTAAGCCTGAACTTGATCTGCTGTGTTTTTCGGAAGCTTGGTTGACTAAAAATGATGCGATTCAATTCTCTAACGAATACCGATCTAAACACCCTTTCAGACAGGCCAGGAGGGGGGTAGGGTGAAGTTGCACTTTACCTTAAAGAATCCATAGCGTATACGGTCATTGACGACTTTTCTACGAGTAATAACGATGTTGAGTGCTTAACAATTCCTTTGGGAAAGAGCACAGCGTCAGTGCTCTATAGACCTCCAAATGATGACAGGCAAAACTTTAGCACTTTTCTTGAACGACTCCTTCAATTCGGTAGCAGTAATAACAACTCTTGCATTATTATGGGGGATATCAATACAGATATGAGTTCAGAAGATAAGTAGTCTCTGGAAATGAAAAAAAACATATAGGCATGCCATGCATACACAAATCTCGTAGAACTACGGACTAGGGTATCTTCTGGTAGTGCTACCCTGTTAGATATCTGTCTTTCTAATGTCAACATCGATGAGATTCAGGATGGCGTGCTTTCCGTTGATATTAGTGATCATTTACCAATGTTTTGTTTTGCCAATACAAAAAATACTGCAAATGGCAATAGTTGTGAAATAATTTTTCTGCGTAGAATAACCAGTTGGGGACTGTAACAGTTTAGAGACCTTCTCAGAGTTTTCCACTCGAAGGGAGTTTTCGCTCAAAACGACTCAAACAAAGCTTATGGCCTATTTTTGAGGTACATATCGTACTACGACTTAGCGCTTCAACCAGTGGCACAACCAAGAAATTCCTGAAAGTTATGAAAGCCCTGGATAGATCAACAACTTCTTGAACGAATTAAAAGTGAAAACTCAATGTATCACTCCTTGTGCGAACCCGCAGCCCTAACCTGCTTCTAGAATTCAAAAAATATAGAAACAAACTGCCGAGCGACTTGAAAAGTGCAAAGCTCAGATACAATGAATGCCTGTTCGAGGATATACGTAACGATTCAAAAAAGATATAGGAAACTGTGAATGTGATAACGGGGCGCTCGAAGAGCACGGAGTAGCATGTTGCTCGCTTGAACAGTAGACGGGTAGAATCAGCCGAAATGGCAATCGCAATGAATAGGCATTTCATCAAAGCAGGGGCTTAAATTTCGGAGGTCGATGGAGATAAAAGTAGCGCTATGAGTCACAACTTCCGACTGCTCACAAAGTCCGAAAACGCGAGCGAAGTGCAAACTTTTATTCTTAAACTTAAAAACAACGTCGCATCTGGCATCGATGGTATTGCACCACTTCCTGTTAAACACACTGCCCCTGAAGTTAGTGAAGTTATAGCTCTTATTATTAATTTGACATTATGGGATGGAGTTTTTCCTCACAAATTGAAAGTAGCGCGAGTTAGGCCAATTCACAAAGCTGGTGGCGATGATCAGTTGTCCAATCACAGGCCAATCTCTGAGTTGACTGTCCTTTCAAAAATATTTGAAGATGTAATACATAATAGACTAACTAACTTCTTCAGAATACACAAGGTCATTTCACCGTATCAGTACGGCTTTAAAAAAAACAAGTCAACACAGCAAGCTCTACCTAACATTAAGGACAGTATAATAGAAAATATAGAGGGAAAAAAAATTACACTCGGGTCATGAAATATTGCTAAGAAAACGAAAAACATTAGGAATACGCGGAGTAGAGGCTGACCTATAAAGGTGCTATTTACGCAATAGGGAGCAATTTGTTGAATTTAATGGTGTTTCATCAGAGGTTTTGGAAATAGAACAGAGTGTTCCGCGAGGATCAAAGCTGGGACCGTTGTTATTCTTAATATATGTGAATGATATTCCAAACCTACCTTGTACACCCCAGATAGCCATGTATGCAGATGGCACGAACATATTTTCCTCCGGTAGCAGTATAAGAGAACTCCAGTATGAAGTAAATGGATATTTAGAAATGTTGTCACAGTGGTTGCAGAAAATAACTTACAGGTAAACGCATCGAAGACTACCTATATCATTTTTAGACCAAATAATAAGAAGATAGATCAAGGCAATCAAAATGAATATCGTGACAATATGATCAGCTAAGTCAAAGACAGAAGTTTTCAGGACTATGATTTCATGAAGAATTATCTTGGCATCGTCATATAGAACACTCAGGCAATGTAATTTCAAAAAAAATATTGGCGTTCTCTACGGATTGAGAGGTTTAATACCGCTTTGGTTGAAAATAGCTTTATA
>NW_027526203.1:306295729-306558229 GCF_048455015.1 Haemaphysalis longicornis | reverse complement strand
ACTGTTTACCCTCACATGGATTTCCGAAGTCGCCGGCTTTCCCATCACTCTCAGAGTAGTGGACCGCGTTAGCAAACGCTAGAACCCGCGGCAACCGGCTTTGCGAACTAAGCATCTGTAGCGCGAACTGGTCGTTCGTGCTGCCCACTTTAGGCACGAACGTACGTGAACTGGCGAGGAGAACAGCATGCGAGAGGTCACACCCCGAACGCTGAGTAGAGTGCTCTCGAAGGTCAAGCTGGCCGACGCCGCGCGTTCCTCACGAGGCGCACCCTCACGTGCGCTTGGTATGTTTCCGTGGCATTTTTTTTTCTGGTAACGCTCGTCGTTCAAACTGAAAGCTTAAACAGTTCTGGTGTTAAGGGGAAAGAGAACTCGAAAAAAGAGCACCAAGGAGCCGCGCGCTGTCCTAACAGATGGTGCACGAACAGTGGGAATACTGGTCGATTAAATTGAACAAAACCATATTGCATTCATAATGATAGCAGTGAGAGCGCAGGCAAAGAACTTGACGCGTGAGAGGGAGAGGAAGGAGCTGTACCTACGTTTCACGGGTGGCTGAAACGTCATCTTTTGTCGATATTTTCAGCGAATTAAGCAAGCAGATACACGGCCAATTGTTTTCCCTCCCGTAGAGCTGTAGTAAAAAATTGAAGCTCAATTGAACTTCTCCGCAGTCACATGACCCACCCCCGAAATTTTAGGTACGTAGATCCAGCATTTCGGAATGGGTGTTGTTATTACACTTAGCTGTTTTCGCTTCGTGTGGGGTTTATTTTGGGTAATGAGGCTCAACCATTTACGTGTTTGGTAGTAGAAAAACCTGAAATTAGTTTGGGGGGATTGTAATGGCAAATTTTGGAAGCAAAAACCAATTGGATATATCAGTCGGCTGATACTTATGAAAAGTTCGCCAAAACACGCAATTTATCTCAAAATCCAGATTTGTCGCATTGGTAGTTGGTTAGGCAAAGCACGTAAAGTAGTCTTTAGACATTCGAATGGGTTACTAAAACTAGCAAAAAGCAGTTCGATATCTCAACGGGCCTTTCGTACAATGAGAAATTCATGAAAAGATACCTTCGCCCAGTGGCGTAGCCAGAAATATTTTTGGGGGGTGTTATACGCTGCCGGCACAAAGAAGAAAAGAAAACCTAGAAGGAAAGATTCCCTGCGCGCAAATATTTCAATTCACTATCGAATTGTCGAATTACTATCGAGCCAGCAGAACTCGGACTACTCAGGGTGAAGGGGACCTTCTTTTTAACCCCCGGGCCGTGACTCGAGTGTCTACGACATGTCTAGAGCGGTCTACCAGCGTTTAACCCTCTTAAGCTCCCATGGCACCAAGACTGCCAGAACAGAGACCCTCGCTATGCATGTAGCGAATCAGAATAGGAAATGAGGGGCTCGTTGAAAATAAGAGAGAAATAAAGTTTGGCAGTCAAGATGGCCTCGGAAAGCAAAAGGGAGAATGTGGTAGGTCATTGAAATAGATAAAGAATTTGGACAGAAAGAAAGTGGAGAAAAAATGCCTGCCAGGTGGGATCCGAACCCACGACCTCCAGAATACCGGTCTCGTGCGATAACCACTACGCTACCGGCGGGGCTATTTTCCCCCTCCCCTTTGTGGGTATTTATGTTAGGTATTTTTGTTTCCTGCGCTTGGGGGGTCACGGCCGCCCCCCCCCCCCCCCCCCTCCCCTTGGCCCGGTGGTTAAAAAGAAGGTCCCCTTCACCCCGAGTAGTCCGAGTTCTGCTGGCTACCACTCCCAAGTGCATAAACAAAAAATTCCTTAACATAAATACCCCAGAGAGTGGAGGGGAAAATTGCCCCACCGGTAGCGTAGTGATCATTGCACCAGACGCGTATTATGGAGGTGGGGGGTTCAGATTCCACCCGGCGGGCATTTTTTCTCCACTTTCTTTCTGTCTCTCCAAATTCTTTCTCTGTTTCAACGACCTACCACATTCTCCCCTTTGCTTGATCAGAGACAGAAAAGGTCAGTTCTCTTGTTGTTCAGTGACGCCCAGAAATACCACAGATACCGCTAGAACAAAGCTTAGTGTTCTACCGAGAACAGTTTAAGAAACTAAGGAATAAACTCTCTAGAGGTGCACGACAAAGGTGCACGACAGAAAATAGAAAATCAAGCACCCCGACACCCATCACCTGTGAATGTTCAGCTGACGCATCGCCACGAGGTACTGTCACAAGAAAACGCCGGCAAGTGCTGGGAAAACCCTGCGTAAATTTCTAAGCAAAGAAAACTGGTGCCAGCAAACAAAAAACATGGCAGCTCTCATCATTCACGGTGTCCCAAAGGCGTGCAACAAGTTTAGGGATTGCACCAAGTGAAACAACAAACATTACCCCACAGGCAAACTGTAATTCAGTTAGAAAGTCCGCCGCGCCTGTACAAACGACGGTGCAGGCGTGGGTTCCCTGAGGGGCACATACTCCGTCAAACTTTGGCGTTTCTTGTCCGACGATGGCTACAAGGCACGTGCCACGGTCGTTACTGCAAGCGTTACTGCACCGCCGCCAGGAAGAGTTTTCCCATCATGCATCTGCGTGGTTGGAAGTGGCTGAAGAGTGCAACTTTGGCAGCCCTACATGACATTAGCGGAGAGAGGTTCTTGTAGTTATTCTCACCTTCACTGGTCTATGCGCGTGCGCACACATCTTGCAAGAGAGTAAGAAGACCGTCTCGATTTTTACCCAACTTGCCAAAGCACCACACCTCCATCACTAGCCAGTCTCCCTATTAATTATTCTCACGTCTGAACGAACCTCTAGTAAAAGAAAGGAATAGTAATTACTGTAACTCTGGCTAGTCAGTGAGCGGTAGCAGTTTGACCGGTTGGGCAAGCACAAACACAGGCTGCTTCCACACAAAATGTGGCGCATGTGCAGAGAGTAGTGGGGGTGAGATCCAGTGCAAAATTCTCTTCCACATTAGGGACGCGATAAGAAATAAGAGGAGATATTTATGAGATCTACAAGGCATATTTCTTAGTGCAAAGACTATTGTGGAACGCTGATGCGTGACATCACCGCCTGCAGAATTAGTGCAGGATGCGAGCACATCCTCATGCAATGAATTATTTGAGGGTTGATTACACAAATTCATTTTTACGTAAAGCAACCTGAAACGCATGAGTCGACCTTGAACATAAATGCCCACTCGACCAATGTTGAATTATTATTCGGCTGTGCCTTAAATGTTCAAATCTTAAGAGACCATTAAGACAACATACTATTTTGCTTCATTGGAAAGACTTGAAAGAGTAGCAAATATGCTAAGTTTAACACAAACTTCACGCAATGCGGCTAGATCATTACAAAAAAATGTAGACATGCGGAGGCAGTTTTTGCACTAACTGAATGAAGTGGCCGGGTGACGTCAACCGCCCGTCTGTAAAGAGTGGTAAATGCTGTAAACATGCGGCTGCTATGAAGTACAAGCTCAAGGACGTGGCGTAGTCTACTCGTAACATGACGTGTCATCGGGCCTCATGATAGCCCGGCATGGCTGTGTCGGAATCAAATATCAGGAATTCGGTTTTCCCGTTTTCTCGTCGGAAAATTGAGGGTTTAGTTGTAATGAAATGCTGACTCCAGGTTGAGGTTCATCGTCTGAAGCAAACTTGGTGGTCGGAGCCACATCGCTACTTAGGTGAAACAGTCTACCAGAACTTTTGCTGAGGTAAACGTCTATAGCAATTTCTTCGGTTCCTACAAGTAATCAAGATACTGACTGCCAGTTTTTGTCTGCTCCCCCGCATAAGTCGCGAGGAAATTTTGGCTCGTAATAGCGGTTGAGAAGCGAGTGAGTATTTTGCGATTTGTTTTATAAAATGCGAATTCATGAGTTCATTGATTTATTGTAGGGTTTGACGCGCCGACGCAACGAAGACGATGAGGCGCGCCGTAGTGGGGGGCTCCGGATTAATTTAAGAATCTTTAACGTGCGCCGAAATCTCGTACACACGGGCGTTTTTGCTTTTCGCCCCCATCAGAAAAGCGGCCGCCGCGGCCGGGAATCGAACCCGCGACTTCGTGCTCAGCAGCACAACGCCTTAGCCACTGAGCCACCACGGCGGGTTGCGAATTAATAAGTAACGGGAGTCCTGCCTCCCCCACGAACGAAATTTCCTAGTAAGGGGCGAAAAGACTAATCTTTCGAATAAACCATAACTTGCATGTTGTCTTTATGTTGCCTATATAGCGGCACTGAAGCGAATTATGACCATGCTACTCTATCACCTTAAATTAGAAAATACGTTGACCAACTTAGAAGCTTTTTTTACTGGGTTGTGTGTATTTTGTTACTGTCGAGAAATTTCGTACGCTAGGAAATTGCTTTCCTCCAACACCATGCTATTCACCAAATTTGTGACGTTGGCCTTGCTGCCACTCTGGAAAGACCACGGGATGCGATTTAGTGAGCTCTATGGCTTTTTACTATTCAAAACGTGCGCCAATAAATATATAGTTGGTATATCTAATAGTATATAGGTGAAAACAGAAAATTTCCTACAGTGAGAGAGCATTAAACCACATTGCAAACGAGTGTGACGTCATTGCACGGGGTGGTCAGGGAGGCCGATGACGTGAGTGCTGTTTTAGATATAGGGTAAAGTACATTCTAAAGCTACATCGTCCTCGTACCACGAAACAAAATGCGAAACATTTTATTTAACCTTTCTTTGAGCAGTTGTTCCCCTGTACCTTGAGGAAATATTTGGAACCCTCCCTACGGTCGTGCCTATTCAGCAACTATTCATAGGCTACAGAGAAATGTGATCTGTGGCGATAGCTGCTGTGCTCTGGATTTAGTTTTTGGAAGATTTACATTTAGGGGCTCTAGGTTAAGCGCCAGTAGGGTGGAAGTTTACAAAAAAAGCGAATAAAAGTGAACACCCCCTGATAGAAAACAAATAAACATGACGAGGGCACAAGCGTTCTTCCTGGCGATCTGTCCTGAGGTCAGCTGCTCAACGCGGCTTCGTGTACTTCATCTGTTTCTCAAAAACGCGGCAATCGCATGCATACAAGTCGTATAAAACTTGCGTAACCCCCGCCTCCACATATATAACTGAATACAGAAATCTGAATAGGCAAGCTGCATACTGGCTACGATAATTTTCGCCCATTTATTGTAGCCTCTTGTTTGATTGCATGATTTTCGTAGTTTATTGCAATCAATAAGCACTTGGATATTGAGACAGCCGCTGTCAATAGTTGGGAATATAGTTACGGAAGGACGAAAGCTTCAACGTCCGACTGTGGTAGCATGTATTTGACGTTGATTTATTTATTTATTTATTTATTTATTTATTTATTTATTTATTTATTTATTTATTTATTTATTTATTTATTTATTTATCGAGTGTTTGTTTGTTTGTTTGTTTGTGCATCCATGCACACAGTTGAGTGATAAAACTCTATGCGTCATGTTCGGCAGTACACTTAAGTAAATGCGAAGTGTAAAATTACTACGCTATTTTGTAAATTCTTCCTCAGCCCGCCACCGCGAAATTTTGCTATGTGTTGTCCAAAGGCATAAAACAAGAGGCTATTTTTATTTTGTAACAAACTTTCAAGCGCAGAAGTCACGTTGACGTTGAGTTAAGATACAGAAAGTATATTTGAGAACGTTGTGACTACAAACTTGTTGTAGTCATTGGCCAACATATGCATGGTTGTCTGCCAGGGTAGATCTATCGTTGCATGGGGCATGTTATTTGTGACGGGGCGTTAACGAACACACTGACAAGTTAACTATCAAATTTTATTTACAGCCCGAATCTTAAGCCCGTCGCCCATCCTCGGAGGAACTGTTGAGCTGACTGCTTCTATTGACCTATAAACATATGCAGGGATGTACGGCTTCCGTAACGGCTTGTGGCTGTTTTTTCCGCAGTGCAGCCCATATTAATCTAATTACAGCCAAGTGCTACATGTGGTAGTAGTAGGGAATGGACATAAAACAACAAATAACGAAAGCTTGCTACTAATAAATAATCACAAGTTAATCTTTGCAAATACGCCCCAACTAATTTTTGTTAACGCTCGTTTTGTTCTTGTTACACATGCAGGAATGTTTCTTCTTGCACTTACACTTTTTTTCGGCATAAAATAACGCAGGCGAAAATGAAACAGCTGGAAGAGTCTATATTTGCGGCCTTCCGCTTGGCGTACCGCGCACTGCATTTTCACAGGGAGGCCAGAACCTTTAACTGAGTCGCGCCTTACTATTTCCCTCGCAAAACCAAAGCGCAATACTCCGCGGAACGTCAGGCCGCCATGGCTGGCAGATATGGACAGGCCGAATAGGAGGTGTCTGCCTGACGAGCGGAGTCCCGGGAGCTGCTCCGTGGCCTCTTTATCACTTGGGCGCTCTAGCAACGCGCCAGTTTGCGCGCCATGCTTCTGGTCGGGCGGCCGGTCATGCCGGGTCGGGAATCGTCCTCCGGAGAGCCTGCCGAACGCGAAGAAAGCCCACACGGCGATGGACGGCAGCAATAACCACCAAGGAGCTGACGGCTCTCGAACCATTTATCAGTGCTTCCGGATGTCTCTTGAGCCACACGCTATACACGGCCGGCTTCGATATTGCTTTGTCCGCTCCCCGCGATGTTTCTTGCGGCTCCACCGCGTGCAGTCCGCTTTCTTGTGCCGTTGATTCCCGGGGATTTCCTTCCTGAGAAGCCTTGTTTGCGCTCCTTTTTGTTACCTTTTTTTTTGTTTCATGAGCCCGAAAGCTGAACTAAGGGAAGCCGCTGGATGGCCGACCAAAGCCGGTGGGAAACAAACAGCGACGCCTTCCTTCTCCTATTTTTTTCTTTTCCGAGTTAGCGGGGTTGGTAAATTTTTGTGATAAAACTTCCTTTTTTTATCGCAGCTTTGCGCGAAAACGGATTCGGAGCGGTGTAGCCTAGTGTGCTGATAACAAGCGCCAGCCTCCTAAAATAAATTTATATTTATACTCCGGTGCAGCTTCCTCCTCTTGTCCGCGGAATAAAAGGTTTGAAGCCGCTAGCTACTTGAATGCTACTTTAAAAAAAGGCGGGTAGGTTTTACGTCCTATCGCTTCCGACGCAATTTATAAAGCCCAACCCCATGGAATTGAGAGTTTTTCGAGGACATCTCACAATGTTTTCCGTTACTTTTCTCCTTTGCCCCGGCCCCATACCTCGTGGAGGCTGGTAGTAAAACGTAACAAAATACTCCAAATTGGAAGCTAGAATTTTAAGAAATCAATACAGAGCAAACAGAATATTTGTGGCGCATTTGTACAGAAAAAATGATAGGTTAAACTCTCCGCTTCCTTAGTGTTCAGGAAGAGCTCTCTTTGCCGAATCCCAAAATTCCAAAAGAACGCACAAGGAGGTAGCTAAAAATATTTTTGTGCGTGCGAGTTGAGCCTGCTTCGTCCTCCAATTACAGCCACAAGGTCAGGAATATACAAATGAAGGACAACAACAAAGTGCGGCCGATCAGCGTTTGTACTCGAGCTGGCAACCATGCTGAAGTCTAAGGTCACGCCGCTGGTTTCCCTTACCCCTTCAGAACTGGCACTGTGTCATTTCAAGGGTAGAATAACTGTTGTAGGGCTAACTTTCAAATATCATTGCTTGTGAGCGTGCCTAGACGCGCGCGTTCGTAAACGTGGGTGGTTTGCGTATTCGTTAACAAAGTGCAAGTATTAAAAATTCCGCGCTCTTTGGTTTCTTCACTGTAAATTTCACTTAAGACAAAAGCGATTGCGTTGTACGAACAGTCGGTAAGAAGGTGTGATAGCGCGGCCGTTGTAACCGTCGAATGGCAACAAGCAGTGGGCATGAGGCCAAGCTTCGGCGCACCCAAACGGGACCCGCCTACGATACCCCAACTTCCGCTCCAAGTGCATAGCGGGCGCAGTTTTATTGCTCCATCGCGGGCATATAGCAAGCGCTCCATCGGCGTAATCGCCACCGCGTGCGCAGAAAGGCGGCCGATGTAGGAAGACGGGCGGGCGGCTAATACAGCGAAGTCCGATGAAAGCGCACGCACTGCGCACATAAAAACGCGACAGCGTCCCTTCCTACCGAGCCAAAAAAAGAAAAAGGATGTGCCGTCAGGAAGTCCAGTGATGCGATGATGACATAAATATTTAATTAGGAAAGCCACATACGTCTAATAAAGGCAGTGGAAGAGACGAATGCAGATGAGCTTTTCCATTAGAAAATCACCTGCCGTAGGCGGAAACAAACTCCACATTAGTAGCGTTCGCTGCTAAAAAACGGCGAAACGACGAAAAAGGCAAATCACGCAAGCACCTGTGCGTCAAGATATCGTCGCACGTTAAACACCTCAATGTGTACAAAATTAATCCGCATAGCCGCGATGGCAATGCACCCGGATTCGGTGGAGGACACCCCATGATCCAGGCGTGCTGCATGCCCAGGAAACCTGGTTATCAGGAATGACATATATAAGCCGCAGGAAGTTGTAATTATGACTGATTCAAAAGCAGCTCTACAACTTTTGCAGCGTGGGATCCCCACAAAAAGGGTCTATCACCGTTCCCTACGGATTGTGCAAGAACTCAGCAGCAAGGGTTTTAATGTGCGGTTGAAATAGATTCCATACCATGTTCGCGTCAAGGACAATGAGACTGCTGATCAGTTGGCATGGAATACGCTGCAATTTGGACCTACTGTTTTGTTCCGATTTTCTCTAAAATGGCAGTCGAATGCGTTCATTGCTGAAACTGAATATCAAACGCCCAAAACCACGACATTACTTGAATGACGTCATTCGAGCGCGCAAATAACGTCATGACGCAGGAAGAGAAAAAAATTTGAGAAAGTTTCTTTGTTATCTCATGGGCGTAGAGCGCTAATTTTTGGTTGCGGTGCTTTGTCACTCCCCATTCCAATACTGCATGCACTTGTTGACTACGTTCTGAAAGCATTTCAAATTTTGATAAAAGTTGAAAACGTGTCGCAGGGCTCCCTCTAAAGGCACCGGAAACACTGCCGATAAACGATTTCGCTCTTTCCTTTGTGCCTCCAAAGCCACAGTTATCCCAGCACATAGTGGCACTGCTTATTTGTTCGTCGCAGCAGATACCTTTTCTATATACGCTTTGATTTTGAAGCCAGTCTTTTTGTATTAAACTGGCTATAGAATGCGCTTATTGCTGGAACTGTAAAGAATCTTGCCGATAGCCGCAAAATATCTTGAGCAAAGTTACTCAAGCCTGCAACAGAAAGAGAGAAGAATATTTCGACCCAAAAATGTTTTCGCTCCAGCACGTACAGCATTCATATTCGGCTCGGGTACATTGTGGCTACCTGGCGAGCTTGTTTGCTATGTTCTGAATTCGCTTGAGAGGTGTTTATGGTTGAGAAAAGTGCTGGGGTGTTCAAATGAAGGCTAATGATGTCAAGAAACTCATGTTTATGGGTTCGCAAGGAGCGGTTTTAAAATGGGCTTTTTCTTGTGCTTCGAAGTCCTTTCATGATGTATCTAAATAAGATAGTGCGGTCCTTGAGAATCCCTCTTCCAGGCGGGGCTTTTCTCGACAAACAGGATTCGGATCGTGACAAAACGGTTTAAACAAGCGGAAATCAGTAGGAGGTGTAAGGCGTTGTCTCAATGACGGGCGTCTTTTCCGAGTGATGTAAGCATTTCTAGGCAAGGGACCAAACGCAACAAACACGTTTTGGGTACCTTAATATAACCTGGGTTAATTGGCGCTTTCATGGGATGATGACGCTGCTTTGCTAAGTAACTTGGGGGCCGAGCTACAAACCACGATTACCGCCCTGGACAAGCAGAGTAGAATCGTGGGCCTTAAAATTAATATGCAGAAAACTAAAGTAATGCTTAATAACCTCGGGAGAGCACAGCAGTTTGAGATAGGTGGCGAGGCACTGGAAGTGGGGAACCAATATATTTACTCAGGCCAAGTAGTGATCCCGGATCCCAACCATGAGACAGATAATTAGAAGGATAAGAATCGTGTGGAGCGCATTCGGAAGGCATTCTCAAATAATGAATAGCAGCCTACGATTGTCCCTGAAGAGGAAAGTGCATAACAGCTGCATCTTACCGCTACTCACCTACGGGGCATAAACTTGGAGGCTCACTAAAAGGGTTCAATTTAAATTGAGGACGACTCAGCGAGCGATCGAATCGAAGATGATAGGTGTTACATTAAGGGCAAGAAGAGAGCGGAGTGGGTACGGCAACAAACGCGTGTTAAGGCCATATTAGTAGAAATTAAGAAGGAGAAATGGGCGTGGGGAGGGCATGTAATGCGAAGGCGCGATTACCGTTGGTCTTTAAGGGCAACAGATTGGATGCCTAGAGAAGGCAAGCGTGGTAGGGGGCGGCAGAAAGTTAGATGGGCAGATGAGATCAAGAAGTTTGCGGCGATAAATTGGTCGCAGTTAGCACAGGACCGGGATCATTGGTGATCCATGGGAAAGGCTTTTGCCCTGCAGTGGGCGTAGACGTCATGATGATGATGATGATGATGATGATGATGACGACTACGATGATGATGATGATGATGATGAATACAACCTGGAAAGCTTCGAGTCAGCGCGGTTAGCTGGTTCACAGGGACTGAGGCCTCTGACGCCAAGCCCGTGGATGCTCCGCGCACGGAGGAGGAGGAGGAGGAGAAAAAGGACGGAAAGACCGGGAGATCAACCAGGAATAGAGCCCGGTTTCCTACACTGCACTGCGGGAGTGGCGCTCAGGGGATAAAAGAGAGGGCAGGAGAAGAGGAAGAGGTAGGAGCGGGAATGCGCGCAGTCTAGACCCGTTTTAGGCACTACAGTGGTGCGTGTAAGCCTAACATATGCCCACTTCTGGGCGGTTCAGAATTTTAACGCTCGGAAACTGTTAGATGAGCAAAAAATTCGCCGGGGCTTTTTTACCACTACTCTTTTTTGCATAGACCCGCACCAAATCGATCGGTATACACTTCATAAAAAAGCCATTCATTCAGATAAATGCCGCCTGCACGAGTACTATGAATGGTGGGTGTGCATTGCACCAGTCGTTTTGACTTGCAACACAACCATGACCGAAACTAAAAACGCCTTCGCATTGACCACTAAGTAATCTTCCTCATCCTCCTTTCGTAATCAGCCACTCCCCCTTCTGGTACCACGGGTCCTCTTTTTTCCTGTTAAACGTACTATTAATACTACTACAGTCTAACCTCGTTAATTCGAACTGCGAGGGGATAGAAAATCTGTTCGAATTAGCCAAAGTTCGAAGTAGCGGGGTCCCTTTGATTGGTGGTACAGCGCAGGGTACCAGTATTAGAAACTCAATCGGGATAAAGTAGATGGTATTGCGCGTCCTCCGGAGTGCACTTTCAATAATTACGTTGTCAGAAAGTGCATCATAAGCCATGGTCAGTTCGAGATGCGAACCCGAAGAAGCAGGCGCGAACTACCGTACTACAATCCATAGTGCGAAGGTCGCGTGGTTTATGCCAGCTGCTTCAGTGTACGCGGAGCAAGCATGCGGTTACGGGTTTGGGAAGCTGGGGAGGCTAGTGACGCATTGAACCTCGGCTTTCTCGGCTTCGAATTTCACGAAACGTAGTCTGTCCGGACGGGCAACATTGTTCGAATTAACCGTGGCACGTGTTCCAGGTTCGAATTAGCGAGAGTTTTCTCCCGTTGAAACGCACGTCACTTTTCCGGGACCAATGGACCAGCTCGAATTATCCGTTGGTTCGAATTATGCAACTTCGAATTAACGTGGTTCGACTGTGCTACTATTTTTCCTTACCTATTAGATGGGTAGCACAACTTGAATATTAAATAGCCGACTTATTTCACCAAGGTAATGTGCAAATACGTATGTAGGGACGCACAATAAGTCAATTCCCTCATAAAAATTTTTACCAACATTGAGTTCAATGTTTGTTGACAAAAGTCGACAAAAGCTACCAACATTGAGTAGACTGTCTACTTACAGTCTATAGACTTCCTAGCAACAGCCTACCAACTTTTTGTCAACCATTGGCCACCGTGTTTGAACTGAAACGTTTCTGTAGACTTTCTACAGAAAGTTTTTTGTAGACTTTATACTCAATCGCTGTTGCTAACCGAAGCGTTTCTGACAGGATATTCGAAACGTGATGCAGTGAGAAAAGCCGGCCATTCCTAGACCGTGGTGTCAATACAGCTTAATAGAAAGTCGTCATTATTGCCCTTTAAAAGATCGTTTAGTGGGAGCAAAAAAAAAAAAGAAAGCAGAAACAGATTAGGCCTCGGGAACCTCGTCTGCGAGGGTTCACATTTTGCGGAGCCACACATCCACACGCGCACTTTCTGAAACACAACACAACAAACAACACAACCCCAGCTCACAAACGTACTACATCCGAAAAACCACAAGCGCTTGCAAGCAGGACACCGACACCGCACAAATGCTAGCAGTGCACTTCATGTATATATACCCGCCAGCCGCGGGATGCCGATGCCGCGGTGAGGCGCGCCTCTCATTGCATGTTTACAAAACTACGCGTTATTATTTCCAAAATATAATACCGCGAAACACTGGAACGTAAGCAATTGCACATATCTTCATGTTTACTTTATTGTTGCAAGCTGTAACTAAACAAAACGGAAATCTGGAATGGGTTGCGCGCCGCGTTTCGGCTGCCTCCGGTGATTGACGCGTTTCTCCCGGAGGTACGCAAAGAGGGAGGGGCGCCGCTGGCGGTTGGCCGAGAGCGACCAAAACATCTGCACCGGCCGTATTAAGTGGGCATAGCAGGCGATTTTAGATTATCGCCGTTGTTGGAGACACGTCCAGTAGTCTGTCGCGAAATATTTACTGGCATAATTTGTTCCTTTCAACCATGCATGGCACTTAGCTTGCGCAAATCAAAACACAGTGACGAGCAAGGTTGCGCGTGGTTGATGCCGCTGGCTGGCGCTTGTTCGGAACCGCTGAATAGTCATGTTGATCACCGTGAAGAGTGAAAGCGAGCGGGTCGTGAAGTACCAACCCGTGCGGCTGAGGGACGAACTGGTTGTTCCGAGGGAGAAACTGCGCGGCTCGAGGTACGAACAGTGAAAGTTGCTCCCTTTTGCTACTTTTTTTTTCTCGGGCTGCACAAGTGTGAAGATACATGCAGAGAGAGAGGGAGAGAGAAAGATACGTGTGTGTGTGTGTGTGTGTGTGTGTGTGTGTGTGTGTGTGTGTGTGTGTGTGTGTGTGTGAGAGAGAGAGAGAGAGAGAGTATGTGTGTCTGTGTGCGTACGTGCGTGCGTGCGTGCGTGCAGGCGCTCGGGCGCGCGTGTGTTTGTGTGTGTGTGTGTGTGTGTGTGTGTGTGTGTGTTTGTTTAAAACCTGATTCAAACAAAGTAACGTAATTTGGTTAAAGTCAAGTAAATAGTTTGTCCCCAAATATTGTGAACCTGTCCTGGTATTTAGCAAAAACCAATATGAATTAATTGAAATCGGACTCCAGGACGAAGGAAAAAGATGTTTGCGTTAAATTCAACTTGAGACAAAGCGTGTCAAAACACTTTTAGTGGTCATCCTACAGAAGCTCGTCAACAGACAAATGTCAACAAAAATGAGGTAGACTTTCTATATACAACCGTCAACAGACAAATGTCAACGTGAATTAAGTAGACTTTCTACATACAACAGTCAACAGACGGGTGTCAACATACATTCAGTAGACTTTTTACAGACGACTGTCAATAGAATGTAAGAGTATGTAGGATAGCAATAAAGTTGGTAGGATGTCAACAGAACGTCTACAGAATGTAAAAAAGCATTTTTGTAAGGGTTAGTTCCATAAATCCATTCCCAACTGGAAAATTACCGCTTACATGCACGCCCGCAAATGTACATGGCGCGAGCCATCAAATATTCAGTGACTCATCAAAATACACCCCAGATTCTGCGAGCATGTTTGCTCGCTGTGATCCCTATAACACTGCGTTGCTGCCAATAGAGTTTGCCGTCTTAGATGCTCCCAAACAGCGAACCGGAAGCTTTTAGCGCAGTCCGTCCGCGCTCTAGAGCGAGAGTTTAGACTTCAAAGCAACAGTTGAGTAGAAGCACTCGAGCAGCGGTCGTCGTATCTCAAGGTCTCCCGTGGTGGGACTCGTCAAGCGCCACCACGAAAATCCGTGCCGCAGCGGCCATTTTCGGGCCTGGCTAATTAGCCAAAACTGGAGAGTCCTGCTTATACGCTCCACCAGATGGGGCCCCGAGCTAAGAATACTACACACTGTAAGGTGTTGATGCAAGCTCACATCTTGCCGCACCCGACACGGAAGGCCCGCGTAGTGCTTCTCCAATTCCCTTCCCTGGTGGCTGTAGAGAAGGGCACCCTCTTTGTCTACCCTCGTGTTGTTCTTCGAGGACACGGCTAGCCACCCCCCCCCCCCTTACGTCACTTCATTGGCTTCTAATTCGACAAATTCACAAAAAGTTTGATGCCCTTTTTTCCATCACGCACGGAAGCCACGGTATGGTTCATGCATAGTTTTCGAACTATTTTCTCGATTGACACAAAGACTAACCCTAGACTAACCCTTCGCATCGGCGATATGAAATCGCCCCTCCGAAAATGCACGGCGACAAGTCAATCCAATCTGAATTTCGGGTAGCGCCGCGCTTGAGCGGTGCGTTACCTCTGACTTTATTCTGTATTTAAAATCTCTGAAAAATAGTAGCCATAAAGCTGTGACCAAACTTTTCGTCATATACTATATTGATCATAATCCGGTTATTAATGGTTAGCATTCTTCGCCGAGCACCCCCAGCCAGGACCGCATAAGGCCCTCAATTTGCACATAAATGCAGAATTGGCCGCAGTAAGTCATTCAATCGTTGTACTAACGTAAATGGAGATAGTTGGTCCAACAGAAGTTTTGAAAAACCAGATATACAAATACAAAAAATTAAAAATTATAAATTTAGAGAATTGTATTAATGAAATGCATATGCATCTTATAAATGTCCCCCCAAAAATGAACGCTAATTCTAAAAAGCCTGGAAAAAAGTATCGGAAGCACTAATAAAAAATATCTAAGATGGGCCAGCCGTGTAACGCCCTGCATCTGCGCATCAGAGAAGAATTGGCAGAAGTAACACATTTGATCTTTACAATAGCTTAAATACAAATAATTAGTCGAACAGAATTTTTAAAACCGAAAAATATAAAAATGGAAATTTTACAGAAATAATCAACAAAATAAAAAATATGCATCTTAGACATCTACTTCAAAAAACGATGAATAAAATAAAATAGCGTGGAAAAGAACGTTGGAAATACGAATACAAAAATTGCAAAAGTGGTCCAACCGTGTAACGCCCCGAATTTGCCCATAAATACATAATTGACGACAGTAACACCTTTAATCGTTGTATTATCATAAATGGAGATAACTTGTCGACAGAAGTTTGAAAAATCAAGAATGCAAAAAATACGACAGTAAAAAATTACAAAAATGAACGAGCGGATTCCAAAAAAGTGCACCTTATACATCTCCAAAATCGAAGCCTAAAGAGAATTGATGATAAAGAAGGACAAAAGCATGAATCAAAATATCGTGAAAACCAACCAACCGTGCAGCTATGTCCCGCATGGGCACAAAAAACACCATTGGCCAGGTTTGTGTAGTTAATCGCTATGATAGCGTAAACCTACATCCGACGTGTAGAAATAAATAAAGGAAAACTTAAAACAATAAAAGATCCCAACGTATTTGGCTACTAATTACGAGATCTGGCTCTAAGAATCACAATGAATACAAGCGGCGTAAGAATGCTGGGTATCAGTAGACAATTCTCTGGATTTCTGCCCGTTTTTATCATGTATTACCTTGATCGCATTTAGAGGGAAAATGAGGAAACGGGCCATGTCGAGCAGCCTATAGGTTCCATAGTTTCCCATTGGGCAACCCGTTCGCATGCATCCTGGGAGTGTCCCGAGAAGGTATTCGTGTCGCTCGCATGACGTTATGCAGGGTGTCCCAGCTCTCATGCAGCAACATTTAAAAAAAGAGCAATGGCGTAACTCGAAGAAAACCTAGTGCATAATGTTTGCGGTACTGTGAAGAAGCGGAGAGTATTTTTTCGTTAATGAGACTTAACTAATTAATTGTAAATTATTATACAACTCTAGACTTACTGTCCCAATCACTGAAGTGTCAATGAGGCAATTGTGGGTACCCACGAAGGGTATCTAACTGCGGTATTTTAAGCGACGAACTAATTGCGTACTCATTTATTCTGACTGATAAAGAAAACCTGCGAAATATGAAAAATACCACGTGACGGCGCTTCCGCGCGCATTGTGAAGCAGCGTCCCCAAATAAGCTGATGGAAAGCAACTGCTTCGCATGTTACTCGCCTGAAGAGACAGGGCATCACCGTGATAATGGCATGCATGGAAGGAGCACCAGCAGCAAGTTTCGCGGGGCGCGTGTGCAGATAAGGCACAAACTCGGCCGCGATTTCTTCTTTCTTTCTTTTGTTTATTTCATTTCGCCTAACTCATAGGCAGCCTGTTTGAGGGCGTTGCTTTACGATGCGCGCGGAGGCGCCGTCACGTGGTATTTTTTATATTTCGCCGGTTTTCTTTATCAGTCAGAATAAATGTGTTCGCAATTAGTTCGTCGCTGAAAATATCGCAGTTTGATGCCCCTCGTGGGTACCTACAAATGCCTCATTCACACTTTAGTGATTAAGACTACTTCTCGAGTAAGATAATTATTTACAATTAATTAATTATGTCTCATTAACGAAAAATAATACTGTCCGCTTCTCCACAGTACTGCAAACATTATGCACAACGTTTTCTTCGAGTTACGCCATTACTCTTTTTTTAAATCTTGGTGCATGATAGCTGGGACACCCTGTATATACGCCAGCATGTCAACTGGCGCCCTGTCTGCCTTCTACACGACTCGTTTTGCATGTAAGTAATAAAACATTTTGCTATGGAAGTGTTCACTCAGGAAGACAGCATGCAATGAGCATACAAAATTTGAGCAAATGTATACTGCCTTTCGTATTTCATGGGTATATTTAATTTTCTTCAGCTTTAGCTTTCGATAACATTTAAACAGCGCTTTATTGGCTAGGAAGTCCTATAAACATGCACCCCCTAGCATCTCTAGCCGAATACGGAGCCGTAAGTTTCAGAATCTCGCAGTTTATTCCGGGGAGGGCGTCCTTAACGGATTATTATTATTATAGGCCCATGGAATCAAAAAGCGTCGTCGTTTGCGGCGCCTGTGGCAGCGAACGGCTCCTCAACTCTACGACTCCAAAGCGTCCCACGGGAGCGCGTGCGTGTATTAATAAAACCCAAGAAAAAGACTGCGTTTCCAGGCAACGTGTTGGCATGCGCTGAGACAGGTGGAAAGTAGACAGTGCGGAGGTGGGTCCTGCCTCCTTTCGGCGGCCGGCGGCAGGGACACGTAATCAAGCCAGAGCCCAGCTGGCCTCATTCAGCGGCCAACCCGACACAAAGAAAGATTGCCAAGAAAGACTGCCCAAGAAAGACTGTGTCTATACCTGACTTTACAAGGGCAGACGATGTCGGAGTATTAGTCTTCCTGAATGCAAACTTCGAAGGGTTCAGCCAGTTTGTGTCCCTAGGCTCTACGTCAATAGACGATGCATGGGAGAAGTTTAAGACAATGTTACATACGCTTATAGAAAAGTATATTCCAATGCGCAAGAAAAAAGTCCAGCAAAATAACCCTTGGATCTCTAAAAAAATTCTACACATGAAAAGGCGCCTGAAACGCTTGCGGGCAAACTGCGCCCGCCGCCACAGAACCGATATGCACGACCTTTCAAGAGCACTCTCCAAAGAATTTAGGACGGAAGTTGCGCACGCGAAGCAGCGTTATATGAACGAGACACTGGCAAACTTTCTTCGACAGGCCCCAGAAAAGTTCTGGCGACATATCTCGAAGCAAAAATCGGAGATATCATGTTTGAAAACGCAAAATTCCACTGTAACAGATAGCTTTGAAATGGCGTGTATTTTTAATGAATATTTTGAGTCTGTGTTTACGAGTGATGACGGTAGAGTTGCAGAGTATTGTGGACGCACCTCAGCTGCAAGTCTACCGGACTTAACCATTAGCCGAGAAGGAGGGTTCGACCTGCTTCATAAATTACATGGTTAAAAAGCTACACGGCCGGACGGTATTTCTAATATGTTCCTTAAAAGATATGCTGAGTGCTGCTCGTACTATCTGGCTGAAACATTCACCAAATGAATCCTAACCGGGAAAATACCATCCGATTGGAAGTGTGCGAAAGTGAAACCTGTTCGCCCCAAGGATTATCCTACTCAATACAGACCTATATCTCTTATCAGTAGTTGCTGTGACACACTAGAACATGTGCTAACTAAAAATTTGACGCTGCTCGTAGAAAGTAACAATATCTTGGGCCCCAACCGACATGGTTTCCGTCGAGGCTATTCTACTGTCACTATTTTAACCGACGTCGTGCATGACCTCGCTCGGTGCATTGACGAGAAGGATCAGGTAGACATTATTTTTTTTATTTCAGAAAAGCGTTGGACCAGATATCATCCCAGAAATTATTATTTAAGCCTAACATAGTTTTACAAAACCATCAGATAGTACAATGGATTTATTCTTATTTATCACAGTGTAAACAATTGGTTTTTTTAAATGGTTCCCCAAGTACTCAACTAGATGTGCAGTCTGGTGTTCCTCAGGAATCCGTGATAGGCCCCCTGTTATTCTCCCTGTATATTAGCGACATGAGTTCTCTATCCGTACCTGATATAACTACGAAACGCTATGCCGATGACACCATAATCTACGCCAGGATAAAATCCCGATGCGATCAAACAAGACTTGACAACTACCTCAAATCCGCCAGTGCCTGGTGCAAAACGTGGCAAATGAGCATCAATACTAAAAAAACCGTGTTTATGCGCATGACTCGAAAGAAGGCCCCGTTTCAGTTCTGCTACCAAATTGATAACACGCCGTTGAAGGAAGTCCCAGAGTACAACTACCTTGGTATTTATATTACACGTACTTTAAACTGGACAGCACACGTTGACTACATCTGTGATAGAGCCCGAAAGAAATTTTGGACGTTGCTAAGAAATCTGCATGATGCGACGACAGAAGTGAAACTTCTAGCGTACAAAACTACCATAATGCCCCTAGTTGACTTCGCCAGTCCCGTCTGGCATCCGTACACAGAAAACAATATAAGGAAATGCGAAAGCATTCAGAATAAAGCTCTAAGGTTCGTGTTTAACTGTTGTCGTCGAACGCAGTCGATATCACAACTCCGGGAAAGGGCGGGAATAATGACGGCTCACCACAGAATGAGCATTAAACGGCTTAAATTCTATTTCCAAATGTTGCATGGTCACTATAGGCTCGATATTGCAAAGTACATCCCGTGGGAAACTTCACCTGCGCGCACTAAACACACGAAACATACCAAGCCGGTGAAATAAAGAACTGACTGTCTAAAATATTCGTTTTTAGTCAAAGTGATTGACGAATGAAACTCGCTACCTAATGATGTTGTTAATCTAAGTGACGTAAAAAACTTTGAAGCTGCGTTAAGAACATTGCTGCCCATTGGTACATAATATTGTATTCGTTTCCTTTGTTATTATTCACGAACCAGTGAATGCCTACGTGGCTGTTCTGATGTGCTTTTATTGCATGCCTATGCTAAACGTTTCTTCAAACGCTTCTCTTTTTCATTTCCCTATTGCCTGTAAATCTGATTGCTTGATGTAACTGCTCTTGTTTCATGATGTAAACTCCTGTCTTGGCTGTATGCTGACAGTATGAAAAAATAAAAATAAATGAAATAAAGAAAGCCAGAAAGCTCTTTGCGGCAGTAGAATTCGCAGCAATATCTTTTAAGTCAGTGGTTTTCAACCATGACTGGGTCGGGGACCCCTTGCAGCCTTTGAAAGGTAATGGGGGACCCCACGATGAATATTGTTGATCTTGGTCATAAAGTAAAACAATTCGCATTTGCAGCGAATGTCGCCGACGCACCTATTCGATGTCAGCCATTTTTGTCTGAGTGTTTTGCTGATGTGTGTCGTATTGTCGAACAACTCCCTCTTGCCCTCAGAATTCGCTGAAACCATGACCTACTGTATGCCTACTTTTGTGAGCCTCGCTTTCTCGCACAGCCGGCGTGTTGTGAAAAAAGCAGACGTTAAAGAAAGTGCTACACGGAGAAGTACATGTCGTCACGCAGCAAAGCCACAATTTGACGTTGCCGGCGAGGTTTGTCCCAAAGGAGAAATAATCGGGGAGAGAGAGAGAGAGCCTCCGAGGGAGTTTCGCGGACCTCTGAAATGCTACGACGGACCCCCATTTGAGAACCACTGCTCTAAATGATGGAGGTCTACAGCCAACATGCTGACAGAAACTACCGAAAATGATCGGCACGAATTTACTGGCGAGAACTTGAAACATTGCCCACGGCGAAAGTCGAAAACCTGACTCCCAGCGCGAAACTGGAGGAAAGCAGTCAGCGGTGTTAACAGACAATAATGATTTGGCATTTTCAACTCATAAGTGGTTAGGTGTTCTCGGATTGTTCGTTGTTGTTGTGGTCGTCATTCACACCTTCTTCAATGCCTACCATTAGAAAGGGTGGCCGTAACCGAGATAAATTCAAAAGCAAGGCTGTACTCGATTTTTTTTTTGTTACTTGTATTTAGGTCCAAAATTGGGGTCCTTCCTTCGGTTCCGTTTAATAAATGAAATGTCTTAGCCGGTTTTTCACCTTTCATGGCTAATCTGTACTACTGGTTTCGAAAGCAGCCAAAAATTGTCATTAAAGACGGTACAGTGTTATAAGGCTCTTGAAAGAAATTGCAGTAGAGCGAACAAAAACGTGGCGAAAGACTAGACACGCGGAGTCTCAGACAGCGCTCGTCTGCGTCTCGGCGCGTCTAGTCTTTTGTCAGATTTTTGTACGCGTTATTGTAATATGTTTCAAGATCATGGACCAACTCTCACCAGAGTACTACTTAGTGACGTTATGAGGCTCGTTGAGCGCTTTTTCGTTGGCGCTAGCCGTCTGAAAGCAGCCGTAAATGTCAACTGCGCCCACAGAGCTTCCGCAGAAGGGCGTCATCACCTAACTGGAAGCGGCGACACAGCAGCCAGCGGCGACCGCCCCCGTGAAGCTGAAATCGGGTGCAGTGCCCACGGGAGTGTGGAAAGGAGGAGGCGGCGAAGAAGGAACGCGCCGAGTTGACGGAGTGAAGTTTGTTCTCCCGTCGCCGGTGACGGTTGGTCCCGGCGCCTGGCCCGCCGGGACCAACTTCAAACTGCCTGGCATTCAATAGCTGCAGGACCCGCCGCGGTGGCTCAGTGGCTAAGGCGTTGCGCTGCTGAGCACGAGGTCGCGTGTTCGATTCCCGGCCGCGGCGGCCGCTTTTCTGATGGAGGCGAAAAGCAAAAACGCCCGTGTGTACGAGATTTCGGCGCACGTTAAAGATCCCCAGGTGGTCAAAATTAATCCGGAGCCCTCCACTACGGCGCGCCTCATCGCCTGTGTTGCGTCGGTGCGTTAAACCCTACAATCAATCAATCAATAGCTGCAGGAAGAGGGCTCAGTCATCGGACGGCCAAGCTTCGGCACTACAAGACGTATTAAAAGAGCGGCCTTTGAGAAGGAAGGTAAAAAAAAATAACTCCGAAAACCTAGCTCTCTCAGTTGACAGTTAGCACCTGTAAAGCATGAATGGTGAATGCACCTGCTCCGTTCCAAGTTTCTAGCTTGACGACGAAGTAACGCTATCGCGTCCCACATCTGAAGACATGAATGTTGATGTCCTCTGCAACGATTTTCTTTAATTCCTGAAAAACGACCAATCAGTAGCACCTTCGGCTAACAACCACCCCATCTCACCGAAGCGAGTACGATTTCGATGGCATCAGCACACAGGACACCTGTGGGTGGCTAGCATGAACATAACGCCGTAGGGCACCAGCATCCTTGATCGCAATCAGCAATGCTTTCATTGGTACGGCCGCTGTGTCGACACTTCTATTTTTAAAGCCTCCACTTAACACTTTAGCGCTGTTATGAAGAACGGAGTGAAAAGGCTCCAGAAAATGTAGGCGTGTAATTTTCGGCTGCTAAGAAATGTCATGTGCCTGAACAAAAAGGTTGTGCATAATTTTGTGCCTCATGTTAAGGCACGGAGTAAGAAAAAGACACGCGGGGACACGTCGCTTCCTAATGCGGCCGCATAATGTCGGAAGCGCTTGGCACAAATTAAGCTAGCGGCATAAGTTGCGGGAGAAGAAACTACGCGGCAACCGCGATCGGCATTGTCCTGCGCAGCCGCGGAATTTATTGTGGCCGCCATCATTTCGGCCATCCGGCTCCGCTATCATCTCCTTCGCTGTCACAGCGGCAAAACTTTGCAGCCCGCGTCAGTTTTCATTGTGACAATATCTGGTCGCTCCATATCTGGTCACCCGCACCGCCGTAATGGATGTTTCGCCTGCTATATATATTATTGCTCTGTGTGTTAAGGTTTTCTTGCTCCGTGTGTTAAGGTATTCTCCGGATTTCAGTTTTAACAGTCCGTTGTTTTGCCTTACTGTTTTGCCGTGCACAAACGAATTGCCTGTAGGCAGGTTGTTCTGGTATCACAGCCTGAGCCTTCTGAGTAACTACACGAAACTAAGAAAATTGATTGATTGTAGGGTTCACTGCGCCGACGCTACACAGGTGGTGAGGCGTGCCGTAGTGGATGGCTCCGGATTAATTTTGACCACCTGGGGATCTTTAACGTGCCCCGAAATCTCGAACACACGGGCGTTTTCGCTTTTCGCCTCCATGAAAAGAGCGGCCGCCGCGGCTGGAAAGCGAACCCGCGTCCTTGTGCTCAGATGAAACTAAGAAAAATTCCCCCATAAATGAGCACCTTTTTTTAACTTCCATATCGGGTGTTATTTTCGGGTTTTGGTAGTTCTACAAAATCACTATACATGCGGGGGAGACACGTTCAAAATAAGCCCCCCCTGAATATAGGCGACATAATAGGGACCGTTTTACATTCTTCCTCATCGATATGCGACCAACGTGGCAGTATATCGAGAGACGTTTTTGTTGGCTGTTTGTTTTTTTAACCTCACGTGTGCGCTCTAAAGAAAAGATTTATTTTTATTCTTGACATGGTCGATACCACTACAGACCGTGACTGGGTTATTGGATATCTCGTGTCCCCGGATCAAAACCCCGACGCCCGCTCTGGCCAAGCCCATTACCGTATGCGGTCGTAAATTGTGCCCAGGGCACGTATAGAGTTTCCGGGAATGCATATGCGGAACGGGGTCTAACGACCATATCGCTGGGATGTTACGCAGGGGTGGGAGAACCAGTGCTGCGACACGACTCGGTGCGATGTTTCTGTTTTTGTTTAATACCTTACGTCCCAAACTTCTCGCTTTCCTGTGAGGCCTGTATTAGCTTCCCCTCCGTTGCACTTTTCTGCCTGCGGCAACGTGTCGAGCGATATGACTCGCTCAACAGTTTTGGATGGGTAATTTGCACTCGAAGCGCAGATTTTTGCTCTGCGCGGCTTGTGCTGTGCATGCATGCACAATTATTCTTCATTTTATATACATAGTGTCATACGCTATACTTGGGACCAGCAGCCGGAATGAGGCGATGCATAAAGTAGCCACTTTTTCATTCTCTAAGAGAAAGTCAAAGTAGATTTTGATTTTAAATATCCCTATTTATTTCTTCACGTGGGCACGGCAGCAGTCCAAGGATGCAGTTCACGAGCCCTGTTATCCCGATCGGAGCGGGGTTGCTGGTGTCACCGACTGAAGCATCGTCTACGTGGGCCACACCGAAGGGGCTGCTGCTGATACCGTGGCCTGCTGGATTGGAACCGACCAGCCAGCCTACGTCACTTCACGCGTACTACCCAACTGCTGCCGCCGGCAACGCGTTTCTGTGGCGCACTGCGCCGTACACATCTCCGTGGGATTGGACAGGCCGTTTACCATGACGGAATTTTGTACAGCGATAGACGAAAGCAATAAGAGAAGTGCCCCCGGCAGGGACGCCATAACTTACAAACTGCTCGGTAACATGAGCGGTGCAGCGGCCCGCGGCCTCCTAGAGCACATCAACGAAACCTGGGACAGCTCGCGGTTGCCGGAGGAATGGAAGGAAGCCGAGGTCCACTTCATTCCAAAGCCCGGCAAAGCCCTCACGATAGACAACATGCGGCCCATCTCCCTCACGTCCTGCGCGGGGAAAGTTATGGAGCGCATGGTTCTTCGCCGGCTGCAGAAGCACCTCGAAGAAACAGATCAGATGCCGGAGACGATGTACGGCTTCAGACATCATCTCAGCACCCAGGACGTGATGGTCCAACTCCACGAGCTGGTCGTCAAGCAGGCAACGAGGCACGCGCCGCGCGGGATACTCGCCCTCGACCTGAAAGGAGCGTTTGACAACGTGTCCCACGCAAGCGTGTTGCAGAATCTGAACAAGACCAGGTGCGGCCGCAAGACATTTGGCTACATAAAAGATTTTCTGTCAAACCGAACGGCGACCATCAGTATAGGGGACGAGAAGTCGGACCCTGTCGAGCTCGGCGATAGGGGCACCCCTCAGGGGTCGGTCTTGTCGCCCCTGCTCTTCAATCTGGCCCTCCTGCCCCTGCCCGATCTACTCAAGCAAATCGAAGGCGTGGACCACGCGTTCTACGCCGACGACATTACGGTGTGGACAACCCGAGCCGGGTCCGATGCCTGGGTGGAGGAAGCCTTGCAGCGGGCGGCAACGACCTTGCACGAGTACGCCAAGTCGTGCGGACTGAGCTGCGCTCCCCAAAAATCTGAGCTGCTCATGATCCAACCGGGGAAACCTCAGAAGGAGCCGCTGCCGAACGTGACCATCACCATCGACGGAACGGCCATCAAGCCAACTCAGCAGATTCGGATTCTCGGCCTACTACTTCAGAGCGACGGGAAGGCACACGCCGCCGTCAAAAAGATCAAGACTACATCCGAACAAATACTCAGTATGATTCGGAGGGTATCTAACCGAAACCGAGGCCTGAAAGAGGACGATGCCATGCGCCTGGTACGCGCTTTCGTCGTGTCGCGGGTTACCTACTCCGCCCCGTATCTCCAGCTGACGAAGGCGAATAGGGACACCCTAAACACGATGCTTCGCAAGGCAACGAAGCAAGCACTCGGCATTCCCATATACTCGTCCACGCAAAGACTGCTAGACATGGGCGTCCACAACACGGTGGAGGAGCTCATCGAAGCTCACCTTTCGAATCAGAGAATCCGGCTCAGTCACACGGAGCACGGACGAGCCGTCCTACGCAAGATAGGTTGGCAGATCGAGCCAGTACCCATCAAGGCAGCCCTTCCGGAAGACTGGAAGATGTGCATTCTGACCAAACCCCTTCCCCGGAACATGACGCCAGGCAAGGACGACGAGAGGCGAACCACGCGGGCAAAAGCAATGGCCCGGAAGCTGGAAGAGAACCCCAGGGTCCTCTACGCGGACGCCTCGCTCCGAAAACACAGCGACCGTGCAGCGGCGGTAGTTACGTCCAGAGACCGGCTCATCGTCAGCGCGTCCCTGAAGACAACAGACCCCGCAGTTGCCGAGGAAGTGGCCGTGGCCCTGGCACTCGCACAGCCATGCGTGCACACCGTGGTCACCGACTCAATGACAGCGTACGGAAGCTTCCGCAGGGGGGTAATCTCTTCCGCGGCCCGAGCCATTCTGTCCAAGTGCAAGCCACCGGGAAGAGCCATAGAGCTCGTGTGGGTCCCGGCTCACTCGCGGGTAGCAGGCAACACCATCGCCGACTACCATGCCCGAGAAATGTCAATCCGGGCCGAGAACGAGCCGGAAGAGCTACCGCACCCGGTTACCAGCTTTCGGGACATTACCCGGATGTACCGAGAGGAGAGGCGCAGACTGCCGGAACCGCACCCCAAACTGACTAGGCAGCAACAGACGATCCTGCGTCGAGCGCAGGCGGGATCGCTTGCGCATCCCGTACTGATGAACCTCATGTACCCTGCGGAACACGATACGCTCTGTCCGTTTTGCAAAAGAGAGAGGGGCACCCTGCCACACATCTTGACAGAGTGTACAAAACTCAAGACCCCCCCCTCCTTCCCTTCCCCACAACACCCCCAATCCCCAACCCCTTGAGCGATGGGAGACCTTGTTGACCAGCCCCGCCCTGCCGACTCGCACTGACAGACAGGGGCCAGGAGCTGCTGGGAACATATGGGTCCCGTAACTAGGGAACCACCCCGTCTGGTGCCAGCGCGCACCACCGATTTCTTGGGCTCAGTAAAAGTTTATTCCTCCTCCTCCGTGGGATATAAAACAGCGGACCGAGGGGGCGTCCAGCAGTGGGCACGGCAGCAACGTAATACAGGTGAGCAAATAATGTGAGAAATGCTTTAAAAGTAACGATGTGTATTTCCTCCTGCTGCCGTGCCCCCGACCTGTTCATGACATGCTGTGTAAGTGTCTGTATCACATCGTTTTCAATTGCTTCTGAGTGGCGACATTAAAGAAAACCCAGGGTTTGATGAAGTGGCTATTTAAGCGCAGCTGAAGGCTATTGCGGGAGACATCGCAGAAATAAAGAAGTCAAAGGATTCAACTAACAAGAACCTCAAAGCTATTAATAAGAAGCTAGAGAAGATCACCTTAGCAAAGCAAGTGTCTGACTGCATGTCAAAAATTTCCCAGCTAGAGAAAAACCTTGCCGCGATGACGAAAGAAGTGGATGACTTGGAAAATCATAGCCGTCGTTCCAATTTCATTATCTACGGTGTGCAGCAACAACCATAAGAAACGACAGAAAGGCTGGAGGAAATCGTCACAAAAGACATATTCAACAATATTCTGGATGTACGATCGTCAGGATTCGAAAGATTTCACTGTTTGGGCCGCCGTAAACCAGGAGAGGACGTAAAGAGCAAGCCGATAATACTAAAGCTAGTGGATTACCGGGATAAGGCGGTGATTTTCAAAGAATGCAATAAACTAAGAGGCTGTAACTTTTCCATTAACGAGGACTTCTCGCGCTCCGGACACGATACACGAAAGAAACGGTGCACTCTTAACAAAGATGCTAGTAAAAGGTAGTAACGGGTCTTGTTTACTAACTCTTCGCAAACTTTACTACCCCCAGAACGGTACGTTCTGCCACCAAGTATGGAACCGTTTTCTAGACCGCGCGCTTAGAAACTGCTGCTTGCTTGATAGTATAACATTTATCGATACTAACGGAATTCTATGAATTATTAACCATAAGAACTACAGCCCCTTTCCCACTACAAATCGCAAATAAAAAGTTTTTGCAAATCCACATCCAGACTTGTATATGCTCACAATAAAAAGCATCAATCTAAAATTACTGCCAAAATATTTTACATTTGCGACAAGCCCACATACTCTATCAGAGGACTTTCTGCGGCTGGATATAAAAGCAAGAAGAGCATATATTTGTAAGGTAACAAAGTTTTACTCGCTCTCCGCGTGCATCCCGTTGGCCTTCTTGCTCAATTTATTTCTTTTATAAGTGTGTTATGTGCGTGTGAAAATGTGTTTATGTCGCGCTGGGCGCTCAGCAGATCCATATTGTCACGCGTAGTTTTTTTTACTAGGTTATGCATGGCCTGTTAGTAAAAGCACTATGTATACCCAAGAGCCGAAGTTTACAGACCACGAAAGCAGCAATTTTGAGTTGTTGCTCGGCCACACACCATCCCAGAGTATTATGTTCAGTAGTTTTCATTAGTTCAGTACTTATACGACATCTGGCATGCATTCGACAGTTTGTCGGGCTGCTATAGGTAGCGAAATAACCTAAAATTGCCATTTATCTGGTCCGTAAACTTTTGATCGTGGATGTACAGTGCGCGTCAGGCTTGTCTGGGGCAAGCGAGCGCGCGGCTTCGGAGCGTGCTGGCGACATCTGCTGATAGCGACTGGGTTAGAGATAGCTTGCCATTGCGCGTGCGCGGATATCGGACAGGGTCAGGCCAGTCGTCATTTCGCATGTGCTGCAAGGTAAATATAAATGGTAGCGAAGGTTCGGGCAAAAAGCGGTTCAGAACCTATTGCCAGCGACATCAGCATGGGGGCTTATGGGAGTGGCGATTGAAGCGCGACTAGGTGAGGAGGGAACAAACACTAGTAACAAAAAACCAAGTTTTGTTCAACAATAAAACAACAATTATATTTTACGAACTATATTTATTTCTGAATCACATTTATTTAGGCACAGTGTATAAATAATTTATGAAAATGCCGTTCATTCTCAAAAACCTTTTTTGTAGCGCCCTCTGAAGAATGGCACATGTCATTGCTTTGTGATGCAGTCCTTGTAGTGATCGGAAAGGCGCTCCTAAAGTTCGCCTGTTAGGAAACGCCCCTCGCGTGTTTTGGTGGTGCGCATTTGCATTCGTTTTTCCTTGTTAATTTGGTGTGCACTTAATTTTTGCTGTGCGTGGAGTTACGAGGTGCGTTGTATCGTCGGTGAACACGTGTAGTACCGTGCCCGGCAGGCACGGTGAACTACGGGACGATGCTGCCAACGGTTGGAGCGGAGCGCTTTCGTCGGTACCTACAGAAACGATGTGCTGTACAAGTTGCAACAGCAGCTCCCGTACACCTGGAGTTTTACTGCACCATTTTCCTCTCATTTCCACAGGTAACGCGAAACTATTGTACTGTTAATATGTGCACGGGGGTTGTGTAAGGGGACGTGGTGGTGCTTCGAAAAAAATGGGTCTAAAGCTTTGTTATGTCACAGTTATCTCTTGATTTCACCTCAGGCTGGCTCGGAGCAAGTTGTGTCAATTACTCTAGGACTTCTCGGCGTAGTACCACTCGAATTTAAACGAGTCGCTTTAATTGTCTATCTCAGCGTCTTCTCTATTGCATTACAACGCTTGTAGTGCTCGTTGCTTCCCGCACTTGTATGCGGAAGCATTATTTCCATCGCAGTACTGTGTTGTGCTGCTCCGTGCTGCGCTGCTGCCAGATCTTTCCTGCTATGTGCTTTTACATACTGCCATCGCTTTCTTTTGCATTGATCCATTTTTCCTCTTTTTACTTATCTGTTGCGGCACTTGCCTAATAATGCAACCAGGAAATTGCAGACGTGAATGCTAAGTGAACTTCTGTAGAAACCCTTGTCTACTTGATAAGACGCCGGGACAGCTGCAGTGTGCTCGCTGCACTTTCGTGAATCGGCATTCCTGCGGCCCGGTTTTCTACGTCAAGATGCAGTGCCTAGTTCTTTTCTCTTGTTTCGAAGTAGTTCTGCTGTTGACGCTTTCATTGCTCATAATGCTATGTGTTACGGGTAAAGTCCAATTTTCGGCGCGTAAGGAAAATCATAATGCATGTAGTGCCTACAAACATTTTGTACTTATTGTATACGTGCTGATTTTGTGCAGTGTGGTAAATTTGTTTTATGTTTATCCTGGAATAAAATGCAAATGTCTTGATTATATAGCATGACTATGTGTTATTTCTTCTCTTAGAAGTACACAAACTGAGCAAGCATTATATAACCTTGATCTATACTTAAGGCACGCACGCAACCTGCGTATGTGCTACGCAATTAAACCCAGCAGTGGCGTTGGTAGAAATTGGCATCGGGGTAAGGAGTGGGCACGTTTCTTATATAAAAGGGGGGCCGGGGAGAGTGGTCAAGTGTCATTTTGGGCTCTGTATCCCAAGGCAGAAAAAAAATTCCGGTCGGGGGGGGGGGTGTACGTTTGCCACCCGCTGCAATCAAAATAAACAGCTGATTGCTTTTATACAGCAGTAGAAGGCATGAATACAGAATAAAGGTTCAGAGAAGATGCAAGATGCTTTTATAAACACCGAGGCGAATCATACGACAGTATGCTAAAGTGCGTTTCTCTATAAGCTGGCGTTGACTTGAAGCACACACGCCAAGGGCTCGCCAACTTGCGTCAGATGGCAATGACATGAGCCCTCAGCGATCAGAGTCCAGCTAAGGCTATTTTGAAGTCAAATTTTCCCGCTAATGCCACCACCAAAATGACGTCACTTTTGGACCGGATCTTGCGTCACATCCTGTTTATTTTTTGTTCCGCCGGAAGTGTTCCCTCCTCACACAGATGGCGCTAAGCCCCATGAGCAGCTTAAGAGCCGCCATTTTCTGAACGTATGGGCTTCTATGGAAGCTTCGCTACCAGTTATATTTACCTTGTGTGCTGTCTAATTTGCCGACGCCACCACCCTCACGGGGCGCTTGTCTTCCACAATGCAGCCGTGAGCGTTGACAGGCCAGATAGACGCGTCGTTCAACGCGACCGGTGCATTATCCACGCAGGCGCGGTTACGCAATCACACAAAACGACCTGCACTAATTGAATATCACGTTTAGCAAACTCTTAGCCAACGAAAAGCACCCAACCAGAATGCACCGCAGCGTTTTCCGTCAAACCTTTCGTGCCATTACGTAACGGCTGAGCTGATAAATCATCGCGTCAAATTACGCGCTTACCCTTGTATCACCCCCTACGGCTGGTACTGCAGAAAAGAAGTGCTCCTTGCGGGGGCTGGCATCTGCAAATTTGAGTGGCCCATGCTTACAGACGACTGGCCCGAGCCTGTCCGAGATCCACGCACGCGCAATGACAAGCTGTCTCCAACCTAGCCGCTATCAGCAGATGCCGCCAGCATACTCGAAAGCGGCACGCTCGCTTGCCCTAGACAAGCCTGACGCGCACTGTACCTAGTGTATACTGTGACAAGTAACTGGTTAGAGTTCTGTTAGTAAGTGCCACGACTTTTTAAAGCAAAGCTTTTTACCTCTACCCCCCAAGGGTTCTTTCGCGACCGTTGGTGTCACCAGAAAACTTCAGCGAACAAATAAAAGAATTTACTGGCACCGCCGGGAATCGAACCTGGAACTAATAGACAAACAAAGCGAGAGCCCGTTGTCTTACCAATTTAGCTACGAGCGCACGCGAAGATGGGGAAGACAGGTGGTGTACTCACCAAGCACATCTACGGGTTTACCTTCTGCGTTCTCGCTGAATGCCACGTGAAAGCGTCACGCGACCACTCACGCCCGTCTAGCGGCCCTGTGCGAACCTTGCTCATGTGCTAAGAGTTACAAAAATTAAAGGAAGCTCACACGAATTCATGGCATCTCACTTCTAGTACGCCAATGTGCTAAAGCCTGTGGCCTCCAGTGTTCACGTAAAAAATCACAACTGCTTGTCGTCCGCCCTCCCGCCAAATCAAGGAATACATTCAAACACTCCTTGATGGCCAGGCCATCACTCCAAGCCCCAGCATCAATATCCTCCTACATCTCGAGGCTAACACCAAAGGTGACGTCTCCTTGCAGCGCCTCAAAAACAGCATTAATCAAATCATACACATGATCAGGCGAGTTGCCACCAAGAAGCGAGGCCTAAGGAATCCCGTACCTTTCGATTAATTGAAGCTTTTGTCCTCTCGACCGTCACTTACCTCAACCCCCTGCCTTCTTCTGTACAAGGAAGACATAAACATGCTTTATATAATGATTAGAAAGGCGGTCGAGCAGGCCATTGGTCTTCTCATGAGTGCGTCCACACAGAGGCTGCTTAGCACGGGGCTCAACAACACGGTGGAATAGCTGATAGAAGGCCATCTTTCTAACCAGAAGATCCGACTCAGAACTGCGCTGGGTAACCGCATGCTTCACCAGATTGCCTGGGCAGCCCAGAATGTCACTCCGCTTGACGTACTCCCAGACTCTTGGCGCCACTGCACGCAAGCAGTCGGTGCTTGTGGCAACAGCACGCCAACGAGAACTCGCTAGCGCGTCATTGTCAGTATGCGCGCGTTCTGCGATCTCGCTCGTGGAGCAGTGAACGTGCTCCCTTTGCTTAGAAATATGAACCCCTCACATGACGAGGGTCACGGAAAAGCACGGGCCCAAGCGCTAAACACCACCCTCGGTGGGGATCATGCAGTTATCTACACAGACGCCTCCAAACATCGAGGGCAGCAATACGCCATCATCGTGGCTATCTCCACAACCAACCTCCTTGCGTGTACCTCGCTTAGGACCCAAGAAATGACGGCAGCAGAAGAGGCAGCCATCACCCTGGCTCTCACTTAACCAGGGATTCGGAGGGTAGTCACCGATTTTCAGCAAGCCTACTGGATTACCAGTCGAGTTCGGTGTCCTGACCTGCACTGCACGTGCTAAAAAACCGTTCCCCAAACGGTTCCATTCAGCTCATCTCGACACCCCCTCACGCTTCAATGGAGGGCAACAAATACGCCCACCCAACAAGCCTGTGGTTTTACCTCCCGTGCTATAAGCTGCACGAGGACAGTCACCCGCTTGTCACGTTCAAGGAGATAACCCAGCATTATCGCCTTCTGAGACAGACCGTACCTTCACCTTACCCTGACCTTTCCAGAGAACAACAAACTACCCTACGGCTCATGCAATCTGGGCTCCTTCCCACAGCCCACGCGTCTTCACTTAATGCATCCGAATCGCTACGACGCTGAATGTAAATTTTGCTCAAAAGTAGGAACACTTCGCCCCGTAATCGTGGTGTGCGACTTTAGCCCTGAGCATCCTCCTCTCTTTCTGTCAACTACCCAACAGGAGCAATGGGAGATGCAGCTGTCCAGGCCCTCTCTATCTACCCAGCTTCAGCGGGTGGACAGAACACAGGCCGCGCGGACTCCATATGGGCCCCGTGCACAGAAGAAGGAATCACTCCCCAGGGCTGCACTCTGGGCCGTTCAGAAATGTGAACAAAAGTATTTCTTCCTCCGCCTCAAATCTTGTTGCCTCCGTCCGCGGCGCAGAGACGGACAAGTCAGATCGTCTAACAGCGGGTTGGAGCTTTAATTTTATAAAAAAAAGTTTCCAATCTTGTTCTACACCAATACAACTCAACCAAACACCGTTCATGCATCATGCATTGATTTAACCTTACCAAGAATACCTCTTTGAAGTAATAAATGGTGTGGTTAAGTGCATTTCACTTTTCTCTGGTTTTACTATTTGTAGAGCGATGTGAGTGAATTTAAGTGACGACGCATGGGTAATCGTTATGGGTGCCGTTTACAGCTTTGCTTTCCAACCACATTCACGGGGTGGATTGGCGTGATTTTTTTTTTACGAGTGTCGGCTAAAGCTAAGGAAAACAGTGATCGCATTGAAAACGTGCACTGATCCGAGACAAAGTTCGCATGAATAACCATCTATTCGCTTGGAATGACGAGACTGGTAGCCTCGTTGCACTTCAAAAAAACGAAAGTGAACCCAAAGTAGTCGAACGACGGCGCAGCCAGCGACGACGTCCGTAACGCTTCTCAATCTTAATGCCCGCAGCTTGGTAATAAAATACACCAACTGGAAGCACTGCTTTTGTGCTTCAAACCTGATGTAGTCACAATTACCGAAACCTAGCTCTATCCGAGCATACTTGATCAAGAAGTCGTACCACCGATCTACAGGATTGTGCGCAAAGATAGGGGCTCAACGGGTTGGGGTGTGGCAATCTTCTTCAACGAAGGTATCAATTACTGTTATGGGCGACGTGCCACATGTAGAGGTTGCAGAGTGTGTGATACGCTTAAGCAATAGTGCTCTCTTCGTTGGCGCCATCTACAGACCCCCAAGCGCTCATCCAGATTATCTGTCTGGCTTTTTCGCCTACATGTCCACGCATATATGCCAGGTAGCAAAATAGTCATATCAGGGAACTTCAATTTTCCCTGAATAAACCGCAACTCCTTGACGGAGTCGGATGCCTCAGAAAACGTGTATTTCATATAATGTTTTCGTTTAATCTCAGGCAAGTTGTCAGCGAAGCCACTCGTTATTGATAGAGCGTCCTGTTTTATTGTGGGCCTTGTTTTTGTTAGCGACCATTTCCTCTCTAACCAAATATACGTGGAAATCCTCGATGGCATATCGGATCATATGGTTGTTCTTTGTAAATTGCCGACTGCATGTGTTGTTCACTCACGAACCCATGAACGTCGCGCACTTGCATTCCAAAAAGCAGATGACAATGCTATAATGACTTGCCGGATGCATGAATTCCACGAATGCTACGAAATTTGTGAGTATAAACGGACCAGCATCGATTACGTGCGGCTATCATTTAAGAATCACGTTGTCCACTGCGATAAAAACCTTGTCCCGACCGTAGTAAAAAACACAAGAAAAAAGAGAACATGGATTACTCGCGATATAAATCACATAAAAAGCAAAATCAAGAGTCTAAAAAAATCCAAGAAGTCTCATTTCAGTTCTAATTACCTGCCGCAATTAAGTTTCACGCCATCGTCTTTAAAACACAAAATTCGTGATGCTAAATACATATTTCAAGCGCCACATTCGATAAATTTATCAAGAATGCTCCCGAAAAGTTTTGCCAGTATATGCGCAGTTCGCAATGCCGTAATTCCCAACCGTCCGACTTAGACGCAAAGCAAGACGCAAGCCAATCCAACGATTACTTTCAAGCTATGTTCACCTTCTATAATGGTCGAACTAAGCCCTCTTGAGAAAGCGTGATCATTACTTGTTAGGAACGCCTTCGATTATTGAATGTGGTGTTCTACCCTCATTACTGAATTTGGATGAGCAGAAACGTACTGGCCCAGACGAAATTCTCAAGAGTTTTTTTTAAAAAAGGTTCCCAGAACCTAGTAGTAAATACCTACACCTTCTTTATGCTAAATCACTCCGGGAAGGTTCCACCCCTAAGAAATGGAAGATAGCTAAAATAATTGCAGTACATAGCGGATGCCTCATGGCCTTCAAATTGCAGGCCTATCTCTCTTAGGGGAACAAGTTCGAAAATTCTTGAGCATATCATCTTAAAACGTCTCACTGAAGCCGTTAAAGCAAATAGCCTGCATAGGGACTATCGACTACCACCTAGCTCATTGAAACTATATAAGATCTTGTGAGAGCCGTAAAAGAACAATCACAACGTGATGTTATTTTTCTTAGCCGTCACATGTAAAAGTAGCCTCTAAACTAATCAGTATATTCGGTGATGGTCCCGTCATTCGCTAGATCCATAATTATCTATCTGACCGGTACCAATATGTCCAGTATGCCGACTATGCTTCTGACAATGTAAAATTTACCTTTCGCGTTCCTCAGGGCAGTGTTTGGGTCAGTTATTCTTTTTTATATTTATTAATGATATAGCATGGAATATTAATGCAAAGATCTGGTTATTTGCAGATGACCGCATTCTTTATCAGGAAAATAAAAACAGAAATGATTAGCTGAACCTCAACAACGCGATTTATAAAGTAGCTCAATGGTGCCGCGACTCGCAAATGCAAGTAAACAATGAAAAAACCGTTTCTAAGACCATGACACGGAAGAGGGCAACATTAAATTTTCCTTATCAAATTAACGACTTGCTTCTTAAATCAATTGCTGAATATAAATACTTGAAGGTAATATTTTAGCCTAACCTGAACACGTGAAGTATGTTATATCTAAAGCCTACAAGAAGCTTTTATTTTTGAAGCGTACTTTGAAAGAGGCCATGTACGAAACAAAGCTTCTTGCTTATAGAGTCAAACCCGAGTATAACGAACCCGTATAGAGCGAATTATGCTATATATCGAACAAAAATAAGTCAGTTACGGAAATACACGAGAAACATATTCCTTCTAACGAACTTCACATCTGTTATATTGAACTCGGCGTGCCTAGAATGGCGGCCAAAATGCATGGTCTCGGAGCGGCGATTGAGATGCTGATTGGGCGCGACCACTGAGCAAAGACCACGACGGAGACATTGCGTCTCGTTTGGAGCGACATGACGCCCGACACTTTCGTTACTGTTTCCGACGCGCGGAACTCACGACGGAACCCTCCAGTTGGTGAGTCCGGACCAAGACGGCAGCTGGCCAACCTTCCCGATGCTGTGCCGAAAGGAGTGCCCTTCGAAGATTTCCTGAGTGTCGACGACGACGTTGCCGTCACTGTAAGCCCCTCGTACGCGGTCACCATCAGCAGCACCGGGGTAATGCTGATGAAAAGCACCGAGGAGGCAGAGGATGTCGCGAGTGAAAGCCGCGTAATGAAGTGCTTTCGGCAGTGGATGTCCTCCGCCAATATTTCTCCGATATTGAAGGACACGGACTCGAAGTGGTGCAAACAATGTCTCGTGTAAAGAATGCTGTGCTAGTTGACGCTGCCGAAACGAAAGGGAAAACAAAAATCACCGCTTTTTGTGGAAGTAGGCAGTTAAGGCGGAAAGTAGCTTTAATATTTGCAATAAATCGATTTTTTTGTGTATGGTAATGATATACTTTTTTTTGTTCGTTTCTGCATGCGGGGATGGCGGGGGATTTCCGCGTATTGCGAACTTGTAACAATAAACTTGTTATAGGCGGGTTCGGCTAATCGAACTATTCGATATATCGAAGTAATCATGGCGCATATTGCAGTTCGCTATAACCGGGTTTGTACCACTTTCATACCCCTATTCTGGAGTACGAAAGTGCAACCTGGCTCCCAGCTTCAAAAGCTAACATTGCTTCATTTGTTTGAGTTGTTCTCCCCTATCCATACCCGTGTGCATGGCTAGGTTGTGCGTGAGGGTGGATGTTTCTCCTATTTCAGCACAACTCCATAACGCACAGATTTTCGGATACTTGTGTTGGTTTTTCGTCCACAGAGTTCGTGATTCTTCGGCATTGAGATCTCCTTGTAGCAAGGGGAAATATCGTGTTCCTAGGCACTGGGTGAGGATTCGTTCTTAAAGTTTTTCGAGGAGGGCAGTGTGGTAGTCGTGACCACAAGGAGCACAGTACGTGAATTCGTGTGCCTTTTGGTCAGTGCGTCGTTCTCTTCCGAACCATTGGGTCCAGGTGTCCAGGTGACATATTTAACTTTTTCTATTGTAGATGGGAATAATGCACCGAAACGCTTAGGTATTCTGCCTGCAGAAACCAGTATAATGTACTTTGAGAGTGTAATGATGTTGCGCTCCTATTTGATAATTTCACTATTCGGATTGCCAAGAGGATGGCTCCAGCTTCCACTTGTTTGTCCTTGTATGTTGGAGGGTCGTACAGTTACCAAGTATGCAGAGTAGTCGACTACTACAATTGGGGCCGCGTGCTTTTGTTCACCCCGGAGTCAGTGTACACTGTGGTCTCATGATATTGGAATTCCCCTAATGAACCTGATACTGCCATATCGCCTGGATTGGATCCATGTTATTGGTAGAGGAGAGTTTTTATGCGGGGTCGCTGGATCGGTGGCATGTCTAACACGGCGTGCAGTAGTTTCTTTTCAAAGTGGGGGGGGGGGGGGGGGGGGGAGCGTGCCGGTCGGGGGGTACGATGGCCCCTCCCGATTTTGCTTTTCCATCCGCTTTCATGGTGCTATGAGAGTGTATTTTTCGCTTTCCTGATATGCGTTAGAAAGACACACGATGAGGACATATTCATCGGCATTGTAACAAACATCCTAATTAGGACGACTACAGGGTGAAGGAATCTCCCATTGACCTTCACCCACTCTTTTCTTTCGCTTCAATAGTCCACTCTTTGCTGCGAATATTGTTATTTCATCCCTGCATCGAGAGTATGACGTTCCCCTTCTTCTAGAACCGTCTATGCATGTCCATTCTGTTACCCTGGTGGTCCACCCTTTGTTAGTTCATGTCACGGTCAAAATTGCGATGCTGAGATCTGCCTTATATGCTGTCCTGATGACGGTGTTCCTTGCACTTTCTTCCATGCGGTTAAATTTGTGCCATGGTAAGCCCTGCAGTATAAGGGTCATGATCAGTGGTTGCATGAGTCTTATTATTCCCTTTTATCTTTTTCGTGCTCCGCTCTCGGTTTGGCGCTTTGTTTGCGGGAAATTGATTAGGGTTTTGTTTTTGGTGATTGTGAGTTTTGCACTACCCCTTGTCTCTAGAGGAACGCCAAGCTTTAGTACTAGACTTTCCGCTGGGAGGACATCTTTACCTATTTTTAGGGTTATTTTTCTCTTGGCCGCACGGCAAACCGAGCTTGCATCGTAGACGAAGAGTGGAAGTATTGAAAAGTATTTTGGAAACTTATCTGATTAGACAATATGTAGTGGGCTTTATTACTGCAAAGCAGTACATGTCTAACCCCCCCCCCCCTCCCCCAGTTTTCATTCCGGTGTCATGGAATTACTTGGCGCCGCTCCGGGGCTCCTCCTCACCATCGCTGACACCTCTTTCACAACTATTTTCCCCATCGCCTCCACCAATACCCCTTTGGCAAGTTGCGCAGTCGGCAGCTATAGCGGCGGTAGTGCAGTTATCAGATGATTGCGAAAAATAAATAGAAGCACGGATGGGCGTAAAAAAATGCAGTGACGATTACTATACTCCCGCATGTAAAATTTGTGCGCAGCGCGAGCTGCAGTGTTGTCGGTCACGGCGCATTTCTTCTACATCTCAGGAAGTGTTCGCGTGATCAGCGAACGTAAGGCGGCGTGCACTACTCAGCTGCTACCTAGCAATGTGTCGCCGCCGCCGGCCAGCATGTTGTAAATCGTGTTTGAACCTGCCGCGCGAATCCCACGTAGTTCTGATTAGCCCCGCACAAGAGAGCAGCGAGCATGTCGTTGCGTATCGTGTTTGAACCTCCCGGGCAAACGTCCCGTGGGTTGGATTAGCGGCGAATGGAACAGCGTCTGGGGAAAGTGTCAGGGGGAGGGCGCTCCTTGGTGGCGATACATGAGACAGTAGTGAGGGAAATGCAGTGAGAGAGATGACGCCGTAGCCGCACGTATCGTGCTCCACTTCACCCTTTGCTAGCCGCTCCTCTCCGTGTTCTTTGTTTCGTCGCTCCTGCGTTCGTTCACTCGGTTACGCGGACATAAACAGGCGCCGCTCCCGCGAAGCCCAGGTGACGGCTGCCAAAGGGTTGCCCCCTAAAACGACCGAAACCCGCCGTCACCATTTCCACTCAAATTCACTTCGCCAAGTAGCTGCGAATCCCTCCAAGTAGAAGAGAAACTTCCCCAGTTGGAACGCCGGCTTGATCCCATTATTCTTTTTCAGCTTAGAAGGTCTTCAGAGCGACATTTTCGCCGGTGTCTTTCATGCCTCAGTGTGCGCCATCACAGGCTGCCGGTTTATGTGTGCCCATTTTGCGGGTGGAAAAAGAGGGGCGTGCACGCACAACTAGGCTCCATGCCGCTACCGATGAAACGCCGGTTGTGCTGTTATTTAGACGTCGAAATTACGGGGTTCAATGCGGTTAGTCGGCTGTCCTCCTCAATCCAGTGGTTCGTGTGTGGGTTGAGGTTTTACACAGACGTCTTACACAGACCGTACGATGCATACCAGGGGAAAGGAAAACGGACAGCCATATGTTTGTACGCGAGAATAGAGCTCAAGGGCTTCCGGATTGTAAATCGTTATGGGACGGATGCATGCCGTTCGTTTGGAGGAAGAAGAGCAAGAATCGAAGTGTTGGCCCGAACAAAAGCGCGGATGGGTGCAAAAACAACGTAAAGGTGCTAGCACCGCCGTTACCGCCTCAATTTCAGCTCGTGCAGTAGTGGCGAATCCCTCCTGGATGAACAGCAAACTGCCCGCTTGGAACGCCGGCGTCAGCCAATATTACTTGTTCAGAGGGCTTTTAGGGGATATTTTTGACGGCGTCTGTCACTTCTAAGCACGCGCACATGACCAGTTGCCAGTTTATGCGTGCACAGGTTTGTAGTGAAAAATAGGGAGAGGGAGGAGGGGAGGCGTGCACGCGCAGCTTTAGGTTTCATGCCCGTACTGATGGATGGCATGTCCGTTGTGCTGGTGCGAGATTTAAACGCGGACGTTATACGGCCCAATAAGACCTGTCCGGAGCCTTTAGTGGTAGAGCGGATGTGGTTTGTGCGTTAGGCTATGGTCAGATTACCGACGCAAAACCCGTATCGTGATCTATGGACGTAAAAAATGCCATGTCACGCAGTTAGGTTGGCTGAGACGTCAAATGACGTCATTCTTTAAAGTTATTACGACAGCTGCGGCAACAGTCTGAGCCCGGCACTACACAAACAGTAAGATGCTTACGACGCAGAAGGGACACAGGCACTTCCATGTTTATCTGCAAGAACAAAGCTTGGATCCGTCAGAGCTTCATTCAGCTAATTGGATAGGAAATATGCTCCATCGCAAATTACAATAAAGGTGCTTTGTTTCGTGCACTCAGTGGACTGCGTCTAGCTTTGCAGGTGATCCTTCTTCACAGAGTGGAAGGGCACTAATTTCTTAGTTCTTTCATGCTTATAATCTATGCCTTCCTTGATTTCTGAGAGACTGGCGATTATCCTTTGCCCCCTGCTTTAGTTAGGTGACGCAATGTTGGTGCCGGCATAAGTCCCGCTGGAAAACACTCAGAGGTGGCTCAGTGGGTAAGGCGTTGAGTTGCTGATCACAAGGACGCGGGTTCGATTCCCGGCCGCGCGAGATCCAAGTCCGAAGGAAGGGTCACACAGAACAGAAACGGCTTCGCTAACAGCGAAATGTGGCGCAGGTCGCGAATGTATGCTGTGTAAGCTGGCTCGAAGACGCTATTCAAGGTAACAACGCGTGGCAGCAGTGAAAGATGACAAGCTTCGTGAGAACTACGCCCACAAGCACCAAGGGGAACAAAAATGCCATGCGCTAGTCTCTCAACCCAGTTTTCCCAAAACGCCCGTGCGATCATTTCAAACTGTTCGACTTAAAACCCGTTGTGCAGTTGAGAACACTAACATTAATGACGGTGTAAACATATGGAAAGCTTCGCTTTACATCAATTCCTACCTATGCATAGGATACGCAATTTTTTTCAGCTTGAGAGATAGCCGCTATAGCCGCTATAGTGGGCTTTATTACTGCAAAGCAGTACATGTCTAACCCCCGCCCCCCTCCCCCAGTTTTCATTCCGGTGTCATGGAATTACTTGGCGCCGCTCCGGGGCTCCTCCTCACCATCGCTGACACCTCTTTCACAACTATTTTCCACATCGCCTCCACCAATACCTCCAAAATACCCCATCTGTTGAACGAACATCCGGTGATATTGGAAGTCTTAATTTCAGGAACAACGCCGTCACAATACAAGAAATTTATTAAACAGCTACTCTTTTCAATTGTATAGGTATGAAGATATCATTGTAACAATAAGCGAAACTATTTTGTAACACCACGCGCTGCTCACGATGTTTTGAATTTGTTTCTGTTCTTGCATTTTGCATTTTACTTTGTTTCTTCTGTACCCCAAATTATATACAGCTTGGTACAAAAATTGAAACGCCATCCAGTTGTATCCAGTTGTATCAGTGTGTGCTAGTGTCTTCTTTTCCTTGCAAATTTTGCTTGTAATTTTTTTTCTTGTACTTTTTAGTTTTTTCTTGTGCTTTTTATTTGCTTTGTCATACCGTTTTGCGGCTGAGGGTGGCGTGGCCTTCGTCAGGCAACTGGTTTGCCTCTAGCCATGCCCCCCAAGGCAATGTTTTGTAATATTGCCTTGAATAAACTTGAACTAAAACTAGAACTAGAATCCGCGGCAGTGGCTCAGTGGGTAAGGCGTTGTGCTGGTGAGCCCAAGGACGCGTGTTCGATTCCCGGCCGCGGCGGCCGCTTTCGGATGGAGGCGAAAGGGAAAATGCCCGTGTGTTAGAGATTTCGGCGCACGTTTAAATGTCCCCACGTAGTCAAAATTAATCCGGAGCCCTATATTATGGGGCGCCTATCACCATTGGAGCGTCGGCGCACTAGTCTTCGTAATCAATGAATCAGCTTGAGAGTTCAAAATTACTTACCTCAAGGTGTTTACTGCTATCAATGGTGCACATGCGTTCAGCGTCGGTACCGAAACCCAAAGAGTCTGTTTGCATGTGTATTGTAAATTTTCGTGTAGCTTGTACACTATGTACTCTGCATTGTTGTGTGATCGAGGCTAGATTACTGTTAGCTGGGGATGTGGAAGAAACTCTCGGCCCATTGTCTAAGCCAACAGAGCAAGAACTTATGAAAACATCGCGACGTATACCGAACTAATAGACACCCAGGAAATATAGTAAACGAGCGGAAGGCGTTAATGGTACATTCAAAAGCATTAAAAGAAAAAAAAATTGATAGCCTGGCATCTAAGCTGCAAAGCTTTACTGAGGCACCTTCTGCTAACACTAGCAACCAATTTTTAACTCAAAACTGCCTGCTGAACAATGCCATGCGCTCCGGGTTAGGCAAACAGGATAACCTAGAAGACTGGTCGTGTAGAAATAATTTGCTTTGCTTTGGTTTGAGTGACGCTGATGAAGAAACCTGGGATGAATCAAAGGCGAAAGTTATCCCTTTATGTGCCGAGAAACTAAGTGTCCAGGTCAATTTTCTTTCTATTCAAAGAGCCCATAGGATAGGAAAGTGTGTTGAAGGTAAATAAGACCGATTATAGTTTTTCTACGGTAAAATTTGTACAGTAAATTTGTACCGTAAAATTTCCAGGGGCTTGAAGAAGTGCCGGTACTAGAGCTTGCAGCCCGTTCCGGATGCGTATTCCCAAACCATATCCCGTAGGGGTCCAGGCCGACCACACCCCCTTCAAACGGCGACGTCACAGCGTGACGTCACTTTCTCTTCGTGCGCGACTTCATGCGACGTGGATTTTTTTTTCCTCGTTTTGGGCGCCGGCCGATGGTTTCGCTCCGTGCGCGAGGCTGCGGCGGCGGCGCTGGGGAGCTGACGCACATTTAGTAGAAGTTAAAGGCCCAACCACATGCAGCGTACTTCGGCGTTTTCTCGCGTGGCGACGCGAGCTGACGTGCGAGCAACGCCGATGTCTACGCTCGCCAGATATCGGCGTGGACGCAGCGCGGGAAAGCAGCGGAAAGCGGGCAGCAGCGGTCGGGTTTCACGTCCTTCTCGTGCTTTGGGGTCATTCCTTCCAGCAGAAGAGAATCAATTTCTTTTTAACTTGCAGTTATCGGCTGCCTTGAGACAAATCGGAACAAATTTCTGTTCGAAAGCGCTCATTCATTTGTGGCTTGTTTGGCTTTCATCTAGGAGATCGGGTATTTGCGAGAGCTTTTTTTTTTAGGTAAATAAGGAGCTCTGGCTACGTCGCTTGTAGTATTAGCATGATGGGGCTTGGCTGCAAGATTGGTGCGTGACCGACCAAGCCTTATCAACTCCAGAATGCTAGCGGCGCATGCCATTCCATTCGTTGCTACCGTGGCTTGCGTAGGGGAGACCGAGGTTTCGGGTAGCTTTTCTTGACTCAAATAAGGGGGATGTGGTTACATCGCTTGTAGTAATAGCATACCTGCCCTCGGATCCAAGATGGGTGCGTAAGAAACAAGCGTTACCACGGCTCAAATTTCTCAAACACGACCAAAGCAAATCACTCGACAATATTCGTTGGCAGCCTGTGTTAGGGTACCAAATTCTTGGGACCCGCGTCGCCTCCTGGCGTGGTCGAGCGGTTCCACTCTTGTGTGCTGGCGTTTTGTTTTGAAAGTCCGTGGTTCGAATCTCTGCAAAACCTTGTTCTTTTTGCAATGAGGGTTTCACCGGCTTTTCTTTTTTTTTCAAGGCATACTAAGGGGGCCAGAGTGCCTTGCCGTTTAACCTACAAGTGACGTTCGACGATAATTTCAGTATCGAGGCAGCCCCGAAATTTGCTTTGCTCACACTTTGAATTCATGAAGCTGCAGTCCGCACAAAACATCGAGGTTAAATCAAGTAGGAAGTAAAGTTGTGCTAAGTGCGTCTTCGTTCATCATCCTATCTTATTTTGTTCAGATTTGACGGTAATGACTTGAAATACATTTCGCAGGATGTCAACATTTGCCCGCAAATATTTTTATAAGGCTAGAGTCTTGTTAAGTGCAGTTCAACAATCGACAATAACTGCTAATAAATGACTTCAACTAATGGCATGTTTAATACAAACGTGTCCAGCAGCGCACCGACGCGGCGGCTAGCGCGTGACTATACTAGTACACTATAGCATGAATTCGCCGGTCTCATGCCTCTGTGACACGGCAGTTTCAATCGCGATCGAGCTCGATCCCGCTCGAACTCAATCCTGGTTTCTCAAGCGCGATCGAGGCTTCCAATCGCGATCGAACGAAAGCAGCGATACTCTCGTCCCCGCTCAGTAATTGTACAGAAGGTGACAACTTCAACTAACGCCACAAATTGTGTCAAATATCACTGACCCAAATGAGCGTGCGGTAACATTTACATAGTTACGTATACCTACGACCACGCGTAGTTACCAGACGCCGGCCTCAAGTACATTGTTAGCGCCATCTGGCGTACAGGAATGCAACCGGTGCAACTCCTCGATCGCGATTGAAACGTGCCGTGTAGCAGCGGCAGTGCGTCGAGGAGGTTCTAAATCTCGCTCGCGATTCACTTCAATCGCGATTGAAAGTGCCCGTTGTCTGCGCGTTGCAGCCGAACGACGCCGACGCTCGAGCGACGCGTGATTTCGCGTCCATGTGGTTAGGACTTTAACCTTTTCGTACCTATACGTTCCGGAAAGCACTCTCATTAAAGTAAAGAGAAAAATTTGTTTTGGTCTTTTGTGGTCGCGCTGCTTCGCGGCGGTCGATGGTTTCGCTCCGTGCGCGAGCATGACGTACGCGCTGGGAAGCTGAAGCACGAAGTATACCTTTGAATACCTGTTCTCGCTTCTCACTCTTCGCACTCTCTTGCGAGCATGCAGACGCTTGTCTTCCATCCTGTTCCTAGTTAAGCTAGCGCTGGGCGCGATGCTCTAAGTGCGCGCGCAGGCGGACGCTTTTTCACGTACATGTGGTCATTGTTTACGTTCCGGAAAGCGAACACTCTCGATCATTACAGTGAAGGCGAAAATGTTTTTTTTTTATCTTGGGTGGTCTTTTGGGTTCCGTACCGAAGCGCAGAACGTTTGCTCCCAATCGGTCGAAAGCCCACGCGTATGTCAGTCGCTCATTTGCTGTTAACATCAGCCAGCGTGTTGATCCGTTTTTATAATTGTGTCATTACCGTCAAATCTGAACAAAATAAGATAGGATAATGAACGAAGACGCACTTAGCACAACTTTACTTGCTACTTGATTTAAACTTGATGTTATGTACCGACTGCAGCATCATGAATTCAAACTGTGAACAAAGCAAATTTCGGGGCTGCCTTGATACTGAGGTTACCGTCGAACGTCACTTGTAGGTTAAACGGCAAGGCACTCTGGCCCCCTTTGTATGCGTTGAAAAAAAAAGAAAAGCCAGTGAAACCCTCATTGCAAAAAAAAAAAAAAAAACGAGGTTTTGCCAAGATTCGAACCACGGACTTTCAAACCAAAACGCCAGCACACAAACGTGGAACCGCTCGACCACGCCAGGAGGCGACGCGGGTCCCAAAAATTTGGTACCCTAACACAGGCTGCAACGAATATTGTCGAGTGATTTGCTTTGGTCGTGTTTGAGAAATTTGAGCTGTGGTAACACTTGTTTCTTACGCACCCATCTTGGATCCGAGGGCAGGTATGCTATTACTACAAGCGATGTAACCACAGCCCCCTTATTTGAGTCAAGAAAAGCTATCCAAAACCTCGGTCTCCCCTACGCAAGCCACGGTAGCAACGAATGGAATGGCATGCGGCGCTAGCATTCTGGCGTTGATAAGGCTTGGTCGGTCACGCACCAATCTTGCAGCCAAGCCCCATCATAATACTACAAGCGACGTAGCCAGAGCTCCTTATTTAACTAAAAAAAGCTACCGCAAATACCCGATCTCCCCGATGAAAGCCAAACAAGCCACAAATGAATGAGCGCTTTCGAACAGAAATTGCTTCCAATTTGTCTCAAGGCAGCCGATAACCGCAAATTAAAAAGAAATTGATTGTCTTTTGCTGAAAAGAATGACCCCAAAGCACGAGAAAGACGTGAAACCCGACCGCTGCTGCCAGCTTTCCGCTGCTTTCTCGCGCTGCTCCGACGCCGATATCTGGCGAGCGTAGACATCGGCGTTGCTCGCGCGTCAGCTCGCGTCGCTACGCGAGAAAACACTGAAAGTACGCTGCATGTGGTTGGGCATGTGGTGGGGCCGCAGCCCCAGCCTCGCGCACAGAGCGAAACCATCAGCCACCGCCGAAAACGAGAAAAAAAAAATCCACGTCGCATGAAGTCGCGCACAAAGCGAAAGTGACGTCACGCTGTGACGTCGCCGTTTGAAGGGGGTGTGGTAGGCCTGGGCCCCTACGGGATATGGTTTGGGAATACGGTTCCGGGATGGCTGTAAGCTGCTCCAGCATACAAGGCCAGGTGCGGAGTGTTTCATAAGAGCAGTTTTGGTTCACTTCTGAAGAGAGGGACATCCTATTGCCGTAGTTAAAGCGCCGTCTTGGGCCCCAGCGTCAACAAATGCCTCTACAACCTGGGGCTGGTTCACAGCCGCTAGTATTGGTACGCCCTCGGATTGTGCGTCTTCGTTTCCAGTCAACCGACTATGGAGTCGAATGAGCGGCCGGTTGTCGGTCACTTTATGGTACAGCCAGAGCAGTCTAGTTAGGGTACAGCCAGAGCAGACTGGTAAGGCGGGCAGAGAACGGCCCATGTAGATCACCAACACCGCTGCCTCCGCAACAAAATTAAGTTTGTGCTGGCGGGCGGAGCTACGCTAATGTACAAGCTCATCCAGGGTGTTAAGTTGAGCTTCTGCCTGAAGCCATGGCATAGGCGTTATTTGAGGGAGGCAGGTGATCGTCCGCATTGCAGCTTTATTAATTACTTCAAGTCGGACCCACTCCGCTTGGATCATATGCTGGAATTGAGCCTGATAGACAAGCCAAGGCTGGAGTATTGACCGCACCAAGAGTCGGGCCATTTTGAAACAGGAGCCTCCAGACTTTTGTAAAATGCTCCGGACTAGGTGTAGCATTTGACCTGCTTGTTGGCGGGCAGTTAGAAGCCACAAGGCAGCTGACCCTTACTACGAAATCTCCAATCCCAGCACGCGAAGAGAGGTGGCAGTGCGCACAGGCTGGCCGTAGAGTCGCAGTGCGATCGGTGACATCTCCAGTCTACGACGGCCCCAAGCATTCGCCACGGACAGAATGGCTGTGTTTTCGACTGAAAGCGAGAGACCAGCGTATTGACACCATTTCCGTGTCAAATCCCTCATTACACAACGACTCAAGAAAACATCCGCACCAACCCCACAAATGCAACCGGGTACACTCCCTCAAGCTGTCTAAGTAGAACCCATCACGACACCTCTGACGCAACCCGTTATAGAACAGAAACGCAGGTATAAACACGCGTCACCCGTGCAGAAGGAAAACGACCCAAGCTGCATAACAAAAGAAGAATTACACACCAGTCTCGAGCAACGCATCACCATCGTTCAAGACGAGCCGAAGTGCATTTCTACTCAGCTGTGACAAGTTGGGAGTAAAGTTGCACAGCTGTCAAAAAAAAATGCAGGGCCCACAAACCAGAATCGAGCGCCTAGAACTTCAGCACACGGCAGGCACCGGCCGACACCGAAGAAGAGAGAAACCATACCGCTGCCCAGGACAGACCGATACGATGGCCGAAAACTACACCACAACTCATGATGACTAACTTCAAGCAGAATGCACGATCCCCACTACTAATTTGGCACTGGAATTGTTGAATTTTTAAGCTTAAGAAGGGGGACTTACAACGATATGTAAATAGCCAATCTGATCTCCCCGACGTAATAGCGCTGCAAGAAACGAACCAACATGCAAAAATTCCTAGCTACACAACCCACATCACCCCAAACGGAAAGGATGTCTGCACTCTAATTCCGAAAGACATCACGCCGATTCAACACCATCTGACATCAAACACTCATCATGATATCCTAACAGAACTGGTTCCACAAAACATGAAAAAATCTCGAAGCATTGTCATTCTGAACGCCTATTGCTGGCCGAAAAGCAAGGACCCGGGGCTAGCGGATATCATTCGGCGGGCGAAGAGTCTTGTGGGTTCTAGCACGTTTGTCATTGTAGGGGACCTTAACGCCAGGCACCAAGGCTGGGGCTACACTCATCAAACCAAACGAGGCAGAGAACTTTCCGATATCAAACACGAAGAGAATCTCACCCTTATTACTGACCCATTCACGCCTACTAGGATCAGCATTAGCTTAGACGTGAGCCCCCAGCATCTACTTCAGCAACAAAACGTGCAAGTTCACCAAGAAGCCCCCGCACAGTTCAGCTCAAAGGAACTTCGTGAAGTTCCTTTGTTTTTACGGCCGCCCCTTTCCATAGGGGCGATTTCCCGTGCAAGCCGGGTGAACTTCCCAAGCGTTGTAGTCCCACACAAGGGCCGAGCGCCAGGCCGCGGAGTCGCGTGTACCTAGTTTACCGGTAGGTGCCCAGCGCCACCAAGGCACACGAATGCACATGGTGCCTTCCACAGCCACGGTGGACGCTCAACTCACAATCGCCTGTGGCAAGACATGCCGCCAGACTCTTTCACCCCCGGCAATTGCACTACGCGGCATGATGGCGGGGGGCCCCGCCAGATGGACAAGGGTCAGGGGCCCCTCGCAAGGGTAAAGGCAGCTTTCCAGGCGTGTATTCCCCTTTCAAGGGTCCGCACTCGACCAGGGACGCCTGTACCCATTAAAGAAACCGGTGGGTGCCCGGCGGCACCATGATTCGAACCCAGTACCTCCCGCATATGAGGCGAGTGCTGTACCTCTGAGCCATCACTGCGGTCACGAAGCAGAAGCATCACGAAGCATCACGAAGGCAGAAGAAAGGCCAGGGCGCTAGCTCTGGAAAGACAATACGGCGACTCGAGTACGACAGTCTTTACGGACGTGGTGGACTACGCACGCGCGAACACCAAAACAGCGGTCGTCGCCACCCCCTCTGCTCTCATTACAAGTGTCACCCTTCGTAAGTCCACCATCCTCGAAGCAGAAGTGGTACTCGCACTAGCCATAACGCACACCCAAGCCACGACCATCATTACGGACTCACAAGCGGCGTGTCGAACGTACATGGCTGGAATAATTTGCAAGGTAGCCGCACGAATTATAACCCCCCCCCCCCCCGCCCCCCTCCCAATAGAACAGCCAAGATTATCTGTACACCTGCTCACTCGTCTCTTCGCGGCAATCAAGCGGCGCACGCTTACGCCCGAAAACTTGCTCGCCGGGCACCGCAAGAGGATGATGACAAGACCAGTCTCTCACTCGTCACATACAATGATATGACCCAACACTACATGATCACATGACGCACCTTCCCACCGCCGGCCGACCAGCTAACAAAAGAGCAAGTCACCTTTCGATGGCTTCAAACAAACACATTTCCACACCCCACGCGGCTACACTCCATCTACCCACACACTATACTACCCCGTGTACAAAGATTGCGGCAGCCCATCTACGCCTACCATATGGTTTGGGCACGCCAGTCAAACCCAGACATTAATGCAATCGCTAATGCAACTCACGAGCAGTGGGAGAGTGAGCTTGCCAGCTCAGACCTGAGTAAGCAGCTTTGGCTGGCTGAACGGGCGGAGACCGCAGGCCGCACCAACGCAGTCCTTGAAAGAGGACCCCGCCCACGATCCCTCTCGACTTCATTGTTATTAAAGTTTTGCTCCTCCTGCTCCTTGCGCTGTTTAAAGATAAATAGCGAATGCTGTCTGTACTGTCTGTAGCCGTGAAGATGAAAGGTACCGACTTTTCAATAAGCGAAGATTTTTCTAAAACCACACGGACGTCCAGAAGCAAACTAATAGCGTAAGCACGCGAAAGGAACGCCAAGTTCACACTTAGGTATATTAAACTAACCATAAAAGGGAAAACGTATATCTGGGATGGAACAAACGGCATTGTTCGAGAATGCGATTCGAGCAAGGGAACAAGTGTTGTCACAAAAAGGTAACGAGCCGTTTCCCAAGAGGGCAATACATAGCAACAATCGCACGCTGATTCTGGAAGGTCCCGACCCAGTCGGTATTCATCGAATCACCTATCCATAATTGTAGTGAATTTCCGCAGTCTTAAAAACAAGTCTTCCGAATTTCTGCGCTGTTGAGCATGTCAAAACCGGATGTTGTGATTGGACTGAGTCTTGGTTGAACTCTCAAATATCTAGTTCTGAAGTTTTCTTTGTAATTTACAGTCTATCGGAGGGACAGAGATGCTCGGGGGGGATGAGTATTTATTTTAGTTAAGGTCATAATCAGCAGCGCACCCTTACCTAATATAGAATTTTTTTTCTGAAACGGTGTGGTGTAGGCTAAGCGTTTCACACGGAAATAGTATTGTAGTAGGCTCCTTCTACAGGTCACCTAGTTCGTCTCATATTGAACCATTTTGCAGTTTATCACGATTCTTATCAGTGCTTGCATCCGAAACGGTAATGTTAAGGAGCGATTTTAATATGCCTGATGATGAGTTGCATCAAAGATTAGCGGTTGAAAATAATCGAAACGCGCTTCACGCTTCTTTTTACGAACTAATTCAAACCTATCGACTGACCCGTTTTGGTGCCACTAGTGGTAATGTGTTGGAAATTATGGTTACTAACGATAGCAATTTAGTTGAGTCAGTTTGCATTGTTCGAGACATTAGCTGTCTTGAAGTTGTCGTGGGATCTATTGTATGCGAAAGACCCGTTCTCAATATTCCGCGACCACGAAAAGGGTTTCTGTATGACCGCGTTAATTATGATGGTATAACCAGCGAACTAGAATCATTCTTCTCAACGTTCTTAGATCAAAGTAACAGATGTAATGTGAAGGAATTGTGGAAACTTTTTAAAGGAAAGCTACTGTACTCTATGATAAGCCCCATCCCATCTAGAATGCTATCAAAAAAGAGCGCGCTGAAAAACCCTGGATGAATTCTAAGCTCCGTTCTTCAATAAAAGCAGTCTCGGGCATTCAAGAAGTACCGTAAAACAGGCCACTCCGCCCTCTACGCTAGTCTAAAATCCATGAGTAAAAGACTAAATCCAACTATCCCAAACGAAGCACGCCTACTTGTCAAGCCTCGCTGAGAAAATAAAAACAAACAGAAAACAAGTCTGGCGCTATATAAAAAGTAATAAAAATGACAGAAATGGGATCCCAGTCATTATTCATGATATTATTCTAGTAAAGATGATGAGTGTAAACATGAATGCTTGAGTAGCTACTTTCACTGTAATTAATACCCCTGCCACACGGCAAATTTAATGTCATTCCCATCGAATGTCATTGGTTCAAAATGACATTTCTTTGCTGCCACACGAGAAAATGTCATCACATTCGATCAAAATGACATTAGGAACCGAAATGGTTCGCGGAACCCATCGGACTGCGTTATATTATCTCGACGCCAGAGACTCGGTGGGAATGCCCACCCAAAACAGATTAGTAAGGCGCCAGTAGCATTACAATATTTTTATGCATGTATATCATCTTTTAGTCATTTCTTTAGTCATATGAAACAAGCCGAATAGAGTTGTAAAAAAGAAAACTGCTAGCCTCGGTACCACGCCAGCCTCAGCCGATGTGGTGGGCGCCAGCGGCCCTGTTTGTTAATATGATGCTTAATCGTGTTCAATACGTTGCTGTAACTGTGCTTAAAGTGCATTCAAATGTGCAGTAAAGGTGTTTCAGCTCTTTTCGCTTGGTTTTCGCAAATATTGAAGCGCTTAATAAAATATTTTCTCTGCGCAAATTCTTACCCCTTCCAAATGCCATCATTTCGAAATGACATTAATTTTGGCCGTGTAGCTGTGCGTCAAGAAAATGGCATTAAGTCGAACGAAAGAAATTCGATGGGAGTGACATTACATTTGCCATGTGGGAGCGGTATAACATGCCAAAACGGGATTTGGTTCCTCGATACTGCACAGAAGCAGTATCGACTTGTAAGCCTTGTTAGCCAACTTGAACCCACATTCTGCTAATGGTCCTGGTGGCATCTCAAATCAAGTTTTGAAATGTTGTGCGGCTCATATTGCGCCTTTTTTAGTGATGATATTTAAAAAACCGCTGCAGGAGTCAAAATTGCCAAAAGCTTGGAACATGGCTAACACAACTTCGATTCATAAGGAAGGTGATAGCGCCAACGTCAATAATTATCGGCCATTATCATTAACGTCTGTATGCTGTAAAACCTTAGGGCATATAATTTATTTATTTATTTATTCAAAAATACCCCTAAAGGCCCTCACTAGGAGGGTATTACATAGGGGGCGGGATACATTGAAAACGAATAAAAAAGAGTACTAACACCAGGTTAATAGGCAAACAAGTATATACAAGTGGGTTCGAGGCAAAAAACAAAAAGAAAGCCAGAAAGAATAAAAACAAAGAAAAAATTTGGAAAAGACTCTTAAACAAATCTACAAAAGCACTTTTTAGTAAAGTAAACATACAAAGTAAGTGTGTAAAAGTTCTTGGAATATGGTCGGATCTGTTATAGTTACAATGTGAGATGGTAGGGCATTCCAATCCACAATTGTGCGAGGTATGAAGGATCGTGAATATTTAGAAGTGTGGCACTTCACACGTGTCACTTTTAAGGCATGGTCCCGTTGGGGAAAGATAGTGGGTGGCGAAGCAAATAAATGAGGATGAAGTGAAGAGTGATGGTACAGTTTATGAAAAAATGATAAACGTGATAGTTTACGCCGATGTGATAGGGTAGGTAAAGATGCGCGAAGTTTGAGAGCCGTGACGCTGGTATGACGTGAATATTCTGAAAAAGATGAAATGAACGGCACGATTTTGAAGGGATTCAATTTGGTCAACTAAGTATGCTTTGTCAGGGTCCCAAATGGCACATGCGTATTCAATTTTAGGTCTGATGACAGTTGTGTATGCAAGTTTGCGGAGGTTTGATGGAGCATGTTTTAGTCTGTGCTTTATTGATTTGATTGATTGTAGGGTTTAGCGCGCCGACGCTACACAGGCGATGAGGCACGCTGTAGTGGAGGGCTCCGGATTAATTTTCACCACCGGGGAATCTTTAATGTGCGCCGAAATCTCGTGCACAAGGGCGTTTTCGCTTTTCGCCTCCATCAGAAAAGCTACCACCGCGACCGGGAATCGAACCCGCGACCTCGGGCTCGATCAGCAGCGTAGTCTGTGCTTAAAAAACCCAATGAGCGGTTGGCGAATGCAAGAATGATGTTGATAGGATCATTTCATGTCAGGGCACAGTGAAGTTTAAGTCCCAGGTACTCGTAAGTGTCTGCTGGCTCAACAGTGCGTTATTTAAGGAATAGAAAGTTTGAATGCGAGATGCGTGGTTTGGAAATAAGTTTAGTTTTAGAATTATTCAGCGACGTTAACCAAGTGGAACAGCAAGTAGATATTGAGTCAAGGTCAGTTTGGAGGGCCAGTTGGTCAGTAAAGCAGGTTATTGTACGATAAATAACACAGTCATCTCATCGTGAAACAGTCTGATCCTCGAAGAAACGCAATTTGGTAAGTCATTTATAAAAATTAGAAACCGTAAAGGGCCCAGGACACTACCTTGTGGAACACCAGAGTGTACTTGACCAAAAGAACGATATTAGCAGATGTGAATTGAACCCTTGATGACAGAAAATCTTTAACCCATGCAATTACAACAGGGTGGATGTTAGGTTGTGTAAGTTTGATTAGCAATCTGTAGTGAGGTACCCGGTCGAAATCTAAAAATATTGAGTCGATTTGAAGCCCAGCGTCAACGGATGAGTGAATGTCGTTATTAAAACCAGCAAGCTTAGTGTCACACGACTACCCTTTCCTAAACCCGTGTTGATATTTAAAAATGATATTATGTTCTTCTAAGTAGCTAATCACTTGTGAGTGGATGATATGTTCGAGAAGTTTACGAATAGTGCTTGTTACTGATATATATGTCTGTAGTTAAGTGGTGATAAGAAATTGCCGGATTAGAAATGGGTGTTACTTTTGCTATTCTTCAATCTTCAGGAATTGTACCAGATGAAAGGGACTGAATAAAAAGCTGACAAGATGCATAGATACGAGAAGCATTCTTTAGTATTTCTTGAAACCGACATGGTCTGGAGCAGAAGAGTTTTTTTAGTTTGTTTAGTAAAGATAGAATACGGACTTCGTTAATCGTAATCACTGACATGTTAGTGTCAGCAATGTGGCTTACGTTACGACAACTGATAGTGTTTTCACGGGTAAATACGGAACAAAAGCTATCGTTAAAGACCTGCGCGCAGGTCTCATCAATTTATTCAGGTCTCATGAAACATCTCCAAAAAATTATTTTTTCACTAGTACTCAGCGTGGCTTTCGTTCCGGATTATCTTGCACAGCCCAATGAACTGAATTTATCCACGATATTACATTCTGCATGAACAATAGCACGCAGATAGACGCGGTATTTCTAGACTTAAGAAAGCATTTGACGTTGTGTCGCACACACTTCTGCTGTTAAAAGGATCTCATTTAGATTCCAGAGCGCTTACTTGGCTGGATTAAAGACTACCTACACATGCGCGAACAAGGTGTTGTTGTCAATGGTGTGTCGTCCTCACGCGCTGCAGTATTATCAGGTGTACCACAAGGGTCAGTACCTGGGCCTTTGTTATTTTTTATCTTCATAAATGACTTATTGGATGATATTAAGTGCACCGTTAGACTTTATGCGGATGAGTGTGTGCTATACCTTCCCATTATGAATGTAAATTATGCGAAAACCTTGCAGACAGATGTCGATACTGTCGCTAGTTGATGGGACCGATGTAAAATGTCCTTGAATACAAAAAAGGGCCTCTATGTACAGTTCACAAATAAGAAAAAATAAGCTAGCAACTTCCTACTCTCTATATGAAACTCATTTGCAAACGTGCGATAAGATTAGATATCTTGGTGTCACTTTTTCTTCAACTTTTAATCGGTCTGCGCACGTAGACACTGTTGCGACAAAAGCGTCCCGTCTGTTGAATTATTTCCAGAGAAACTTCAGTTGAAGGAAACGCTCTACATGACTAACATCAGGCCAGTCCTTGAATATGCTTGCCAAGCGTGGGATCCGTTTACTAAAACAAACATTGACAATTTAGAGCGCGTCCAGAAACGTGCTGCCCGATCTGTTGCGGCAAATTACGATTTTACTCTTAGGAGTACAACTATAGTTTAAAACCTCGGATGGAAAACACTCGCAGCACGTAGAAAAATGTTAACATTAAAATTTGTTCATCACATTTTAGGTGACAAGACAGGAATTAATAAAAGCATCTACTTGAAGGAGTCTCATTACGTTAATTTGAGACGGGATAACACACAAAAATTAGATCATACCAATGTTGAATTAATGCTAAAATTATTCTTTTTTTTCCCTAACACAATAGGAAACTGGAACAAATAATTTTCAGACTGCCATTGAGGATATTGTTTTGTAAATTTCTGTTCCACTCTAATGCCAGTTTTTTGTGTTATTGATTGACTCATTTTCATTTGTGAAGCCCCCTACATTAATGCCATAATGGCGCTGTAGGTATTCGCTCTAACTAAATAAAAAATAAACGTTACGAAATAATACCACGGTTTCCAAAGCCTGAGGATTAGTTTTAGTGTTAAGGAGCTTACTCCAATTTTTTCAAGGACAGAACATTTGTCAGCAGTTAGTTGCGAAGGCGTGACCATAATTCTACCTATTTTTAGGCAAAGTGTTTGTGTTGATTTAATTTGGACCACAATAGTTTTACTATTGCCCATTCGCTGAAAGTAAAGTCTATATTAAGCTCCCTCATAGAAAAGCGGCGCTTGCTTACAACATATATGTGTAGAGGGGGTACCTCCTACACATATTATTTTCGAATGCAACATTTTTGAAGACTTCCAAAGAATTTCTCAATCACAGCGAAGCTACGTAGTGCGTACACGGCCTCCTGAATGGCAGCCCCTCCATAGTAGCTGGGAGCTTAAGATTTCGGTAACATTTCTAACATCAAAAATAAGTTACGCGCAACCAAAGGCTTCTAGCTATTTGTGAAACGTCCTTGGTGTGCGTTCTTACGGAAAACGACTTCCAGTGTTGCCGCGCTCGCTTGCCGAGCGCAGCCACTGCAGCGTTAACGCCGAGCGCCACCGAGATTATTTAGATCCAAAAGCGCTCTTCGCCATTATGACGTGAATGGGCTGCGCTGCATCAAGAGCATCGAGAAGTTGTTTTATCGTACCTTGCCTCTTGTTTGTCTTTCCAAGTCGTGATTTCAAGCTGGGGAAATGGCGGCAGGCTGTTTTTGCGCACAACGTCGTCACCAGTTTCGAAATGAGAACATCGAGGCGGCATCTATATATTGCGGGTGTGGCTGTATGAATAGTGGTGGTGTATTGTAAGCTATCTAAAGGAATTTATTTACTGAGTTCCATATACGTCAAGAGCGGTGCGAAGTTGAGGGAATTATTTTCTTTTCTGGCTGAGAACGTTTGCTGTATACGATGTCCAGCGCTATACTTACGATGTTGGTGGTGCTCTGGGGAGACGTCGTCCAAAGTGTAGACTTGTGCATGGCCTGTTCTTTATTTATTTTTGTCCGACCCAGCCACCCGTACTGATTTCCGCGTAATTTGGTGTTTCGTCCAATCTTACAGATAATACCGTAAACTATAGTACATTCGTGGTCTGGCTCGACTTCTCGTAACTCTCTGGCCCGTCGTGGTACGGTCAGAGCAAAGGTGTGTGTGTGTTTTAATGTAGACAGACATACGTAGAAGCTTTTTGGGGATACGTGCAAAGAACGAAGCGTCCATCTGCAACTGGGGAGCCAAGGAAAAAAAAAACGAACGAGCGTGAATACTGTTGTCCACGGAGCCAATTAAGCAGGGTTTACAGAGACTGTTGCATGACTGCTGTAAACTAGGGTTGATGGTAATGTTCAGTAGCATTTCATAAAGAAAATAAAGTAATAGCTAAACATTGGTACCAGAGCATTTGTATAATAATTGCATAGAACTATAAGGTCCGTGGCCGCAGCATTGAATTTTTTCATGTTTCTTATGCGTATTGAAAAGGACGCCCATCGCGCAATTTCTTGTTGGGCTTACTACGCTGTTGGCTTTTGTGTTCTCCTTAGTGATCAAAATGGCGTCACAGCAGCGGACCATGCTGGAACTAAGGTCAAATTACTACTATTTTATCTGCAGTGAAGTGATTTATTTCAAAAGCCTGGTGCAGTTACTAAAGATGTTTTAGAATAGCTCAATGCTTTCGGGAGGAATGAACCAATAGCTTTAATTATTACTTTTTTCTGCACAGCTCGTGTCATAAACTTTACAAGTCATAAAAATAGAATAATTAAAGCTGCGTTTCAGGATAACTGCTATAGTTAAATATTTGAATTCCGGTGCATGAGCATTCAAAAATACTTTCGAAAGAGATCGCCATGTTTTTTTCTCCTTGTGGGCCTGCCATCAAGAGTGCTTGCCATCTTTTAATGGCTAGTGAAGAGAAGTGGGAGGGAGTGCTGGGCAGCTCGGACCCAGAGGCTGAGATACTTCTGTTCACCCGCGCTGCCAACCTCGCCGCCGGCCTCGAACCGACGGCCACACCGCTCCCCTAAACCAGCCTACGGCTTAATAAAGTGATTTCTCTCTGTCGAGACCCGGGGCGTATTAAACCCCTGTAACCGTTTCCACGGGGCCTACAATGCGGGCCGATCCGCTCGCCGAGGGAAGTTGATGGGCCCTTGTAACCTATAATCTTGGGGGTGACAGTGCGTAGTTATGGGAGTTCTGCATTCTCCGTGAAATCGAGGAAGCCGCAACCTCCTGCGCAGGAAGTTCACCTGGCTGCCGACGCGGCCGGAGGTTCCTGGTCCAGAGAATCAGGTCCTACGCGGGGGAACAATGGGGACAGCTGCATCAAAAGGCCTAGGCAACCTGCGCTGGAGAGCGTTCTGGCTCGGGGACGAAAGCGATGAAAGGGGGAGACTTCGCTGGAACGTGAAAGTTCTCTGTGCTGAGTACACGTCAGTAGGGTAAGTTGAAAGACCCCTGGCCTAAGTACCGGCTAGAAGGGAAATATGAAAGTCCTCTTGGCGGCTTGGAGGACGAGTAGCTAAATACCGATAACGGGTGGGGGGGGGGGGCGAGTAGCTAAACCTGAAATTGGGGAAAGGCACGGAAGACAAGTAGCAGGCGCAACTTCCTCGAGTAGTCGGAAGTACTCGCTGGGGTAGGGATCGATGAAGGTGCGGGTTGTAAATATTAGAGTAGGGCACTGTCTCCATCCCCTGTTAGGTTCTGTCTGCTACGACGGTCGGAGCCGAGCAGTTGGTAGACCCAGTCACCGGGGCCGCAAAATTCATATTGGCCCAATCTGATGCCCATCCTGAGGAATTGAGGCCTGTAGAAGTAGCCTGTAGAAGGCTAAGAACAAAAACTCGCTGTCCCCATTCCCATCCTCATTCCCATAATCAATACCTTTCTTCCCAACACCCTCTCCATTTATTCACTCCATACCTGCTACTTCTCAGGGGAGATCTGGGGAGTCACCCGGGCCCGCTCTCCTGGCTGTGCTTCCGCGAGTAGCATCCCTCTCTACTCTACTTTCCTACCCACGAAAAAAATTTGGCGTTTGTCCTTTTCTTTTATATTACAATTGGCGTAGCACGTGATACGTATGTGGTACGGGCTGGGCTTTTATTTTATATTATAGACCATTACTTATCTGCCTCTGTTGGAAGACAGCGATAACATAAACGCGTCTGTATGACGCTGCACTGTTATCCATCTACAAAGTGCGATAAATTTTTACGAAACTATAAAGGGGGCTCATGGAGCATTAGTTAAGCTTATTGATATGCAATACACCGGCCTTGAACTACTGTTACTATTACGTCAGCAACAGATGACACATGTTGGCAAAAAAGTACGTCATCGAACTGTTGACAGCGAGTGTCTGAGAATGACAGGACGCGTTTGGAGAGGGGACGTCAAACCCAATCTAGCAGCGGTGGCACTGCCGTCGTGAGGCTGACAGCTTGTGGCGCAGAAAGCGGCGACAAACCACTCCGCGGCCGTCAATCTCAACGTAAAATGGACTGTGAAGCATGTGCAGCGCCCAGTAGGCTCAAAAGGGGGCGGATTGATTGATTGATTGATTGATTGATTGATTGATTGATTGATTGATTGTGGTGTTTAACGCGTCGACGCAACGCAGGCGATGAGGCGCGCCGTAGTGGAGGGCTCCGGATTAATTTTGACCACCTGGGGATCTTTAACGTGCCCCGAAATCTCGTACACACGGGCGTTTTTGCTTTTCGCCTCCATCAGAAAAGCGGCCGCCGCGGCCGGGAATCGAACCCGCGACCTCGTGCCCAGCAGCGGAACACCTTAGCCACTGAGCCGCCGCGGCGGGTAAAGGGGGCGGAATGGGATTAAAGCGGACGAAATGACGATACGGGTGAACAACGAAAGGCGCGACAGGCAGTCAATGCCACTGCAGAAGCAAGCAAACGTGACCACTGCGAATGTTAGAACGCAAAGCACGGTGCGCATGGTGTTCTAGGGGCGTGCTTCAAATTAGCTAAGGGGGTGGCTGAGACACTCACGCACGCCTAAAATGTCACCAATGAATATTCCTATGATATTCGTTCTAACGACAGTGACTAAGTAGAAGAGTCTGGAACAGCTGCGAAAAGTTCTGTAGTTAGAGGTGTTCAGGTTGGAAATCTTTATTATGAATTAAAACCGCCTTCGGAGGAAATAACGCTGCCGTAGGCATTACTGACACCTTGGCGCTAGTAATATGCATGCAATGTTGCATAAGGCTGGCAAGTGCAGGTAGTATAGAAAATGCTTGTGTCGTAGGTCACATTGGCATAAGTCGTGAACCGGCATCCTTGAGGGTGCCGGTTCCGCGGCTTTATAAGGGGGAACTGTTGCTTATGGCTAGAAATCTGCGAACATAATTTATGCTTATGTTATATTGAGATGATCTAGAGCAGTATTTAGAGGGGTATGTGCGGTACATATATGCAGATAGAATGATAGAAAGAATCAACAGAATGATAGAAGGTGGAACAGGGCGTCGCGCGTGGCAGGGAACAGACTTCGTCTTGAGAAATAGTGCCCACAAACGGGAACGAGAAAGGAAAAACGGAAAGGCACTCCTGTCCGTGTTTACTTTCTCGTCCCCTTTTGTGGGGGCTATTTGTCAAGATGAATCAATGCCAACTAGGCCGGTTCGTGAGAAATATTCGTGAGAAACCATGACTGTCCTCTTCCTCTTCCCTGCTTGATCATGACTGCAACGTGGCAGAGCACATCAATCGTTCTCTTTGCAGTGGCTTTAAATGTCCCGTAACAAACCTCCGTCGTAGGGAGCATCGTTTAGTGCTTGTCAGAGTAGAGCTGGAGGTTGTGAGTGGTACGGCTTAAGACAGACGAGGTGGACGGCGTTCGTTTGGGGAGGACGGGATGGGTGATGAAACGATGGGGTGATTTCGTAGTTCATCTCAGTTCCCTGGAGGAGGAGGAGGAGGAGGAGGATGAGGAGGAGGAGGAGGAGGAGGAGGAGCAAAGCTTTATTTAACAGCGAAGTCGAGCTAGTTAGCGGGCGGGATCCCTAGCCCAAAGCTACTTAGTCAGGACCGAGCTGGTAAGCTCACTCTCCCTGTGCTCGTGAGCTGGATCAAGGTCTGGGTTTGGCTTCCATGCCCAAACCATATATTAGAGCGTAGCTGGAGTTCCGCAGTGCCTGCACTGGGGGTAGTATATTGTGGCCGGGATGGTGTGTAGTAGCGCGCAAGTGGTGTGGAAATGTGTTTGTTCGAAGATGTCGAAGGGCGACTTTTTGTTCTTTTGTTAGCTGCTGGGCCGGCGGCGGGAAGGTGAGTCGTGTCAGCTTATTGGGTGATGTCATTGTGTGTAATGACTAGAGACAGGAACTTCAGGCAAAAAAAATGGCCGCGTATCTGCTCCTTTCGTTGCAAATGTCGTCAAAAGACGATAGTCTTTGTAGACATTTGCTAAGGAAATGCCCCCTTTGCTTTCCCGCTCACCTGTCATGCTGGTCCTGTTCCGTCGCGCTCATCCCAGGTAAACACACGGAAGGTTTGCTCAAGGCGATTTGAATTTACCGCGTTCCACTGCTACAGGCCGGGTTCCTCGATGCCAGCGCTGCAGTACGGTGGAGACGCGCGTGAATCGAGGCACCCTGCTTCAACGTTTATAGAACCACGTTGCCGTGCTCCACGTGCGTTCCAAGCAGAACGTGGAACCTAGCCAGTGAAACCTTTCGTTGCTGTTGATGCGTGATTTCTCATATGCCGCCAGGAGGTGGCGCGGCAAACAGCAGGCGGCGGTTTTTTGCAGCAGATGTAGAATATCATTTATTATCGAAAAACCAAGAATCCATAAATTTTTTAATAAAGGAACACTGTAAATATCCCTTGTGTACTAATTTCCTGTCTTATATTTGCGTAATGTCTTTTTCTTGTTCAACAAAGTTAACAAGTATGAACATATTGTTACGGTGTAGCCTTCCTTAGCGAAGTGGTGAAGCCACTGCTATGGAGAGAAATCCCCCTGCACGCCATGAGGTTAATCATGAAGGACGAGAAAGACGACGATCGGTGTGGCACCCAGCAAGAGCTAGAGCGGTCATTTGCTGTGTCTCTCATTTTCCCCTTTTGTAAATACCGTAAACACATATAATTCTAACCGCGTCTACCCCGTCTCATCTTGGTGAAGGTGCGGGGTAGAAAAAAAAATTAACGTATGTGACAGTTTTTCGTGGCAAACGGGTGAACTTCTCCGACCGAAGGCGACATTCTACTTCATCAGTGATATGGTCGAGAAACTGGCAGTCCAAGTCAAACTTCACCAGTGGAGCAGTCGATGAGCGCAGAAGTTTCTGTAAGGAAGTCGAATCCAAGGATGATATCGTGAGGGCAGTGCGATAGGACATGAAACAATACAGGGATGTGGTGATTTGCGATGGTGACACGAGCGGTGCACGTGCCAAGAATGGGTGGCGTGCCCCCATCGGCGACTCGCACTACACAGGAAGGGGAAGCAGTGCGAACTTTTTTGAGCCGTCGGCAAAGGTCCGAACTTATTACAGACATTTGCGCACCAGTGTCCACTAACGCCTGAACACATACACCATCGACAGTGACCTCCAGAAGGTTAGGACGGGGCGAAACAGTCAAAAGGGGATTTTCGGGCCGGGTCGTCAATGCAGCGTCACCTCTAAGCACTGCATCGTCTAGTTTTCCGGAATGGGGCGCCCAGGATAGGGGGGAGAAGAGAAACGGCCGCCTGGGGCGACGGCGATAGGCGACGGCGAGGGGACAGTGAGCGACTGTGGCGGCCAATAGGTTGTTCGACAGGCGAGCGGGAATTCGGGGCGTCCTGGGTTCGGCGAGGCACAAAAGGTCGGGTCGTCATTGGGCGTTGGTAGCTATGAAACCCGGAACGGGGTCGTGGTGGCCAGCGGCTTGGACAGTAGCGAGAGACATGACCGACGCGGTGACAGGTGAAGCAAATTGGTTTGTCGTCAGGTGTACGCCATTCATCCGGGTTGCGATATCGAGGAGGCATGTACGGGGCACGGAGAGCAGTGGCGGGGGAAAGATCGTGGGTGCAAGGGTGACTTAGGGAGCACAACAAACCGAGGCCGCGATTATCAAGTTCCTGGCGTACTACGGTCTGGATCAGGGATAGCGTGGGTATTACGTGGTCTGGTGGGGAAATGAGAGTTGGTGGAGCCATTGCTTCCAGCTCTCGGCGCACAATGCGTACCACATTTTCGGGCGAAGAAGAGTCCCGCGGAGGAGGTGGTGAGCTCTCGCAGAACGACGGGGCTGCTGTGTTGGGGAGCCTAGAGAAGTTTTGCACAATGCGGCGGCATTTTGCTTCCTAGAAGCGTCGGCATTCAGCAAGGACTTCATCCACGGTCGAACAGTTCTTGATAACAAGTAGGTTGAAGGCGTCGTCGGCAATGCCTTTCAAGATGTGGCCGATCTTGTCGGACTCAGACATTGTGGAGTCGACCTTGGAGCAAAGGGAAAGGACATCTTGAATATACGCTAAATACGGCTCCTTGGCCGTCTTGCTTGGCAGCGAGCTGACGTCCGAGGGCCTTCCCAAACACCCTCTTCAGCCTCTCTTTGCAGATATCCCAGCTAGTGAGCTCATGTTCATAGGTATCATACCACGTGAGGGCCGTCCCCTTGAGATATAACACGACGTTTGCCAACATGAACGTGGGATCCCAGTTGTTATGGCGACTTACACGCTCATACATGGTGAGCCAGTCGTCGACGTCGACGTCGCCGGTGCCATAGAAAAATCGAGGATCCCGGGGGTGGGTCAACACAATCGACGGTGGCATGGTCGGTTGATGGTGCTGCCCAGAATCGGTAGGCATGGTGTTCTGAGAGAGCTGGCGTCCGCTCCGAAGCTCCGTCGTCTCACGAGGGCGAGGGCAAGGGCGCGGAGGCGAGGTTCTACGACCAGTCCCACGACGCCAACGACGCTCCATACACGAGGCATCGTCAGCCAGCATCGGCCGAACTACAATCAATCGCCAAGGTAGCGCGAGGAGCTGATATTTTGTGAGAATTGCAGGAACAACCCCAGTAAGGCTACACCGCAACAATATAAACCGGGCTTAGACGTTTAAATTTGGTTGTAATAAGACTATGACGCAGTAGCCATTTTACTCTGGCCGGGTGGCTGATTCGAGTCACAGACAGACAGACAGACAGACAGACAGACAGACAGACAGACAGACAGACAGACAGACAGACAGACAGACAGACAGACAGACAGACAGACAGACCAAACTTTCTGGGTTTAAGTAGCCCAAGAAAGACTATCGTCTTTAAAACGCATCTTTTTCTTGAGTCCGTGTGAAACTTATTTGATATATTGGCATGAACTAAGGGAAATGAAGCACTTTAAGCAATACTATAAGTGCCTCCTTTGAGGTTCGTGCCTATATGGGTTTATAACGCCTAAAACTGCCTTTGTTGGATATATATTCTTTTTGGGGCTTTTCACGTGCATGTTCCGCTAAAACTGTTGTCGCTTCAGAAGCCCGGAACTCGGCCTTTGTCTCCCGTTATTTGCGAACAGCATCCACGTGCTGTTCCAAACACGCGAGACGCGGAAACCTGGGCTCGAGCTGCCGCCACATCGTCCGGAAAACACCCGGGGCGAGTAAACTGGGCCGCCAGAGGCCCGAACTCAGCGATACCGCCGCCAACGTCGCCGTCGGGTCTCACAGGAGCTGATTGTTCTATGTCATTCTGTCGCGCTGTCTCCGGGTATCAATGGCGAAAACTTTTGCCGATATGCACTGTCTGTTGCTAACACAATAAAATAACACGCAACGAAGGGAAGGAACGTGGCACAACCGCGCGTATACCGCTCAAGGTCAAAGGTGCAGACCAAGCAAAACCACGTGAACATCTGCACACGAAAGTTTCAAGGTGACGCCACAAACACGCGCACAACGAGCAGCTGATTACGGGGACATCGCCAGTCGTCAAGACGCAGCACGTATAGCACGAAGGAGGCACGGAAGAAAGAGGTTATAGAACAAGAATCTCCCCACTTCTTCAGTCTGGTCGTAACAACCGTCATCTGCCGTGCCGGGTAACTTTCAAGGGCGTTTCCACTCTATCTCTAATGGTTAGTGGTGAATAATCTTGCGTACGGTCCAATGTTGTTAATCGGTACAAAGACCATAGCTACTGTATGGTTTTTCCCAGCAGCTTTGCTGGGCATCCAATTCTAGAGGACAGGATGACTCAATTTTTGATCTGGTGTTATTGCACTTTGCTGCGCTATCCATGGGATACATCGGTGTTGTGGGACTGTCATTGGGATTCATCGGTGTTGTCGTCAAAGAGAAATTACCGTTGTGCCTCTTCCATCAGAGCACGTTGTTCCCCCCTGGGAACACGACTAAGGTTGCCAGTCTTTTACAACAAATCCTTCTGGGTTATTACCATCTTTGCCGCAGACAAGAGCCTCGCAACCCAGATTATTCTATACCCCGCTACACTTGAGCGTAACTTGGCACTTTCGTGTGCCTATTTCACTTTATAAGCAGAAATCATTCAGCAGTGGAAAACTTGGGCACCACTCCATCAGAATGCTGAGCTCATTTTGAAGGTACGTGACAGGTCCGCCGCCATCCCCGAAGTACCAATTGCTAACACAGTCACTCCGAATTTTAAATCTCTCTGGGACATGCTAATAAAGTTCTTGGATACTTTGTGCTAAAAGAACTTACAAAAGTTCTGAGCAGCGAACATTGATATTCCAGATAGAATTAAAGGAAGTAGCATTCCAAAGTACAAGTACCCTCCGTATACTTCAGAGGACGTTGAGTGTTCTTTTTGCACACAAATGTCGACTGAAAGGAGGTACAGCTTCATGCCCTAATACATTGTCACGGCTAGATTTTCATTGCTTTTAGGCCGTTGATCTGGTGCCGAATCTCCCAAATTTCACGTAAATCTCTCAAAATGGCGACCTTTGTATGGCGCAATTTCACGAAGCAAATAAAATTACTTTTCCCAGCACAAGGTTTGTCCGCTGTCTCAATTGCTAGTGAAGAATTTTTCCTAAGGTACGCTGCTACATTAAATATTAATTGGGCCTATATATTCCTAAACTGGAGTTCTTGACGCCTATATATGCCTAAACGACATATTTCAGTGCCTATTATAGGTGCCTAAATCCTCGAGTTTTCGTGCCTGAATTTCTGATTTCTAGTGATGAGGTAATGCCTGGTCCTCTAATCATCCTCCTGCGGTATCCGCGGGCGAGCAATTTCTCTGGCGTGAGCGTGAGCCGCTTGATTGCCGCGAAGGGATGAGGGGGTATACGCGCCCAGATGGGTTAGATTGTTCTCTTCCGGGGGTTTCGGTTTGTGATTCGTGCGGCCAACTTGAAAATTCTTTCAGCTTTGTACGCTCCACACCCCGATTGCGAGTCCGTAATGGTGGTCGTGGCTTGGGTCTGCGTTATAGGGGGTGAGAGCGCCGCGTCCTCCGCATGCCATGACATGGAGCAAATAGCAACGGGAGCAGATTTGCTTCCCCTTACTGAATTAGGTTTGTTCAATAACGGAGCTGCCAAGAACACAGCGAATTTAGAAGCGAAAAGAGGACAAGGGAGCTTCCCGAGAAAAGCGGCGGGACGACAGTGGAGACCTCAAAGCCCGAAGCCACGACGCAATGTGGGTTAGAGATATAACGAATTGGAGAGCACCGCTTAAAAATATAACCCCACACGAAGAAGAGACGTATCTGCATGCGTGTACAAATGACATCGATTCTTGTTTTATTTTCCGTCATGAATGGAGCGAAGTCATAAGAAAAGGAAAATTACACACAGTGTGAAAGCTGCTGGCACGGCAGAGCTGTGGTTCTCTTGTGTCGGATCGAACGTCAACGGGCGCTCACCCGAGAACGGCAGCGCGGCCGGAGCGCAAATTCTATGGTTCGCGCAAAATAATAAGCAGCTAAACGCCAGTGGCGGTACGCTCCCTCCCCTCTCCCTTCCCGAGCATGAGAGAGACGAAAGCGATTTGCGAGACCACTGCGCCCTCTATCGGTGGTCTGGAAACCAGTTTCTGCGAGGACGGCGGCGGCGGGACCAATGTGACCTTTTTTGGTGCGTCTGGGAACCTGCTCCTACCCCTGCGTGACGCAGGACCTGTAGCAGACAGACGAAAAGGTTCGACCTACAACAGCTGCGCTGTTTCACTTGATGTACCTACAACTGATTCACTTGACGGAGGTTGCAGGCCCGCGAACATGAATTTGCGCTGTGAACGTTAATTTAACCTACAGAAATTTTATTAGCTGGTGCAACTGTGTGCAAATTGCAAATATTACCCCCTGAAAACATTATTATTCGGAAAAAAGGAAAGACAACCAAGACACACTACAGGCATACAATTGCATCACAAAAAATTCGCGCCAATTTTTGTTAGGGTCTTTAGTGTTCCTACATTTTTTTACAGAAAGATTACAAGGAGAGCGAGAAGGAATATAGGCTAATGAAGACTGTAGGTTGTCCACTAGCAAGCTGTTTTCTGAAAACCGGGGCTTGGAGCTGTGTACACATTCTTTGTAATGATTAGGGGTTCAAATACCTACCGAGTATTGGACTGAGTAGTAATGCTTTGTTTATAGGTTTCACTTGCTATGGGCTATAACAGAGTTGAAATTGGCACTAAGTTGGTGCGCCTAAAACTGGTTTTGTAGGGCATTATGATTTTCAAAAGGCTTGTGCGTTACAGAGTAGAGGGAGCTGCCCGTTCGTCAACATGCAGCGGATTTAATATAAAGTGGTTTAGCCACTACAAAGAAGCACTAAGGTGCTAGGAATTTTAACATTACATATATGTAGTTCAGAAAGTAGGCGGCTGAGGGTGGTTAAATTTGACGAAAATTGCTACAGTTATTTATATTCATGGGGCGCTTTAATGTATATATGTATCCAAAGGCATGCTGCGTGAAGTCTAGGAAAGCGTCCTAGATGAAGTGACAAGATCTATAACAGACGGCGCTAAAATATGGCTGTTCGTTAATTTAATAGCACATTGCCTCAGGTAGAAAAAATAGCTGCATCGACTAACTCAATTTTGGAAAGATTCGTAACGGTGATAGCCTAATAATATAAAGATTGGAATATATCCTACAAAATACCAGCCGAGAAGAGCAGAGTGCGGCTCTGTGCCTTCTCAGTGAAAATTTCCTGGCACCGGCCCAAGTTCAATGTTTCTAAACAGCTCGAACAGAACAGAACCTAAAACAGAACCGAAACACAGAACCGAAACACAACACTTATTTGAACCTTCTTGATCCTCATGGAAGCAAGATTAAGTCACCGTTCCACACGGTATGTAGTCCACAAAATTGTCACTCTATTTTCGAATAGTCGTACCGTCCTAAAAAGATGCTTTTGAAGCCATTCTACAAAAAAATTGGAACCTATCCCACCGATATGGCGGTAATTTAGACGTTTAGAAATGACAACAAAAATACGATAAGATTAGTGCGTTTCGACGAAGAGTATAGTGCAATTTTATATTTGCACAAAGTGAAAAAATTGCATAACGGTTATTCCAGGAAGCTTGTTTTGAGCTTCGCGTGTAATTGTGCTTGTGTAGGTCGTGAGCTTCAGAGTTTTGCAAAGCATGCAGGCTCTTTTTATTTGGTGCATGCTCAACATTGGCTTTATGAAGAATGTCATTCAAAGCATGTTATGCTAGCTCGAGAAGTCTTTCCACGCAATGGAAACAGAAACCAACTCGCGGGAAAAGGTAACAATTGCGAAGATTTTGTTTGCCATTGCGCCAATGGAATATCCAAAAATTGTTGTGGGGAAATCCATCTCCACCATTGCTTTGCAGGGAAATCGAAATGTGTTTACCAAATTATGTTTTTTTTGGGCGGGCTGCTGACGTTGTGATTGTGTTTTCGAAAAAAAATTCAGAATCACGCAGCCACGTGATTGACGCATTTTATTAGTGAAAGAACTTTTAAACGCGGAGCGTTTCTTAGTCGCACGATGTCCCTCGACCGTCGGCGGCGGCGTCCACACGCTCACTGCGCATGCGCGTCGCGGCGAGGCGCAGGTGCGCGTCTCTCCCCCGTACCCTCCTCGCTCTCAACAACAGGTGCAGCGGTGCGTGAGGAGCGCGTCTGCGCGCGCATGCGCACCTGTACCCCGCGCTCGGCGTGCTGAGTAACAGGTGTGCACGTGATAGCGGCGTGCTAGCGGCGTGCCAGCTGCGTGATAGAAACGTGCTAGCGGCGTGCTGTACACGTGATAGGGGCCTGCGAGCAACGTGACAGCTGCGCGATAGCGGCGCGGAGGGTCGAGTGCATGTATACGGAAGTGTGCGCAGGCGCGTCTCTCCCCGTGCTCCTCTCCCTCGAACGCGCGTGGCGGTATATAAAGCGGAGGAGCGCGGTGCGGAAATCAGTCAAGCGCGTCTTTGCTTGACTTTCGCTTGACTTGACCCCTGCTTGACACCCACCCCCTACGCGACGCATTTACTCGAGTCCCCCCTCGAGCAGAGATGGGCCCAATTTTTTTTCGGGCACTTGTACAAGATTTTGTAGCACTGGTGCGTTGACTGGGTTTTATTCAGTCAGGGCTAAAGAGTGTGTGTGTGTGTGTTTAATACGCTTGCATTCAAATAGAGGTTTCAGACTATTAGGAAAAAACCAGAAGCGGTGTTGTAGACACCGTACCTATTTCCTCAAGCATAGAAATAAATCTAAGTGATTCCCGAATTAAATAAGAATAACAGGCAATGCAAGCCTAGCGATCGTAAGAAGTAATTAAAAGGAGATAATACGACACCCCAAAGAGGCACAGCAAACAACATATCCCACCAATGCAACCTAAGAACATTTTCTCCAGTGCGACATTGATTTAAAGGAAGCCCTAGAGTAAGCGAACCCAAATCTGCGGGGATTATTCTTTGTTTTATGACGGGTTAACACCTTTAGAGGAAGACGCTCGGTAGCGCAGCAGACACGTTTCTTAAGACAGGAGCAGTACGATGTCTTTGAGCTCAAAAGACAACCACAAAAGCTAGCCGTGTCAAATGCCGCACAAAACGTATCTCTTAACTGACCTGTCACTCTTTTCTGTGCTTTTCGTACTAGTTCAAATTAAGTTTGGACGCCAAGCGACACCTTTTTAAGTCTGAAATAACAAGGACTAGCGGCTTGTTTAGAACATCGGTTGGAGATGGTACGGCTTCTTCTTTTTTGTATTTACGCCTCAGTTTACGTTAAAACAGTAAGCAAAAAGCACAAAGCCAAACACCAGCTCTCATGTTGCGTCTACAGGTCAATGTGTAAATATATTTAGTTCCACCGCAGGTAATAAAGCACCTTCTTTCATCCGGAACGCTCGAGTGAGTACGAACAAAAGAAAGAGTGCTTAAAAGCCCAAAAATGTGGGAATAACATCAAGAAACACCGGTGGACACAAAAAATGCCGACTTAAATGTTACCGAGTGGAAACCAATCCACTTCGAGCCGTTTGCAGATTTTGCGAAAGAGCTATTGTGCCCAAGGGCGTGAGTTATCTCTTCTATGAGAGGAGAAACTGTAGTACGAAGTGAAGTATGTGGTGGCTCAGAGCTCGGAGCCGTTGTTCCACGATTGCTTTTTACGAAAATGCAAAAGAAAATCACGCGCTTACACAGAGCCTTTCATTCCAACAAAAATGTAATATATTAAACGTCGCGCGGTTTCACGGCAGCAGTAAGGCACCGTGTGCCTTTTACACGGTATAAATATAGCCTATTTCATCTGACCTGTGTCACATTGGCGATGGCCGAGCTCCATCGACTCCGCCATGTAGTGGTAGCCCGGGGAACGAGCGGCGAGCAGGAGAGTCCTTGGTGTTGACAACAAAGAACCGAGAGCAAAACTTAACTGCTTTATTGCGGGGAGAGAGATGAACAGTGACGGTACAGCAGCAGCAACCCGCTGGCATGCTTACATGACTAGCGGAGAAACGTCTCGTTCGAAGGCCGACGACGTTCGGACACCACTCGCAAAAGAGGAGAGTTTATACCCAAAAGTGCCTGCAGTGTGTGTTGCGCGGCACAAAAAAGAAAAATGCACAAAGCTGACGCTTGCAACTTCAAAGCTATCAGATAACAACGAGCGGTTTTAAATAGTACCAAGCGTTGTATTTTGCTCTCCTTAACAGCTCATGCAAAATCGTCGTAGAAATTGAGCAGTGGCTGTTTGCAAAAAAATGGCCGCGTACCTGCTCGCTTCGCAGCAAATGTTGTGGAAAGACGCGAGTCTTCGGCGCCCCTGCCACAAGGCTCACCTTTACACTCCTCCTCTTCGGTCTCGCTCATCCTATGATGAACGCGATGGAGGTTTGCTCCCTTCAATCTACTTCTTCCTCGTTCCCACGGCTCGCGCGCCATCTGTTGGGACCTTCTGTTGCTGTTATGGCTCGCGTTCGAACCTCTACCTCGAAGCTAACCCTTAAGCACTTTTCGTGTTTTATTTCCGAAATTTTGTTTCTGGGGTGTTTTTTTTAATTTTCAATCGCGAAAATCAAGCCCATGTCTATTTCAAATTAAAAGAACAATGCTAATATGAGTTATGTGTTCATGTTTTTTTCCCTCCAGTATTCTAATGCCTTCTTTTTGCTGAACAATGTTGCTAAATGAAGCACGACTGTAGATTTAGCAGTTTAAAAAGGTTGCGCGTATACGTAGCTTGCACCGACATCACCGCAGTTGTCATGTTAGAGCACTGGTTGCACTGTGATAGGCTGTAAACGTATCTGCCACTCCTATCTCGAGCGGCGCTGGGAAAGCTGTGAGCAGTACCCTAGAAACGCCAGGGGTGACGTCACATTGAAGCTATATTTATGAAATGTTGTTGAAGAACTGCCTGAACTTTTGGTCAAGCGGGAGAATCGAGTGGCAGACTGACAGACCAAAATTTTCGCTTTTAGGTAGCCAAAGAAAGACTAACTTTCTTAAAAGAAATGTTTGCTACCTCCAGCCTGTCACAATTTTTACTAAAATTACTTCTGTGCATGTTCTTTGGACAACGTATTGTTAATCTGACAGCAAGCGTGTCAACGCAGAAATGAATCCATGAATGAATGAATGAATGAATGAATGAATGAATGAATGAATGAATGAATGAAATCATTTTTCGACAATAGGTGCTGCTGTTAAGGCAGCCGCCTGCTGGAGGGGATCCTCAGTCCTGGATCCCCTGGCTCTGGCTGGCTGCGCGGGCCCTGTTTACTAGGTCAAGCTGGATCGCAGAGTCCTCACTGGCCAACCGCGATGTCCACTGTTGAATGGAGGGGTTGGAGATTGGTTGTAGATGTGGTGTTTTCTGGCACTCCCATAGCTCATGGTACAGGGTACCGAGTGCTGGGCAGTAATTGAAAGTGGCGTACAGAAAGAATCTCTTTTATTGTGCGAAAGTACGTCGAATCTCATCTAAGTGAAACAAAATGTGTGGAGGAACTGTACCCATATTAAGAAAAGCTTTCTACCTCTACCAGCCAACGGTCCCTTCGCGGCGTGTAGGACAAGAAACTCCCAACGCGGTTAGAAACTCCTAACGCGATTTTCACTCACGGAGTACAGTGCAGATTGCGCGGCGAACGCGTGCTATTACCCAGCGTCACATGCGCGCCGGCATGCGCGCCGGCGGGGACCGTACTGTCGTCTTTGTGGTCTGCTTAAGTGACGGTTGTTTTGGGCCTGTTTTAGCGCACCTCCACGTCATTGCGCACTTCCTTTGCACGGCTTAATTAACTTGTTCGACAGCACCTCTTGGGTAAGCCGGACCCGACGGAATTCAGTGATCGTACGCCAAAGATACGCTAAGGATTGGTTTGCAGGGCGGGAAAACAAAATGTAGAGACCACGTACATACATCTGGCCGCTAGAGAAACGCTACCTTTTGCGCACCGCTTGTCAAGAATGGGACTACGTTTTCTAAATTGGGGAATACCAATTTGGTTGTGTTTTAAGAGGTATTGCAAAAGGCGAAATGGGTAACTGGTTCTCATAAATAGCGATTATAAGAGTTCCCTCAGCTTTCTCGCAATTCTCAAACTTCCTAAACTAACTGGTTTAAATCGGCGAATCACTAAGCTCACATGACGAATTGTTTCGGTGTCTGCCCTTGTGTCACGCGGTGGTGCAGCCCCAAGCTATCACATCAGGATGGCTAGATTCCGCTGTCTCGCCCTTCGAAAGACGTTCTTCTTCGTTTTCTTTCTCCTGACTCACGGCCGGGCTACAGCGGCGGCGGCCGCCGCTCTAGCCCTGCCGTGACTCGGGAGAAAGAAAACGGAGAAGAGCGTATTTCGAAGAGCGAGACAGCCCGCTCTAGCCCGGCCGTTGCCGCCCCCGCGAATTCCAGGTAAAGGCTGGCCCATCGCTGGTTTTGTTCTTTGTAGAGCCGCGTGTGTGAATTCAAGTGAGGTCGCATGGGCAATTGTTGTGGGTGTCGTTTAAAGCTTTGCTTTCCAACCACCTTCACACCGTGGATTGGAGCCAATTTTTTTAACATATTATCAGTGTACAAAAAGAAAATGTTTTCGCACAAGCACTTTAAATTTTTCATAGTTTATGGGACCTCTAATGCTATCGATACTCCCCCGGCGTAGGGAGAAGCTGTCCAACCGTAAAGGTGGAAGACTGGTGGTTGGATTTGGCTGGTCTGTGCATTGAGTGTCCTAGAGTCTGCTGGTTGTGATGCACATGTTCCAACACTTCAAATCACTTTATGCAAGCACATTTTTGACAAATATGCAGCTAGTACTATAAAAAAGAGCTGGTAACGCAACATCGCATACAACATAATACTTAGGACCTTACGATACGATACAGTGTGCAAGACTTTTTTCACTATGGTGAAATAAGGCAAAATCAAGCTTCTGTTCAGCATTATTATAACTGAAAACGTGGGTTAGAGTAACAGAACAAATAAAATAGATGGTGACCAAATAAAAGACGACATCACAATAAAATAACGTAACAATAAAATAAAGCTACTGCTTTCAAAGTAAGAAAATTCGTGAGGGTCACAGTTTCAGAGAGCTCTCGCCTTAGTGAAGCCGGGAGGAGTACCATGTACGGTACCTTTGTACGGCGCTATACAAACATCATTCTTCGCGCTCTAAAATGTGCAGTAGGCCTGTGAAAATCGTGGAGAATTGCCCTAAACCTCGTTCAAGTGGAGTCGCCCTATATTATAGGATCCATGCCGTGTCTCCGCCAAAAATATCCTGCAAACAGAGAAAATTTTATATAGCCTATTAGTTTATAAATGCCTTTAGTCTCCGTTTAAACGAAATTCTTTACCTTTATTCTTGACGGCGAAGTTTCTTATACCACCTCATGCAAAGGGTCTCGGTACGCGAGAGCCGAAGGGGGAAAATGTGCAGAAATTCAGACAATCGTCCTCTAAGGCGTAAGCATTCTTACGCCGCAAGTCTTCATTGTAATTGTTTATAGATAATAGGCATTTAAGTTTGGTTATTTCATTGTTTTATAGTTTTTCTTCATTTGTTTTCGCCAATGATACGCAGTTGCATTTGTTCTAGAGATAACATCGCCAACTGCGTATTTTTGTGCACATATATGACGTTACACGGTTGGTCTGTTTTCACAATTTTTTCGTCGTGTTTCGTTTCCTTTCTGAGCCTTCCTTTTGTCTTCGTTTTTTGAGGGCGCCGTATAGGATTCATATTTTTGCTATTGTTGGATTTTTTGTTCTTTTAAGTCCCATCGATCAGTTACCTCTATTTACGATATTATAACGATTAAATGTGTGAATTTCGCCAATCATGCATTTCTGTGCCAATGTATGGCGTACCCGGATTGTCCATTTACACAATTTTTTATTCGCGTTTCGGTTTTTCTTGTCGGGGCTCTTTTTCCCCCGTTTTTTTAGGGAAGCTCGTGAATACGTACTTTTTATTTCGTTAATTTACGATGTATTGTGTTTATTTTTTGTATTTCTTGGTTTTCAAATATTTTTTATGACCAATATTTCAATTTACGCCATTCTAGCGATGAAATGCGTTAACTCCACGAAATACGCCTTTGTTCTGTAAATGCAGAGCGGAACGAGGTTTGTTCATTTTCATGGCGCTTTTATTCGTTTTTCGCATTTTCTTTTCGGGGCCTTTCAATTTGCCTTCATTCTTTAAGGGTGGTGTAAAGGAAAATGTGTTTTATTTTTTCAGGTTTTTTATATTATTGTATTTAGGATTTCTGGAATTGCCTTCCACGAATGATCTCCATTCACGCTATTATAACGATTCAATGGGTTAACATCGCCAACTATACATTTTGTGCCAAGGCAGGGCGTTACAGGGTTGTGGTTGCAGGAATAAGTGAAGTTATTTAGATTGGGCACTCCTTACTTAAAAGTTAGCAAAGTAACTGTCCCTCTCATCGAGAACGTTGATGTGATGAAGTTGCGATATGGGCATCCCCATTCCATTCCAATTCCATTCCGAGGAATTAAAACTTGTCGTGATTTCATTCCTTTCAATTCCTCATAATGACAAAATTTAGCCCATTCCCACTCCTGGAATAGACGGACAGTCCAATAACATTCCTTTAATTCCTCAACGTAAAAACTCCCTCAGGTGCTCTATCGAGTTATCGGGGAACGCAACACGAATCTGACGTTGTCATACGCTTTGAAAACTGCAAAAGTATGCAAAATGTGTCGCTTGTCAACGATTTGGGAGGTGATAGCAGGTTGGTTACATATCTCGTGCAGAACCACTACTCTTCTAATGCAAACTTCTACCATCCCTTCCTTACTAAAGTAGAGAGAAGTGCGAAAGCTAAAAGTGCGTCCTACTTTCAATGAAAGTGCGTTCAACGGATCGTCAACCCTTCAAACACCCAAATCGCAAGCGAAGAACGAACCCATGCGACGATTTTCGCGCACTAAGTAAACGCATCTACGAAGGTATAAATGTGCATGGTTACGTGGTTTATAAGACAAAGATTTACTATTGTACCCCGTCTTCATAATCGACGCGTTTCTTGTCTCATTTAGAACCGTTCTTTTTCGCGATTTTCGAGTAACTGTTTTGACACAATGGGAGCCCGGTATTAGAGAGATATATGCAGACTTTATTTGCGGTCCCCGGTTTCGCGCACGCGCCGTGTGACCAGATATGTTATCAGAGCTTTTCGGTCGAGCAACCGGTCAATGGGGAAATGTATAATTTTTAATAGAACACCATCGGTCCCACTAAAAAAGCTTTCGTTTTAAAAAGGCGCAGTGTCACGCTGCCTCTTTTTGGACGATAAGCAGCGGAATCCCGCTACTTATTATGATATTTGCATGTTAGCATGTTTTAACGGTTTCTTCCTGCGCGCCGCGAGATGGAGCAGCTATTATGCTGATGTCTGCTTTTTCTATTTTGTGTCACAGTCTGTCGCGTTCTTTCTTGCTATCTGCTTTGCGTAGCGCCGTACGAGGGCATTTAGTATGCTGTGTATAACTCACAGGCATGGCGCGAGGAGATTTCTCACATGTACACTCATTCTAAATGCTTACTTGAATAATATAAAATGAATTTACAGCACTGAGCACTAATGCTACAGTGAAGATTCGTTCCCCCGAAGTCCGGTGTCGATCAGGAACCCAATCGCCCGGGCTCCGGTTGATTTGGCAGGAGGCTGGCAGGGCGATGGTGTTGAAGTTCTTGGAGGCGGCGGTCCAATTGACGAACTCAAGGCGTTGGGGTTGATTAAATGAGACGAATGGTTTATATGCAGCTATTTACAGTGGGAAAACTGGTTACATGAATAATAAAGGAAAAACTGCAAACTTCAGCTAGACGCTAGCTCCGAGTGCGCACAAATCACTCGAGCTCCTCAACTTCGTCTAACTCTTCCTATTCTCGGAGCGTACACAAACCGCTCGAGAAACGACGGCCGAGACCCTGTCTCGCCGCAAGATCCGTCTAGTTGCCCGGTGCGGCGCTGCACCCTGAACCTCCGACGCGATCTTAACCTCGACTAGGGGGCTCCTAAATCCCAACCTAGCGTTAACGGTCGAGACTCCTTGTCTCGCCGGGAACTGCCAGCTCAGCGCTCAGACGAGAACGATTTCCAACGGCCAAGTTGGGTCTTATATAACCTCGAGATCACACTCTCTCGGGAACGCCCCTGTAGCGTTCGTACACGCGTATGGGCGTGCCCAAATACATGTAGACAGCTGTCACTCAGCACGCCACGGAATATTCATTGAGGCGCCGCCACCTTCGGGTCAACGGCACGCTCGTAGACGATCAAGTTCGAGCGACCCCGCGGGGCGAAAACGAAAGACGGCGACAGTGCGTCATGCTGACCAGGGCGCGACAACAATGGAGACGCCGGTAATCCCAGCGGGTCCGGCAGGCGTTCCTGGAATCCGGCGCCGCCGTCTGCCCTCTCAATGGGGGATTATCCTTGAGGAATGCGAAGGGCCAGACAATCCGTCTCCCGCGCACGCCGCGACGAATTAGCGGTGGCTGCAGCGCAGTGGCGGCAGTGCTACGTCGCCAGACAGAGCGGCGCGTTCTCACGCGCAGCCCGGGCACCTGGCCGCTAACTCATAAGTGGACCTTACAACTCCCCCCTTTAAGAGGGTTACTGGACCTCTTGGTTCAGTCAATCCGAAAAGAATTTAAAAGGGCCACTCGTTTCATTTCTCCTTCCGCAATAACAGCGGCATAAACAAACAAAAAAAAAAAAAAAAACTCGTGGAAGGAGCTGGGTATAACCACGAATGAGCCCCCTCCCATTTCTGCAGCTGAACCGAACTCTCTCTCGCCTATACTACAAACACAACCTATTCCCTAGCCGTTCCACAGATCGGAATACTCTAGCGAACCGGAAACACACCAAAAATGCTAAAAACACTAAGTGCGGGTAAAAGAAATTGGGTCGTGTCTCCGGAGCGCGTAAACGCCACGAACAACGAGACAACTCAACCTAAAACACTGATGCGCGCTATAACTGCAAACACGCACAATTACTCCGGCACTCGACAACAAGAACAAAAGGAATAAGGACTGGCAAAGAACACGGGCAATTTCGCAGTCAACAAAAATAAAACGTTAAGAAAGTTTTCATTGCCACTATGCGCACGCGCGCAACTGTCCTCCTTGACGGCGTAGCCCGATAACGTCCCTTCAAGAATGTTCGGCTGTGCTTTCGCTCACTTGCGGTGCACAGAAAGTTCAGTTCGGTGCGCGGATCAATCAATTCGGTGCACGGATCGAGCACTCAAGGCCTCTCGTCGCGCACAACCGCGGCACACACACACACACACACCACCACCAACGAAAAAGGACGGGTGAACGGGAACGTTCACGTCCGTCGTGGCGGTGTTAAGGCTCGGAGGCAATTCAATACCAGCCTCCCCAAGCAACAATGTGAAAACAGGGGAGTGCATTCGCGTACTTCCAGCCCCCTCTGCAGATGATCCAGACCGCGTAGCGTTGCAATGTCAACGCAAGTCTCGACAATTTAGCCCCATGAGGCGAACACAACTTCGGGGAAGACGGAGTGGTATCACAAAATGCGACCCCGTTTCCTGCCCCATAGGCCAAGTGGCCATGCCTCTCCAATGCCCCAACGTAAGGCAATGCTGCGCGCTGGCCGCGTGAGCGCAGGGTTGATGCTGGAGCGCAATGGCGGCCCGCGAACGCGACGACCTTTTCGGGATCATTCTTTCCCTTACGCACAGACTGCCCCAGAACAACAACCTCACAAGCACCTGTCACTACCAAAACCCGCTCGTGCACGCTAGGTGCATTCTGAGCAACGGCCTGACGAAGACAGTTTTTCGGCTGTCCCAGCACGCACTCATCCTGGCACAACTCAGAGCTCGGGCCTGTGACACACGGCCAGGTCGCAGAACTTAGTGCGTCAACCCATCCAGCGCGGCTCCCGACTAAATCTCGGTAATGGCCGCAACCAACACTAAAGCTACGAAGCTCTATCTCAGCCACCGGTTTCGCGAGATCGCTGGTTGCGTCTCGTTCCTCGCTTTCAACTGTAGCTGCCTCCTCACATGGTTTCTCCCTCTCCTTCACAACCTCCTCGGGAGCTCTCATTCTTGGTTTCGCAGTCTCCACGCCTGCGTTTTCGTGTTCTCCATCGGCCTCCTCGGTTACACTCTCACCATCAAGACTACCAAACCCACGCGACGTCTCCGTATCGTTCCTACCCTCTTCAAACGTTCTGAGCTCCTCATCCTCCGTCTTTTCGCGTTCTCTCTCGCTTCCTCTTCCATTTTCTACATGTTCAACCCAGTCTACCTTCTCAGCTCGCTTATCCGCCTTCAACTCCTGCTTTTCCTCAGCCCGATCGTCAACTCCGTCTCTTTTTCGCTCCGTCTCGTCACATGCTTTCTCGTCTTCTATCTCCTTTCTCTTCTGGGCGAGCTCCTGAACGCCCGTCACGGAGTTCGCTTTCTCGTGCAACTCTCGAGCGTAATTGGGAGCGGGGCGGGCCCCAAGACTTTCCTGCGCGACTCCAGTCTCCTCCGCTCCACCGATTAGAATTTGGGTACTGCCCGTGCCAGCAAGTTCAGCATGCATTAACGCAGTGCCCGGTGCAAAAGCGGCTGGCGGCTCTACACCCGCGACAACGGGGCTACCCCTTGACTCTGCTCCTATACCGGACGCGCTCGCTGGGATGCTCCGCGTGCTCGCTTCCCTTTCGGAACAGCTGTTCCCAGCTGAGACGCTCGCTTCCTGTGCGCAGCCAAAGCCGCTTTTTCTCGTTCTCACGCGGCTCCAAGTTGACAAACGATCTGGCTTCATTCAACTCTGCTGCCAGTGCATAACCGGGCCCGCTCGACGGGTTCTGCCCTATGCGCTGCAGCTCCATCCCCAAACTTCGCCTGCGAGGCTGCTCGTCATGTTCGAGCATCACTTCATTACGCCGCTCTACGGTATCACCGGCCGCGCCTACCTCGTCGCTCCTCATCCCAATGTCCATCTCCGCGCGTCCGACATCGGCGGAAATGCTAGCCTCGTGTAGGGAGTCACGGCGGCTTACTATCTCATCGCAATGTTCAACTTCCGAACACTGGCCGGAGCCATTCAACCTCGCGGTCGCTACCCAGCTAGCTGGCTCTGTGCCCCATTGTTTCTGCTCGCGGGTGTCCGAGCGCAAGGGCGTCTGCCTTCTCCGCTCCAGCTCCAACTCATACCTTCGCAACCGCTCTTCAGATTCGAGCTTCAGCCTTTGCATGCGCTCCTTAAATTCTCGCGCTCTTTCCTCCCTTCGCTCTTGAAACTCCAACTCCATTCGTCTGAGAATTAGTGCCTCGGATTCCACTTGGGGAGATCCTCCTGCTGCCGAGCCTCCTTGAGGTGGCACTTCGCCTGTCTGATCATTTCCGTCTCCTTCCGCCATGTTCGTCTGCATGCTCCGCGTGACTACCATGCAACCCCAGACTCAGCCTACACCGCCACAACGAAGCGCAAGAAATCCCACTCACCCGCACCTCCGGTGGTCGGCTGCCGCGTCGTTGGCCCCGTGCGCTGGCTTGGCTCTGCCGCTCCACACCGCGCGGAGCTCGGCTGGTGCCGATGAAGACGGGCTCGCGTCCGCTTGCTGCCCTTGGCTGTGGCCTGGTGTTCTCTTCTGCCAAACCCTGTCGGCTGCGCCAGTGAAGATTCGTTCCCCCGAAGTCCGGTGTCGATCAGGAACCCAATCGCCCGGGCTCCGGTTGATTTGGCAGGAGGCTGGCAGGGCGATGGTGTTGAAGTTCTTGGAGGCGGCGGTCCAATTGACGAACTCAAGGCGTTGGGGTTGATTAAATGAGACGAATGGTTTATATGCAGCTATTTACAGTGGGAAAACTGGTTACATGAATAATAAAGGAAAAACTGCAAACTTCAGCTAGACGCTAGCTCCGAGTGCGCACAAATCACTCGAGCTCCTCAACTTCGTCTAACTCTTCCTATTCTCGGAGCGTACACAAACCGCTCGAGAAACGACGGCCGAGACCCTGTCTCGCCGCAAGATCCGTCTAGTTGCCCGGTGCGGCGCTGCACCCTGAACCTCCGACGCGATCTTAACCTCGACTAGGGGGCTCCTAAATCCCAACCTAGCGTTAACGGTCGAGACTCCTTGTCTCGCCGGGAACTGCCAGCTCAGCGCTCAGACGAGAACGATTTCCAACGGCCAAGTTGGGTCTTATATAACCTCGAGATCACACTCTCTCGGGAACGCCCCTGTAGCGTTCGTACACGCGTATGGGCGTGCCCAAATACATGTAGACAGCTGTCACTCAGCACGCCACGGAATATTCATTGAGGCGCCGCCACCTTCGGGTCAACGGCACGCTCGTAGACGATCAAGTTCGAGCGACCCCGCGGGGCGAAAACGAAAGACGGCGACAGTGCGTCATGCTGACCAGGGCGCGACAACAATGGAGACGCCGGTAATCCCAGCGGGTCCGGCAGGCGTTCCTGGAATCCGGCGCCGCCGTCTGCCCTCTCAATGGGGGATTATCCTTGAGGAATGCGAAGGGCCAGACAATCCGTCTCCCGCGCACGCCGCGACGAATTAGCGGTGGCTGCAGCGCAGTGGCGGCAGTGCTACGTCGCCAGACAGAGCGGCGCGTTCTCACGCGCAGCCCGGGCACCTGGCCGCTAACTCATAAGTGGACCTTACAGCTACTGTACCAACGCGAGAGACGGGAGGGCAGCGTCAGTGAGCACCGTTACCGGTTTTGAATTCACCATAGGAAAGTCGCTACTGCTTCCACGTTGACTTCCATTTCGCTTGTTTATTGCCCTGGAACTACATAAGCCCAATACGTTCATTGCAGGACATTATTTATGACCCCCTCATTTAAAGTGACAGAACCATATCGTGACAGGGGCCCTGGCAAAATAAGGAAGTGTGGTCAGATAGTTTGTTTCCATGAACGCGCAACCAATATGCAAGAGGACCTGATGAAAATTTTGAAAGAAGGCCTTCCTACCTGAATAGTGGCGATGCTCCAACTTTCAAACCGAGGACTAAGGCTTCAGTAATCAGATGAGTTTGTACCCAGCCGGAAAGGCCACGTGTACAGAAACACAGCAACCAAACCACGAACCAGTTTGGTGCAATTGGAGGAGAGTGCCGCACTTTCTGATCGAAGCAAAGCACGGTGTCGCACTGCTGAGAGCTGTCAAAGCACTTGCAAGCAAGGGCGCTGGTGGAGCCTGAACTGTTAGAAACGAACGCCCTTTGGCAGCTGGGTCTTCTGCATTGTCATATTTAATTAGTAATGTAATGGTCTATCACAGCCGCCCACTACTGTAGCAGAGCGTGGGCAGCTGGGTCTTCTGCATTGTCATATTTAATTAGTAATGTAATGGTATATCACAGCCCCCCACTACTGTAGCAGAGCGTGGAGGTTGAAAGTCCAGTAACACATCCGCAGCTCGCTTCTTACGCCTATGGCGGGTTCCGGGCACACAGGGCCCTCACCCACAATTTTCTTTTTGCTGCCTTTGTTTCGATTTGCTGGAGCCCCGGGGCCCCACTGCAACAGACGGACAGGGGGTCGACAGGTTGGCGCTGTATTCGGTCGGCTTAAAAGCACAACGCTATTCATTGCGCGCCGGGCATGGAGGATGGGAGGAGACCGCCAAGGAGACTCGTTTCATGTTTCATGCGTGAACGCTATGTATTGCTAGCTCCATGATTTCGCAGCATCAGCTTGTGGTGAGAAACACCGTGGCTTCGGATGCACACCGTTCGTATTCCCCAGCCCCTGCTTCTCGATGCTATACCCCGCCTGCTGGCCTGGGCACACAGCACCTGACACTTACACGGCGGTCTGCCATCGGAGCCACGAACAGTTGTACAGAGAAAGCTATGCCTCAACAAGCCTGCCAAAGAACGAAGGGCCAACTTAACGTCACCACTGTCCCGGTGGCCAGACGCGCTTGCGCAGCTCGAAGTTTACTTTCACACGCGCTACCGCAGGCTGAACGGATTCGGTTACTCAAGACGGCGGGTATGCGTTCTCGTTTTCGTCGCCCGTGCTCCCTTTGAGATATACCGACGCAGTCGTCGCCACAGACTAATTAAGTAGCCGGAAGGCGCCAGCGATGGTGCCGCCTTCGACTAAAAATTACCATTCCATTCCCATTCCATTCCGGGAAAAAGACGCTTAAGGGACCCTGCAACACTCTTTGTGCAGCGCAAGTAAACCTGCGCGACGTTTAGACTACACTGCCAGGAATACCCGAACCAAATATTACACTTGCACATGAAGTGGTAAGCGCGCAAATCGCCGTGAAAGACGCGGAAAAACCAACCGGAAAAACCAACCGCGGAAAAATCACCGCTCGTAGTTTCGGTGATAGTGAACAGATTTTCATAATTCTTGCGGGAAGAGATTGCTGGGACAATAAACTTTACCCTAAAATACATCCCGAGTAGTCGATGGTAAGCGTTGCAGGGTCCATTTGTTCCATTCCCATTCCATTCCTCCAAGCGTTGTCCTCATTCCATTCATATTCCATTCCGGCACCTCGAAAAGGTGGAATGAATCCGGAGTGATTCCAATTCCTGAGTGGTAACTCCGCAACACTGGATGGAGCCAGCCAACACGTCGCGTTCCATAAACATCATTGGGAGGTGTTCGTCCTGTATTTTAACAGAAAGCAAAATGTTCTTGACCACATCTTATTTCAATTCTTCCTTGTTGTTCTTCTCTGTTACAGTCTCCTTTATTTTTCTTCTTTTCCTGAATGGCTTTAACGCCCTAGCATTTCATCCTTGAATATATTTTGTGCCTACTCTGGTTTTATTTTTTTAATGGCGCTACTCCACATGGCGTAGCTGCTGTTATATATATATATATATATATATATATATATATATATATATATATATATATATATATATATATATATATATATATTTCAAGAGGTGAAAGTACATTTACACCTAAGGTGGAGGGCAAGAGGCTACAGCCTGACGAGGCCCTTCTTCCCAAAGTAGCTTGCACCGAAGTCGGGAGCAGCACACATCACAAAATCAAAGGAAAAGAAAAAAATAAATACAATATTTTCTTATACCATGCAGAAAAGGAACAACATAGCTAGCACATTTTTTGAAGCCCAAAAAGAAAGAAAATGCCATCGTAAAAGAAATAAAAATACGCACACACACACACACACACACTAACAATTTTACCGCATTAATTTACAAATCAGCAGAAAAGATTGAAAAAAGCGTGACATGCACACGTTCAATAGAGCCTAACAGCTCAATTAAAAGTTAAAACACTACAAGAAAGACAAGTTTAACACAGAAAGTTACTCAACTTAAACATAAAAAACTAATTAAAGTAGGAAACACAAACGTAACACTCTTTCCACGAAAATTATACTGTCTGCTAACGCATTGTAAACTGGGCATCTCATTGTAACAATACGTGAAGCAAATGTTTTTTAAACAGTTTTATGGATTTAAACTCTTTAATAAGCACTTCAATCTCCTCGTTATTATTTAAAAAGTCTATGACCTGATATGGGTTCAACTGAATGCCATAATTCGTTCTAATTATCGGCTTTCTATAATGTTTTTTTCTTAGGGAGTATGCTGTCTGAGGTGAAGATTCTAGATTCGGAAATAGGTCGCGGTGTTCATAAAATATGTTGTAGATATCCTGCGCGCGTTTTAAATGAACTAAATCGTGGATTTTTAGAATGCCCAAGCTTCTCCACTTTTGTTCTGTACTTTGTCTATAGGATAGAGTCGCAATAGCCCTGATAGCTTTTTTTTTGTAGTACAAGTAAAGCATCCAATTTTTAATTTGTAGTATTGCCCCAAATCAGAAGACAATAGTGCAAGAGGGACTGCGCAAGAGCAAAATACAACTGCTTTTTAAACCAACAGGGTAACAAACGCTTAATTTTTCATAAAATACCGACAGAACACGATAACTTCGTACATATGTGATTTACATGATCATTCCATGACAATGTATTATTGAAAATAACACCCAAGAAGCGTATTGAGGGGGCCACTTCAAGAATGGATTCCCGGAATAGAAGCACTGGAGCAAAATATAACTGCTTATTTCTTGCTCTAAATATTACGCATTTTGTCTTTTTGACATTTAGTTCTAGTTTATTTTCTATTAGCCATTTGGATAATTCCTGAAGCCACAAATTTGCATTATTGGTAATGATTTCGAGGTTGGGTGCTGTATAGAAAACATTAGTATCGTCTGCATAAAGAACTATTGATGGGGTACCGGGTATATTAACTACATCATTAATATACAACAATAATAGAAGCGGCCCCAAGATAGACCCTTGGGGAACACCACTCCGTATCGTTGTGAAACTGAATGCAACACCATTTGCATGGTGCATTATTTCCTAGAATCTAAGTAACTACTAACAAGATCAAGTGATAAACCTCTTATCCCATAAAATGGTAACTTGCGGATCAAAATGTCGTGCTTAACAGACTCGAAGGCCTTCCTTAAATCTAGAAACAAACCAATGGTTAATAGTTTATTTTCTATGTTGTTTATTATCTGTTCCTTTATACCATGCAGTGTCATTTAAGTAGACTTCCCCTTTTGGAAACCGTATTGTTTTTTCACAATTACTTCATTTTTATTTAAAAATTTATCAGACGTGTATTTATCACATTTTCAGCCACTTTCGAGAATACTAGGACAGAAATAGGGCGGTAATTCCCAAAATCACTGCAGTTACCACCTGTGTGTACCACTGAGACAAGCGATTTTGAGCTTTTCAGGGAAAATACCTTCTGTGAGCATCTAATTACATATGTGACTGAAAAGGGGTGCAATTATATCTCCTACATATTTAACTACTTCCGCTTTAATGCTGTCCGTGCCGGTTGAGCATTTATTTTTAAAAGCTTTATGAATTGGAAAATTTCAGTAGGTGTTGTGGCAGGTAAAAACATTTTTGCCGAGCTGTTGTCAATCAGGTATGCTGTTGGGTCTACTTCAGTCGAATAGTCATTTACTGAACCGACTGTAAGGAAGTACTCATTGAATTTATTTGACAGAGGCACACCGGAATAAGAAGTACCGTCCGCTTGCATTTAAAGTGGGACTGTTTTATGTGATTTTGAAACCAACGAATTATAGGTTCTCCAAATTTGCTCTACTGAGTACTTGTCACTAAACATTTTAGCATAGTAATTTTCCTTTGCTTTCTTGAGATCAGCGGTCAACCTATTTCTAGTCTGTTTATACAGGGACAGAGTATTTATATCCTTACTTTGAGAAACTTGGCGAACGGTTTGTTTCTTTCTCTTATTCTTTTGCACATTTCCTTATTTACCCAGGGCTTCTTGGCTTTTTGGTTTTTTGCACTTGGCTGTGGCGGCAGCAGCACCCCCGTTCACCCAGCTGCCTGTTGCCTGACAGCTCCTTTTGCATCTGCTGTTACAGTGTTTCCCGGGACACCGTCTAAGCGGCTGCCAGTGGCCTCAGCTGTTCATCGTGGTTTTCACCGGACGCTATCGTTTATTCCGGCTCCGAAGCTGAGAGGATGGACGAAGATTGCGGGCACAACCGTGCCGGCGTGCAGATAGCGTGGTGAACTTGGACGACCGCGATTGGCTGTGGCGGTGGTTAGTTGGTTGGTAAAAACTTTATTGGGTAAAAACTTTATTGCCGTGGCGGTGGGAGTCACCGGCAACCAGTTTTCTCTGAAAGTGCTCGAGCCCAGGGACCTGTTTTTTGCACTTGGCTGTGGCGGCAGCAGCACCCCCGTTAACCCAGCTGCCTATTGCTTGACAGCTCTTTTTGCATCTGCTGTTACAGGTTGGTTTTCGTTTTCGTTTGCTCTTTGACCGTTATTGCTGCTGCTGCTGCCACCGCCAACTGCAATTACGCGGCTCGACTATGTCTGGCGATTATGACATATGTGTAACTTGTAATGGTGCCATTCCGGAAAACAGTGTATTTGTTACCGGTTCGTCGTGTGACAACTTATCATACAGGAAACTGCTCAGGTCTGTCAGCTAGTTCCCTAAGAAAAAAGAAGACAAATGGAAGCCTGTACAGCTGGAAATGCAAAGTATGTGTGACTTCTGGAGAGGTAAATGGTCCGCGTCCTGCTGTCCAGTCCTCCTCAGATGAAAAGGGCCTTGCAAATGAGATGGCAGCTATACGCGAGCAACTGTGCAAACTGATGCCTCTAGCTGAGAAAATTGATTCTCTACTTGAATTCAAGGAAACAGTCACTGATTTAAAAAAATCAGTTGAATACATGTCTGCGAAGTATGACGACGTTCTGGCTAACTTAACAAAACAAGACAAAGAAATCGAGGGCATCAAAAGCCGCCTTGCACGTGTGGAAAATGCGTCGACTGAAAGAGAAGTGATAAAGCTTCGAAGGCAAGTGAACGATCTCGAGCAGTATGACCATAGGCAGAATCTAGAGGTAGATGGCATACCTCACAACAGGGACGATAGTCTGCTAGAAATTATCAATGACCCAGCCCGCGATCTGAGCCTTCCTTTGCTGACTGAGCAGGAAATTGACGGCATACACCGTTTTCAGACCAAACCCGGCCATGTGCAACCCATCCTGGTGCGGTTTGTTTCAAGTAGAACGAAAGAAAACTGGCAAGCAAAGCGTAAAGAACTCCAAAATATGAAACCTGAACTCCGATTCTACGACAACCTGACACCTCAAACCAAACACCTCCTGTGGCTAACACGCACAAGGGCAACTGAAATGGGCTATTTTTCGCATGGCAAAGAGAGCGTAAGGTTCTAGTGCGGAAACGCCCAGAAGAACCTAAATTTCGCATCACTAGTGAAGCAGACCTCTGCAAAATTGTGAATGAAAATGCGATGGGCAGCACAGACGCCGCGCTATTGGTATCTGCTCAACAGAAGCTGTCATAAGTGTCCGTCGCCCTAGTTTTGGTTTTTAGTTGTTTTTTTCATGGAAGGCTCTGTCAGTTCTCCAGTCGACGTTTACTTCTCTACTGAGAAATTCAAAACTAACCTATCTCGCATTGCTCCGCAGATAGAAAAGCTCTTTTTTCTATTTTGCCTGAATGCAAGAAGCTTAAAAAATAAATCGGACAATGTTTGTATGTACAGTCATGGACAATTCAAATGCGAACCGCGGAGCGCATGGCCGAAGATACCGGTGCCGTCACCTGGCAGCGGCCGTGGAAAACGCACGGACATGCGCAGTTGAGATGACGGGAGCGAGGCTGCGTGTCCCACTGGGATATGTTGCCCTCTCCTCGCCCCTATGCTTGCCTTGTCGCCATGCCGCCAGAGCGGTGAAAACAATTCTTAGCGATGCGGCGCGAGATAGTGTCTGCGGCGACTGTGTGCTCGGCTCACACGAGCGCCTGCTCCCCATGTGTGACGGCTTCACATTGCCGACATAGCTTTGCATGTGGAAGGCAGTAACTTGATCAAATAACGATGGACACCTGGGTAACGCCCACACCATGCTCAGTAATGTCCGCTCCGCGGATTTCTACAAGAAATGAGGTGCCTGCCAAAAAAAAAAAAAAAAACCGGGCCGCCAAAATTTATGTGCAAGGGCAACTGGCCTATAGAATGGTTGGACCTGCATATCTTCTTAATTTTTGTGAATATTGGAATCCTGCCAGTGATTTTCCCAGCCCACACAATGCTTGTAGTTAATGTATATGATTGGATACGAATTCGTGTGGTATATGTATTTGCTACAAGCACTGAATCCGCCAAGTGACTCAGCCATGACTCCGTCGCACAAAGGCACATTCTTGATGGCGGCCAGATCATTGTTCAATTCCCGAGCCACTGCACCACTAACGCAAAACAATGCGGTGCCATCAGAAGTTAGGTGGCATGCATTTATTTTAGATGCAAAGCATCTCTTCGTCGACTCTTCCGGCGTCCGCACGTATACTGCTCTCCACACCACCTGTGATAACACCACTCTCTCCCCTCCTCCTCTCTACACCACCTGTGCGCTAGCGCGCGCTGCTCCTCCTCTCCTCACCACCTGTGCTCTACGCGCGCTGCTCCTCCTCTCCCCTCTCCAGACCTGCTGCCCAATCACGCGCATGCGCGCTGCTCCTCCTCTCCACTCCCTCTGCTCTGCAAATAAACCCGGTCCGCGCTCCGCTCAGTTGCTGCTTTGGTAGTGCGCCGTCCGATGACTCGAAATGGACGCCAACGATTCCGTCAGTGAACTGGCTGGCACACCTTCAACTAGCGCCAGCCAGCACACTGTCAGAACCGCGAGCACATCCGAAGACAAGGCTGCACAGAGGAGAGCTCGCGACGTCTAACGTAAACGGCAGCGTCCAGCAGCGGATTCTCGCTTCGAGAACGAGAAGCCGCTTTGAAACGCCAGCGGCGAGTAGCTGATCCAGATTGCACGGGTTTGCATTCCCTCAGGGTTCCCACGTGGGAAGATGGTGTAATTTTTTTGTCTCCATTTATGCGCGCTGGTCTTCTTCAAGAAAGCATGATGTGCTCAACAGTAAGCCTTGCGAGAGCGTACACGCGTTTCCCAAGCAAGCACTGGCCACATCCGCAAGCAATTACGTGGCGCATTGCTCTCAACGCGACCAACACCCTCAGCTGCAGCGGCGGTAGTACTTGCAGTGCTTGCAGCGCTCTTGCGGCATGGCGACAAGGCAAGCATGCGAGTGATCAGAGGGAAACATATCGGAGTGGGACACGCAGCCTCGCTCCCGTCATCTCAACTGGGCATGTCCGTGTGTTTTACACGGCCGCTGCCAGGTGACGGCACGGGTATCTTCGGCCATGCGCTCCGCGGTTCGCATTTGAATTGTCCATGACTGTACCTCGAATCCCTTGGGCATAAATTCCATATGTTAGCGTTTACAGAAACATGGTACACGAATCCTTCTGATGTTGTCCAGTTCGATGAATACCAAAGTGTATTTTTAAATCGAACAAATCGAAAACGTGGTGGTGTTGCACTATACATTCGTCATGATATTCCTTTTTGCGTTCTTAGACAACTTTTCAATTGTAGACGCAGATTATGAAATAAAAGTTGTTGATGCATTAGATGAAATAGTTCTGCTAATCTACCGTCCTCCTTCAGGTAACGTTAAATACTTAATTTTGCATATGGACTTCATGCCATTCAAGAAATATATAAAAAATATTGTTATAGGTGATATTAATATAGACATGCTCTCCAACAGTTATGCTGCTAGGATTCTAACACAACACCTTGCTATGGTTGCACAAACGTTGTTAATGTACCTACACGGATAACTATAGGAAAATAAAGTATTTTAGAATTATGTTACACAGATTTTGTTTCCACTGATATAGAGTGTGGCGTGTTGGAAAGCGACATCAGTGATCATCTGCCTTTTTAGTTTTTCTCCCAAACCAAACTAAAACTCCCCTGGTGCCCGGAAATTCTTTCTTGTATAGAAAAATTTACGACGAAACTTTAGGTGTATTTCGAGACCTGGTAATGAGAGAAAATTGGTCAGACGTATATGGTGAAAACAATCCTAGCCTGGCATATGATGTATTCTTGGAGAAATTTCGGAACAATTATTTCGAGGCTTTTCCTTTGGTTTCTTTGCTACTGCTACTGCCGGCCAGCTACATGCTACTGCCGGCCAGCTGTCACACGGGGTGGATGACACGTACACTAAACAGGCATTCTCTTTAGTCTGCGGCTGGACACTTGTTCCCGCTTTCACACCGCATTGCATACCCCTGACAGTATTAGGTCCCCTTGTTTCGACAGCAGTCAGCGTTCGGGCCGATTTTATTCTATTCCAAAGATAGCCTGCGTACTCAGAGTGACTCATGCATCACCCGGCAGTATCGCACGGATGCCACGAAGTCACAATGTCTTTTCGAAAGTACCTGCGCTGCAGGTAATTGCGTGCGTGTGTGCAGTGACGGTGCACTGAACACTGAATTTTGTTCTGGTACAGCAACCTTTGCATTTTCATGCCTTTAAATCACTTGAGCACGCGGGCTCAAAAAATGGCTTTAAATACAAAAGCTAAATCTGGGAAAATATCAGTGGCTCAATGTTTCGGCGCACAAGACAATTGGTATTTGGACCAATTACATGACAGCATTACAACAGATGCAGAAAAGTCTCACGCAGAGAAAGTCGGGAGAGATCAGCAGTCTTTGCCGATGCATTTCAGGTTCTGGGCATATCTGTTATTCTCTAGTGGGGTCCTTCCCGCGCTGTCGAAGGTGGAAATGAAATGGACGCTTTTGTTGCACGGCATGCTTTATCCAAAAGTCCGAAAATATGAAGCCAAAAATTAGGCCTTATTTCAAATGATGGTGTGTTCAAGAACTTTCCGCGACCGAAGGCATTTTTTCGTCTGCATTTCCGTACTTGCTAAGCCTTCACATTGGCTTGACTGCTCTATAGGCTCATGGTTAAGCATTACTGTGCCCTAACTGCTGCGTCAAAGTCAACGCTGCCATAATATTTGGTCATGCCTATCCCACCGGCCAGGAAGGGATGATCCTCTGTGCCGCATGTTACGCAGAGGTTTCCGGTGGGAAATCGTGACACCCTGCTTTCTTCCGGAGGATCTAAAGTAGCTTGGCGAGAAGGCACAGTGAATTCATTGACGCCGAGGATTAACTCCTTCTATAAATCCCATCTCCTGAATAGAAGAGAATAAAGGTGACCAATTGCCGGAAATCCAGCCAGGCTTATAAACCAGGAATTTAACGCCACCACTACCTCGCCCAAGTTCATTTTTCTTCTGTTCACAGCCTACTCTGAACACGGTACTCCAGTCCGCATAAGGAATGTATGGGACAAGCCTCTCCTGAAGGCTTACCGGTCTAACATGCGTAGTTTTGGAGCCGAAAGCAATTCATTTGGTGTCAAAGAACGAGACATATTCACCCGGCGTCAAAAGTTTCGGGGACATGATTCAGAACAGCCTCGATTCAGAACAGATCCATGCACACTCATCCATGTTCTCTAACCAGGCAGCCACTTCGGGGATCATGTAACGTCCCAGAGGCTACGGTATTTATGGGCGCGAAGCTGTTACCCTTGTTTGGATTGGCTTTTTTGGAGTCCGTACGTGAGCAATAACTCCCGAGGGGTTATACACCCACTGAGAGACACATTCCGGCAGAGGTGTGTAGGCCAACGCTTTCCGAGGATTTTCCTGATATTAACCTAATGTTACACGTTGAGGCCTATTCATGTTAACAGGTACTCGCCTCTTGACGTATGAGTTTCATGTTGCTTGGCTCGTCGTTAGGATGCACGATTGTTAAGTTGACCAAGGTTTGGAAAATATACAGGCAGAGATGTATTGGCCAGGGCTTAGCACCCTCACGATTTTTTTCTTTTGTGCAACGGTAAATCTGGGTTAGACACCAATAAATAACATACTCGCGGTGGAGCATTAGGCAACGCTAACCCATGCGTTTTCAAGCACAGGTTTACTAAAATAATCGAGCCGATTTTCGCCGACGCCAGCAATTCGTCCTTTGTGTGACCGCAGCTGCGCCGTCCCCTTGGCAACGCATGACGTTATTAGCCGCGCCGAGCTCTGCGGCCAGCCCGTGTGTACGAGATTTCGGCGCACGTTAAAGGTCCCCAGGTGGTCAAAATTAATCCGGAGCCCTCCACTACGGCGCGCCTCATCGCCTACGTTGCGTCGGCGAGTTAAATACTACAACCGATCAATCGAGCTCTGCTGCCACCGCGTGCGCTTGCCGCTGCCGCCACCACCGTCGGCTTCGCGCATGCGCTCTCTACAGCTGCGTCGCCGCTGACCAAATGACTCGCCGCGCTCCTGGCTATCCGCGCTCGCCTAGTCGGTGCGAGCTTGACCATGAATGATAGCGAGGCTGGGCCGTCTTCTCTGAGCGTTGCGCGGGAGCGGGAGGCTTTGAGCCGTCGTCGGCAAGCGGCGTCTTACAGCCCCGCGATTATCAGCCGGCGAGCTGCTTCACTGGAGAAGTCCCGGAATGCCAAGCGCGCGAAGATAGCGCCCGAGACTGAGGAAGTGCGTGTCTAACCAAACCGTAATCACAATCATGTCTAGCCACCGACCTAGGCGCAATCTTCATATACATGGCTTAACAATGATTGCATACCTAAGAATAATAATTACAGCCAAATCAAACTTTAACCAAGTTAGACCAACACTTTACCAGGCAACCAAGGTTTCGCTTTGCATATTCAGGGTTAGGTGAGCTAAGCCACAGCTATATTCTTATATTTAGAAGGGCTCCCAAAACTCTCGCACTCTTACATAACAGAGCAACAGGCATCGGCGCATGTGTATTGGCCAACGCTTTTCCCAGGATTTTTCGTTTTCCGCGATTCTTATAACTCACACAAAGTGACCAGCACAGCCCTTCGAAACATACTATAAGGCAGAAGCACTTTGAACGGGTCAGGGTAGTACGCGGCTGTGATTACATTGCGAAACCGGACAAACAGGGCTGGTTCTTGACCTTGTTGCGATTCCGTGCGCCACTGTTTTGTTCGCGCGTACTGCAAGCTTCGCACAGTGCTTCTGTGCTATGTGGCAAAGCATACCGCTATGTGCACCTTCCGCCTGGCCGCCTCGCTGTCGGTGACTCAAACCGTTGCAGCGACAGCCAGCGGATCTTCAAGATGAAACTTGCCCCGGCAGGGTGTCGAGTCTCAGAAACCTTTACTTGCCGCTCACCACCACGCTACCACAGGCATGACGGAGGCGACGGAGCCCGGTTCGGGGACGCCTTCCTGAATGTAACAACTTCTATCAGGGTCACTTTCGACTGGCGTGCCACAACGACCCAGATAAACAAACCAGGCCGTAAGAGGTCGTGTTTGGGTTGGGTCTTGGCCGCGAATGCGATACCCGTCCTCGCATATAACCAATGACTGTGGTACCGTAGAGATCTATAAAACAGCGCTGGAAACAGGACTACAGAAAGGGCACACAGACGGGGCGCTGCCCCGTCTGTGTGTGTGCCATTTTTGTAGTCCTGTTTCCAGCGCTGTTTTATAGCTCAGTTATGTACCAACTGGCCCGCCTTCAATCTGTATTCCCGTAGAGATCACGATGCGATTATTACTGGCATTACCGTAAATAAATACCGATTACACATCCTTTTCAGCAGTTGTGGGGATTTTAAAAAGCTTCGCTGGACATTACTTTTTTTAAGGCCGGGATGGCAACTCATTTTATTAGTATCCATTCGTCTAATGTGGTTTAACATGCCAGACACTTCCAGGGACGGGAAACTAGAAGTGGGGGGGGGGGGGGTGTGTAAAACACGAACCACGCACTTAAACATATTTTCGACGATATTCAAATGCCAGGCCGATAGATATAAATAAAAGGTAATATAAGGAAGTTATTATTTATTGGTGTTAAAATATTACTTTCTCTTAATGTCCGCATAATAGTGAAGATAGAGATAAAGCGGGAAAAAAATTCGAAAGAATACCTTGCACGGCCGGCAAGGAATCACTCAGCAAGGCACACAAGCGCACCTTTAAGAGTTTTCTGGCTGTAAACGAGTGCGCGGAGATACAGAAAACGCTCGGAAGCGGTCGTATAGCTGAAATGAGCCATACTTTTTATCCCTACGGCCAGTCAAGTGGCAAAGGGAAGGCCCTGCTAAAGCGTTACGCAATATGCGTTGATCTTCACGTCCCCTTCGGCTACACCAAAAGGCACAACCAGTGTTGAATGTTGCTTTAGTACCAGGCACGTTCAGCGGACTACAAGGTCTACGAAATTGCCCCACAGGTTCCAATACAATGTGCCCAAAAGTGGTGTACACCCTCCTTAGTTCGTCTGACACTCTGTCCAGACCGGGAAAATTCTACGGGGCAACTAAGTCTCTGCTTACACGCTTTGAAACGAAATCATTAAGGCTTTCCCGGGTGGCGTTAAGCGAAAATATCTTCACTAGAACAACGGGCTTGGCTCTTTTTCTTCGGTTTTGTTTTTCTGCCTTTTTGTGCCAATTACTTCGACAGGCATTCTTGCTGCTCTTCGTGCCACAGCTTTCCAGACTGACAGTTCTCATTGGTTGACGCCAATGTCGTCTTTTCTATTCACACAACCTCATGTTCACCTGTCACGCAGCATGCACTACGCTAACGCTTGTTCCGCTGCTTGCAACGACCTGACGTATAGCGGCGGTGAGGCCCTCGGTTCTTTTGTAGACCAGGGTTCCATTCTCATGCGAGTAAAAATATTTTTGTTACTTGCAGGGGCGGCTATTTTCTGTACCGGACGACGACATTAACAACGCCGGTTTTTGCACAATAAAGCACTTCAGGCGTTCGTTTTAACAACGACGGCATCTTTAAGACGAAAGACTTATGCGTCTATCTTTACAGAACACGTGAGGTACAAAAAACCCGGCTGGTCCAGCGGTAGCGCGTCGGGTCTCTTGCGTGTATTTCCCGGCGTCGGTGGTTCGACCCCCGCTGCTGCCAACGTTTTTTCTTTTTTCTGCGACTCTACGCAGTTCGTTCTTGGGGAGTATCGAAACGGAGCATCCGGGTGGGGGACTAACCGTTCGTCCCCTCGCAGTTAGTCCCCAAAGGGACTAATCATTGTGGCAGTCCCCGAAAGGACGAACTTTTAGTCCTTTTTGCCTAAGAGTGTAAGGAAGGCGAATTTATTTTTAGTTTTACCATCGGGAGTTTTTATGTACATTTATGGTGTCAGGGCGTCAAAAATTGGGTGGAAGCCTAGCCTAATACAGCTCAGCTGTAAAAAAAACATCCCCCTCGCGAGGGGCACGGTCAAATGCAGAGCATTTTCGGGGGGCGCACGACGTTAAGTAGGTTGGGTTACGTCAATGTTGTTGCAGTTGTTGCTGTTGGTTGTTTTTAAAGCGTAGCGCTTCCAGGCTGGACACTTTGTGCGGGCAAGTGGTCTTCTAGTTTTCCTTTTCTCTGGCACGGAGTGCGCGCGCTTGTAAAGGCGTTCTTCCCTCCGCTTTTGCGGCATTTTATCTGGTTCGAAAAAAATTTACAGCGAGAGCGAACGCCGAGGACCGCCCCATCACGCCACGACCGCGCCACGACCACGTCACGACTACGTCACGATCACGCCACAACTGTTGTTGCTCCCGCGCCAAACTACGACGCATGCGCGCCCCACCTGTTGCTGAACGCGATCCGAGCACGCAGAGAACACGCGAGGAGCAGCGGAGAGCAGGCGAGGAGGAGTGGGGGAGAGGGCGCGCCTGGAACGGCTGTTGCGGACAACGAGGCACGCCAACGCTGGGTGCATACATGGTTCAATATGTAGTTCCTATTACAGTCATGTCAAGCTTTTGTGGAAACATTTTCATTACTGATGATCTCCCTGAAGCCAGTAATCATTCCCTATAGGCATTAGGGTTTCTTACACTATACATTAGAGAGGAATCTGGCGCTAGCGTCTATGCGTCTCACATCAAGGCCGTTTGTGTCGTCATGGGCTGCCATCACATCATGCGCTCGCCATAGTTTCATCATTGGCTTGGATTGAAACGTCCTAGTGACCGCGAATTTAAACAAAGTGTCACAAAAACGCGAAGAATAGTGTGGATTTATGTAAGTGGAAAATAAAATAGGCTGTTCTAAAACTAAGGAAAAGGAAGTAAAGCATATTTTCGCCGAGACGGGTGTGCCTACTATTCTGCAGACCAAGCTGGGAGTAAACAACAATGCTAATATTTCGTGGGAAACTTATTATAGTCTCTCATTTTATTAATTTTACCATAATTTTAAACAATTAGATGTTTGAAGGCCTTGGAATTGCTTGTGAGCCTGCCTGTGAAAACGTTGCCTTCATGGCGAACCGGTGCACCGATTATCAGCAACAGTTTAACAAAACTTGCTGCTGAGCGAGTTGCTTCATACTTGAAGAAAAAAGCAAACGGGCGTTAAGCAGTCGTGGACGAAGACAAGATAGGGCGGATGCAGGCGCCCTTGTCTGCGTATCTTGTCTGCGTCGAAGTACGTTTTGTTTCTTTTTTTCCTGAGCTACAAATTTCGCGGCGGCATATTACCCGCTTAGTCATAAGTCCTTGCACTGCGGCATGACCAATGTCAGGTACGATGACTCACTGCCTGCTGCTTCGCCGAACACGGCTACCGCAGAACCGAAAGGATTTCAGCTTCGTCGTAGCTCGTAGGCGTGTTAACGCATCGTGAAGAAAGCAAATCCCAAAAACCGCTTAAGAATCGAATTTCCATGCCAAGCCGAAGTCAAAATCGGGGGTCTTCCCATAACCCCCCAGACGACATAGATTTCCAGGCACACTTTTCCTCTCTAGTATACTTACTAAGAAACCTTATGCCTATAGGTACACCAAACAGTGACGTGGAACACTGACTGCCCCTTATGGAACTGCATCGAACGGCTATACAAGGGCATTCAATTCATACTGCACCTCTTTAGACAACTACACTCAGCAGGCCCAATAATACATGATAATAAGATATAAGTGACTTATTTAAAAATTTGCTGCATTTCCATGCAAGCATCTCCATTCTTTGGTCCCCTACTGCAACCCATCACAGCACCGAAATAAAACAGAGAGAAGAAATATTTAATTCTCACTGCTTCTTGTCAAGGTGTCATGGGTTGCGGCACAAGCATTTTCTGTTCTCACCACACTTTCCCTCCAGCAGCAGTGAAGTGGCACACTTAAAGCCTGACGTTGAATCCATTTTGATTTGCTGCACCAATGTTTTCGACGCCTAATGCAGCTTTAAACCCAAAAGCAACAGTGTGTGCGTGAGAAGCAGGGACTTCACAGCGTGAAGGTGTGGCATAAATTCATTCTAAAGTACTACATAAGCGTCTTCAACTCTCACCCCAACTTTATGGCCGGAAGCTACAATGTGTGCGGGTCAAGCAGCGACTTCCCAGCCTGAAAGTGCGGCATGAATTCATTCTAACGTGCTACATAGGCGCCTTCAACTCTCACCGCAACTTCATGGCCAGAAGCCAAAATGTTTGCGGAAGAAGCAGCGGCATCACAGCGTCAAGGCCTGGAATAAATACATTCCAAGGTATTTTATTAGACCTTTTATTTATTACCATAGCTTTCAAGCCAGAAGCAACACTTCAACCTTGGGAAGGATTTACATATCACGTTGAAGAAGTGACGTAAAACCATTGCGATCTTTTGAGCAAATGTTTCCCATTTTTACTGTGTCTGTACAGCCAGAAGCAACATAGTGTGCCTGAAAAAAGCCTGACATGACACTCTGAAGGCCTGAAATTAAGCCATTTTGATATGCCGCATCATTGTTCTCTAGTCTTCCTGCAGAAGCAACAGGGCGTGCTTGAAAAGTACGAACATAGTGCTGTGAAGGGGTGACATAACCCATTTCTACCTGCTACACACGTGTTTGCAATTATTACTGCAGCTGTTCAACCTGAACCACCTTAAGTCACTGCTTGAAGGTTCTCCAACTCTTGCCGCAGTTTCTGTAACAATAAAAACACCCAAAACGGGGAAGCGGCGTTGAATCTAAATAAACGTATGCTCCATGGGAACACGCTCAAACATGTACCCCACTCTGTAAAATAACAGCAGTCTTTCACGACAGAGACGCTGGAAATCTGAATATCTCCCAATGCGAACCCCTTTGTTGAAACTTAAACGTACTCCGAAAATGCTTCACTGAACAAGCACCAGAATGCAATCATTAAACCATAGCCATCACTATGAAACAGCTTCAACAGACAAATTTTTACTGGTCATATAGGCCATCACACAAATTATGCAGAAAGATAAAGGGAGGATTAACTGTTGGCTAATTCCTTCGAAATACATTCAGCTATTCCAAAACCACTTCAATAGCTGACGACACTTCTGAAAAATTCCAACACTGCAGGCAACATACAAAGCCATTTGGCTTAAGTTCACGCATAGTTAGTTTCTGTGATATCACTTTGTTTAGCGATGGGAACATACGTACCATAAGCTTAGCAGGCATAATAAAAAGCTGCGCACATGTGTATTTTTGTCAATGTATAAAAAAATAGGTGGTCATGCCACGGGGCCACACACTTTCGACTTTCTTCAATGGCGGAGTTCGAAATCCAGCAGTTATGCAGTTCCAATGTTTACTTACCCCTCTTATAGCGTTTAAAAATGCTAGTGATGATGCTGCTACCAACCAGAGTCCATAACATTCAAGAAACAAAACGCCACCACTCTTTATTACCTGAAGAATATCGGCACTTGTTCACGCTTGTTTATTTGCGATAATATGCCCATTGGAATAAAAATAACGTATATACAGATACACACAGGCACCCGTCTCTCGCATGAAGGCAAGTTCACACTGATTTAATCCTTTGTGCGTCTCTGCAATAAGGCTGCAATCATACCTGCTTACGCCGACAAAAAAAAAAAAAGACGCACCACACCACTGCTTCGTCCGTAACCCAACAAGCAAGAGCAACGCGAATCAGTAAGGAAAGATACCATACGTTGTTGCAAGATTTGACAATCGACTTAACGCATGAAGACTTACGAGCGGCCGTATCCGGCCAGAGAACACGCCACACATGTTTTCACAATCCGTGTCGGGCCAGACGAACACCATGTATGCGCTCAACATCGGGCGCAGCCTACGTTAAAGGCAAGAAACGAGAACGCTTGCAACTTGGCACCTCTACTGTCGTAGAAGAAATCAAAACGTATTATTAACGCAATATGGCTATTAGGCTCATTTTTCGATTTTCCCGTAACTGCTAGCCGTCCGCTATCAGCCGTGTTCATCAAGCGTTCATCTTTCACAGCGTAAAAAACACGGCACACAAGTAGGAAATAGACTCCACAGCCGCTGTGGTGTCTGTTTCCTACTTGTGTCCCGTGTTTTTTACGCTGTGAAAGATGAACGTATTCCGACTCGCCCAAATTTCCCCCTTGATTCATCAAGCGTCTACGGAAATGCGTCACCACTGCCAACCGGAAGCTACGACTGAGGCAGGCAGAGGAGACGGCTCACCTGAATCTCGAATACGAGCAACACCAACTGATATGTGGAAAGAAGGACAATAATAGTACCGCCGAGACGAAAGAAAAGATACAAAAACAGCAGGCTGCGCGCCTGCGCAGTGGCGTCTGTGCTGCGTTCTGTGTTTATGAAATTGATAAACTTGATAAATTTGATTTTATGAAATTGACAAAATGCTCGGCAAACAGTCACCAGCAACAGCAACTAACGCCATCACACCAAAGCGGCTGTCCCATCTCAACTAAAGCCGGCACAATCATTGTGTCACCTAACTACAGAGGGTGGCAGAAGATTATCGCCAGTGTCTGTAAAACCAAGGAAGGTCTAGATTATGAGCAGAAACTAAAAGGTCCCTTAGTAAAAAGTCAAACCAAGTTTTGAACGGATGATTACAGTATTTTTAGATGCGACGCATCTCTTGCTCGGGGGTATGTCCCTCCATTGTCGTTGTCGCGCCGTTGTCGGCACGCTCACTGCACATGCGCAAACTCTCCTCCGTTCTTCTCGCCAACAGCTGTGTGCAACGCGCTCTCTCTGTCTCATTATCATAACAGCTGCGCGCGCGTCGCTGACGCTTCTCTCTCGCATTTGCTCTCGCTGCGCATGCGCAACTCTCCTCCGTTCGTCTCCTCTCCTTCAAGTGCTGAATATAAAGCGGTGAGCGCGCTGCACCGGTTCAGTCAAGTGCGTTCGCTTGACTGCGCTTCACTTTGCTTGGGCTTCGCTTGACAACGACGACTCCGTTGCTTCTTCCGATGTAGCGCGATGGAAGCAACAGTCCCGTCAGCGAGTGGTTTGACACAATCGAGTACCAGCGTCAATCCAAACGCTGATGGCAACTCTCTCATGTCGCGTATGCATGTGCATGAAAAGTAAAACTATGCCCATCTTCCCGCGTATGAGAACACCCGCATGTGATGGAATGCATCATACGCGTTCACAACACGTTTCACACGATTTAGAGAATCAACCCAATGGACGCGCCAATTGAACCCACCCGATGCGTCCCATCCCATCAGGGTTCCCTCGCCGGAAGATGGGCGTAATTTTTAATTTACTTATCAAATTTTCAGCGGTTCAGTTACAACCGCAATGTGTGTGGGGCAAACGAGTGATGGCACCATGCGACCAAAACAAAAAAAAAAGCACGAAAATATTTCAGTATGTCGCCACCAAGAACGCTCACGGAAGACTCATCGGCATGGCGCTACTGATAAGCGGCAGCGCCGTTCTCTCAACCGCCAAAATACCGAATTTTTTTACGGAATTGTGCGATATTGTAAAACGCCTAACCAGGGTGAAAGAGGAAGCGATAAGACCCATGCTGGCACTGCTTGTCGTGCACCCTGCCGTGCCGCAAACTTACCCTCGCCAAAGAAAACCAAATAAATGCCTTTATTGGGCCAGATATAAGGCAGCCCTCAACCTATCAATTTTCACGGTCGCCGAAAATATCTTCAAATTGGGCCTTACAACACCTTTCAAAATACATCAGGGAAGCCACTCTCCTAGCGCAAAGGAAGCGGCTATTCAAAAAAATTGGTACGGGTAATTGTATCTAAGATAGCTCCCGCATCTCCCACTTCCCCCTCCCCCACCCTTCCCTCGCGCGGAGATGACACTGGACTTCATGATAGACATGTCACCTATCCAGCTACTACCCATAGAAACCTTTCCCAACCGAAATCATTGGATCCAAACCTACGAAGGATAGGCGAGAAGCCAGGATTCAATTCCTTCAATTAAATTACCGAAACCATGCAAACACAGTATACACCTATGCCGTAACGTACGAAAATACTCAGACAAAAATAGTCGCAATGGAATAGCTCGGCAATCTTCGTGACTGCATGATCCTACCCCACACACAGGAGCGGAAGAAGCAGAAACTGGACCCATTTTTTTTCGGCAATACAACTAGCGAAACTATCAAATAAAAGCACAAACAACATTGAGACCCTGATCACAGCATTTCAAATAACATTACAGACCTAAACGCTTCCGAAAGATTCTCCCATGTACAAAGAAGCAAGTTTAAACTACATGGACACCCGTATACGCGAGGGTCTGGAAGGGATTGAGGGTGCTGACCGAAGAAGCGCGAGAACTCACTTACCGTGCTCCTTGTGACCACGATTGCCACATCCCCCTCCCCGAAAAACATGGAGAACCTCTCTTTTTTCTCAAACTAGGAGCATGATCTTTCGCGTGATGAAGAATCGCTAGCTCTGCGCGGAAAACAAATCAGTCCATATATTCACGAATCTATATGAGCGGAGATCTTTGGTAGGAAGCATCCGACGCAACTGGAAACTGTAAATGCGGAAAACATATACCCTCTTCCGCGCAACTGACCCATCTCCAAGGGTATGCTCAGTAGAGAACAACTCAAACATTACATATTTCACTTGTGTGCAGAAGTGGTAAACACCTGTGAATATACCTTGTCACCTCGAGGTCAGCGTGAGCCGATTGAGGGGGCGGGGAGCAAGCTACTGCATCCGGGACTCGCTGAAACTGATCAACACCAGGAACCCGCAATCTTTTACGCCCACAGTATAAGCCACACAAGTGTAGATGGCGTCTGTCGTTCCTGTGACTTGGCGCTTTTAAACCATTGAAGCTAGTCTTGCTCTCTTGACTGAGCTTCGGTGTATGGAAAGGTTTTTTCGCAAATGCAGGTAGTCCGTTTGGAAACGATCCCTGAGCGCCGAAGTAGCGCTATCGCGTCGTACATCTTAAGAAATAAACGTAGATGTCACGGCAACTTTTTTCTTCACAGAGGTTGTTGCACCGACATAATTTTGCACCATCACACGAGCAACAGATGCAGCTTCGACGCCTCGACGTTCTCAGATCGAGTTCGGTGACGACGTGAAGACGTTGCGCATAAAAACAGCCCACCACGATTTCCTCACGTACAAACCACGACTCGGCAAGACACACACGGTAGAAACAACGATAAGCGGCTTCTTCATGCACTACAGCACATTCGGAGCCATAATCGCATACAGTGCTTTTAAGTGCAAATGCACTTCTTAAGCGACCCTGAATCACTCGTCCACCGTCCGTCCACCGCAGCTCAGCAACAGGTCTTATCGCGTCCTCCTCGCCCCTAGCAACGGCGCGGAGCGGAGGGAGAGCGTGTGTAGCAACGGCGCGATGACGTAGTGCGCTCGCCTGATGTCGCGCGCTCTCGCATTTCACCGCGCGAGGTGCGGCCCAGTTCAGTCTAGCGCGCGCCTCCGTCGAGGTCGGTCGCCGGTTCCGCAGTCTAGATGGATTCTTGTGAATGCCAGAGTTGATCACAAGGGGGTGATAATGTAACTAAGAGGCGAATGCCAACACAGTTCAACATAGCCCCCCTCATAGCATCAACCGTGCATTCGCACTTCCCCATGCTCCCCCTCGGGGAAATGCGGGTGAATTTTTGGTTGTCGGCAACCTCATTGACCCCGGACGACGCGACGGCGGTCAGCAAGCTAGCGCGGCAATATTAGTAGTAGTTCTCTCAAACGTACGTTATAGACGTCACACAAACGGCGGTACCCCATTGGTTGCGTATGAACACAAAATCTATTTGACGTTGAAAAAGCCGCTGCCGAATTAAGCTGTCACCGACTATAGCTTTTCTTGCAGTTTTCTGTTAAATAATCTATCTAGTTCCCCTAGAACGCTTTCACGGGTGCTTTTCCTTACCATATCCTGGGCGGGGTCAGCTAGTTATACAGTAAAATATCGTTAATTCGAACTCCGTTAATTCGAACTTGCGGTTCATTCGAACGAACTGACGCCCTGGTCCCGGCACAGCCCTGTATATTTCAATGGGGGAAAACTCTCGATAATTCGAACACATTGCTATGCAGAGCCGTTAATTCGAACTGGGATCCCCTGGTTTCCGTCGCTCTTCGCAGAAGTCTGTACAGAGGGATTAAAATGTGTTGCAAATCCAAACTAAACCAAATTTACTGGATTCAAAACAAAAAACAACAGCGAATTGGGCACGCGCTACGCTGCTGCGACAGCCTATTTGTCTTCCGCAGAGGGCGCTGCACCGCGGGCTCCGTTCGCTATTCGAGTTTCATGTACATTCTTTACAAAATCAGCTGTCCCAAACATGTTGTAGCGCCTAATGCGCGATAACGAGTCCAGAAGTGTCTTTTTTTATGTTTTGCCCGCGCGGTGTTGCGCGAAGCTCACTCATTTTAGCGCCCACTCGCTAATTCGAACTGCGCTTAATTCGAACAATTTTACGGTCCCCTTCGAGTTCGAATTAATCAGCTTTTAATGTATTCGCATTAATTACAACTTCTCTTTTAAATGTAGACCTCTTGAAAAAACCTGAAACAGTTCTTGACCTTTTTCGCCATCTGCATCTCTATAATAACACTGACAATAAGCACGTCCTCATTACAGTAACCCGAAATATTTCAAATACTAAGGCGTTGTGCTGCTGAAACTAAGAACGCCGTTTTTCTGGTGAAGTCGAAAAGCCAAAACGCCTGTGTGTGCAGATATCGAAGCAAGTACCTAAATTACCCCGGATTGATTGATTGTAGGGTTTAACGCGCCGACGCAATGAAGGCGATGAGGCGCGCCGTAGTGGAGGGCTCCGGATTAATTTTGACCACCTGGGGATCTTTAACGTGCGCCGAAATCTCGTACACACGAGCGTTTTTGCTTTTCGCCTCCATCAGAAAAAGCGGCCGCCGCTTACTACGGAGTCCACCACTACGGCGTGCCTCGTAGGCTAAGCGTAGCTTCGGTACGGGAAGCTGCTAAATTTGAAAAATCAAAAATCTCCACTATTGCGTCTATACACACATTTCTCTTCCTTGGGTTTTTCGAAGTACTGGTATACTTAGTGTGTTCATGCGATGTCACGCAAGCGCTACCATTGACCAGCTTTTATTAAGTTACAGTACAAACAACATTCGATAGCCGACGTAAGGAAAGTAGCCACAAAAGCAAAGCCAAGGCAAAAAATAAATTCCGGGAAGCTTGCACTCGTGCGGAAGACTTGAATGGCGAAGCTTGTTGTAGGTGAATATTGCCCGACACACAGTTAAGTTTCAGTATCACTGTTTATTTGCATAGCTGCGGCGCTAGTAGTGGTAGTGGTACCAGTGAGATGACTAATACCCACTCAGGGGGATTGGCCAGGAAATGGTTGTCTTACCGAAATAAACTATGTAGTTCTGTAGGGAAAAAAATTTATATATTAGAATGAATTAGCAGTATAGATGACAAGAGAAATAAAAGTGAGAAGATTTAAACAGTTAAAAAGGTAAAAAACAGCATTAAATGAAAATTAGGAAGTAAGAATAACAAAGAAAGAATGTGGTACAGGCGAAGCAGTGAGCTAGGCGTGCATAGGCTTGACAGGGGAATCCAGCAGCGCGAAATGATATCTAACACGGCAGACGGCCTGATTCTAGAGTGAATGAGTGTAACGTACGGCAAAGATCTCCGTTGCAAAATCCCAGTTCTTTCGCCCCGGATTGACAAAATCAGTGCAGCAGGCAGTTGGAGGTTGAGGCTGCTGCATGTGCCTCCCAAGTACCTTCGTCTAATAGAGGAGAACCGTTAGCAAGAGAAGAAGAAATGGCCGATCGTTTCTGGTTCATTGCAGAATACGCATAGCGGCGACTGGGCGAGATTAAAGCGGTGCAAGTAATAGTTTAAATTTGGCGCATGACAGCGAAAGCTAGTAAGTGTGACTTCGTAAGCTTGAGACTGGCTATACTGCGCTTCCATGAGTACCGGAGGTGCTCGAGCTCCGAGTCTTCTTCAACAGAATCATGCATACTTCGAAGAAAGCACAGCCTACGAAAGCGAGCCGAAATTATGACGGTAATGGGCGGCAGAACGTTCACTACTGGACCGCCCAATGCCATTCCCGCCACAGCATCTGCCGATTCATTAAGCCAGATACATGCATGTCCACGTACCCAAACCAAACGAAGTTCACGGAGGGAGGAAGAGGATAAAGAAGCAAGAGCTCGATGTAGGGGGGGTTAAGTTGAGGAAGTAAGTGCAGAACAAATAGACAATGAATCCGTGCGAATTATTGCATGTCGTTTTGGGGAACCAAGCTCACGAAGGGCCAAGACTATTGCCAAAAATTCTGCGTGGAAACAAGTAGTAAAATCAGGCAACCAAGGAAAAAGGCGTCACCTAGACCGGGAGAAAAAATATCCACGCCTGCCGTCTCCCTCCGGACCGAAGCATCGGTTGCAATATTGGCGGGGAAAAGGGAAACCGTTCAGATGATCCTGATCCTGTAGGAAGCCTGTTAAAAGGTTCAGAGGGAGTAATTTAGCATTAGAGGGAAAAATTTCATCAAAATAAATAACTAACGGTGAGGCTCTGTTAAGTAAGGGAGCCGAAAAGAGTGCCCAATTTAATGGGTCAAGCAGAGATTGTACGAAGACCACCTGTGGTCGTTTGAACCCCTGCCATGGACTACCGAAGAACAACGATGACCATGTAAAGAAGGCTGTTTGCGGCCTCGATATGGGCGATTCCTTAACACGTGAAATTGCATCTACGGGGAGGGCATCCATGCGGGAGACTAATTCAGGAACTCGGGCTTCCATGTATAAAACTGTAATTGGTACATAACGGGGAAAAACCAGACTTAACCTCACAGCTTGCCTTTCGAGCATTATCAACGGGCGAAGTTTGTAGTGGGGACTTCTGGAGAACAGCAGACATCAAAATTCTAGAATTGACCGGACGTACATTTTGTAAATAATTAGTAGTGTGTCACGAGGCAAGCCCAATCTCTTGTGACTTAACCATCTCAAGAATGACACAGCCCGAGCACCTTTAGCAGTAATATAATCTGTGTGGACGCCAATTGAGAGTATATTCGTATAAAATTATATATATATGTATATATATGTATATGTATATATGTATATATATGTATATATATGTACATATATATATATATATAAATATATATATATATATATATATATATATATATATATATATATATATATATATATATATATATATATATATATATATATATATATATATATATATATACTTGAGAAAATGGTAGACGCACGATTAAAAACAAAAACAGTGGTTTACTGACGTTTCGACTGCGGGACCAGTCTTCATCTTGAGTAACGCAGTCCCGCAGTCTCGAAACGTCAGTAAACCACTGTTTTTGTTTTTAATGAAGTTTTCTTTTACTGCCTATATATATATATATATATATATATATATATATATATATATTAAGTATCTGACCTGAGGAATGTCCTGTTGCCGGTAACTAAGAGAGATGGAGACTGGGCCGCTCAATGGGAATGAAAGTAAAGCACACTTAATCATATTTAGGTTCAAGCGGAGGCCATCCAGCTAAGCCTCTAAGGCGCTTAAAGAGGGCTGGATCAGCGGATACAACATGTGAATATCTCAGGCTAAATTGAAAAAAGCAATATCATCCGCGTAAACGTACACCTGAATGTCTTGATTCATCGGAACCGAACTCATTAAAATAATAAAGAACACGGGAGACAGAACAGAGCCCTGGGGAACACCTCGAGTTTGCTGTATATAGGAGAGGACAGGCATTGCTTTAGCCGAAAGAATTTTCTTTACGACAAAAAAGTGCCATTCCATGAAACAATGCCGTCTGGAAGAGAATAACGCTGCATTGTGTCAAAAAAAATTTGGTATTCAACGCTACCGTAAGCTTTGGCAACACCCTGGGTACCCAAAACGCTAACTTGTTTACGGTGGCGTGCCAGGTGAATACGGGTCTCCAAATCAATGTGGGCCGACCACATTGTGTAGCCAGGCCTGAATCTATCTGTTTAGACTTCAAGACGCTCTTGCGTTCTAATACCTTTTCAGTTCGATGTAGCAAAATTCTTTCTACTAGTTTTACAATATTAGATGTGAGGGCTACAGGTCTGATATTGTCTAACGCGTATCACAGACCTCGTTTTTTAAGGAGGGGAACGATCTTTGCCAGCCGCCACTCAGATGGGACCCACGAATTCTCTAGGAGGTGATTAACCACTTGCCGCAGTGAGTCAGGAGACTCGTTGAACAAAAGTTTTAGCATGTGGGCGGGGCTACCGTCAGATCCAGGAGCCGCATCATGGACACGACGCAATCCCTCCTCGATCAGGGAGGACAGGGTCACCTCCTCAAAGTTGTCTTGACAGAGTCCCGTAAGTACGGGTGGTAACGCCGATGTGAAACGTACGTGTAAGCCCTAAGCAATCTGGTTAATAGAATTTGAGGTTTCATCCGGCGAGCTGATAACTGAGTGAATGTTTGCTCTAGAGGAGCCACATTCCAATTGCGCAAAAATCTAGTAATTGTCATCGTATGCATCGAAGAAGTCGTCGTCTTCTTCGCGGCGAGTGGTCGATGCAAAATCATCATCAGCATGTAGGCTTCCACCAGCTCTTCGTCATCAAGTGGAGGAAGTGGTGGCGGGTTCTGCAAGTCATCTCGGGAAGGATTGGCACACTGGTAGCCATGACACCAATTACCCATAACGGATTCTCGATAATGCGGCGGCCGCGGTGACCTCTCCCAAGCAGGGTGTCTCTTCATCTTAACCATTAGTGCTGTAGTTTTTTGTTTACATTCCCTGTGGCGCTTGACGACAGCGATGAATTTTTTTTGTATGTGTGTGTGTGTGTGTGTGTGTGTGTGTGTGTGTGTGTGTGTGTGTGTGTGTGTGTGTGTGTGTGTGTGTGTGTGTGTGTGTGTGTGTGTGTGTGTGTGTGTGTGTGTGTGTGTGTGTGTGTGTGTGTGTGTGTGTGTGTGTGTGTGTGTGTGTGTGTGTGTGTGTGTGTGTGTGTGTGTGTGTGTGTGTGTGTGTGTGTGTGTGTGTGTGTGTGTGTGTGTGTGTGTGTGTGTGTGTGTGTGTGTGTGTGTGTGTGTGTGTGTGTGGTGTGTGTGTGTTTGTGTGTGCTCAAGGCACTGCGCGAGCCGGGCATTCGGCGGTCGCCGCGAGGCACTCACTAACAAGCGCCTCGGAAGTTTCTTGGTATTTATTCCTTCAACGGCGAACTTACGGCCATTGACAACAGCTCCACTGTTAAACATAACATGTAATGCAGTGAGAAAATGAGAGGGCGTCATTTTGTGCTGACGAAAACTATATATATATATTTCGCATAGCTTCGAGGCACAACGTAAAACGAAGGTGCCATATTATCGCCGCTGCAGGGCTTCTTCTATGCAGCATAGCTTTTTTGCGTCTTTCTTCGTCAGCAGTTATTTTTTACCGTGAGATTTACATAATTCATGTGCCATCACTACTCTGCGAAAGTGGCTGACCAGGGAAGGTGTTGGAAAACCGCTTCACGTGTGAGTGGGGATGTGCCTCGCTTTATGGCACTTGATAGCAGTATTGGCAATTGCTTTCTTGCCAACACCGATTATGAACACAATCTGTACCGTGAGCTTAGTTTATTGAGGCGTTTCTAGCATGCGAGCCAAGAATTATCCAAGACAGAAGCCAGGAACCAATCTTTCATGTAGCGTTTCTCAATGTAAACAAGGAAGCCGCCGACAATAACCACAGGTGTGTCTCCTTCATGCTTCGAGTATCGAAATTCCTTATGCGTGAAGGTTGTGATGTCTGTTCGACGTTTTTGCGGGGTAATATAGACTGTGAAGATTGCCGATCCATCACTGGTTTTGCCCCACAGACACACTCTGAGTCCGTGGCGTTGATCGCTGGGCTTCAGCATTGGGAGTATATGCACTTTTGCGGCAAAATAAAAAGACAAACAGTGCAAACATTTTCACCATGTGTGCTGCTCTTCGGGAATGCAACACTGGGTGAATATTAGGACTCGCACGAAACAAAAAGCCCCGCGGCTTTGCGCTCCCCAATACGTCTCGGCCGGTATGCATCTGCTATATGACCCTTGTTGGGCTGATGGTTAGGTAGCTCTGGCGCTGAGCCTAAGGCTCTATCAAGCAACGTACCACAATTTTACGTCAAGCTGCGGGTGCCTTTAACGTCGTTGGACCTCAATCCACAACCTTGGCCCTAACGTATGTCACAGCTTTGACCAGTGCACTCCAGCTGGTGTGTCCTGTTCTGTGGGCAACTCTGTATGAGGTTTGCTCACACACGGAGGAAATCGAAATATGGCGGGGATAGAGCTTTATAACCATGTGGAGGCGAAAGCCAAGTTGGACATTCTGTTGATCTGCTGTTGCACTTTTAGTTGAACTTTGCGGCCGCGCATGTCGCCACTTGACCAGCCCCCTGGACCGCACCACCTGAAGCCAGTTCCGTTTGACGTCATCACCGGGAGCCTCCTGCACGCCCACGCCGGTACCTTCATCTCTCAAGGCGGCGGGTATTGTGTGGGCGAGAGTGACCTCCCCTCCCCGGCGCGCGAAGCGTCGCTAGAGTTCTGGCAGCCCAGCTGCAGCCCGAGCAGCTGACGTGTCTTCGGTTCCTCGCTTCGATTTTCTGATTCCCTTTTCAGGGTTTGCCCAAGGGTTTTGTATTTCGCATCAGTTTTTACCTGTGTTTACAGTGTAATTTTCTAACGGTCAACCTTCTCCTAAATTGTAGTGTCGGGAAGCAGGCGACCTGATGTCGTTCAGCTCTTCCGGCCAGGGACCATCGCCCTTGTCGGCTTCTTTTTCTGCGCACGAGCTACCTCTGAATTTCTTCTCGAGTGGTGGCGTGAACAGTGTTATACAGCAGTTGCTGCATTGTCATAACTTTGGTGGACAATACAATTATGTAACCGTGTGTAAAACATAACTTCAAGACGCTTAGCTGTAGCGAGTATTTTTAATTTGCAGTTGTTGTCATCAGCAACTAATGCGTGTTTTTCGTCTGTTAAGCTTATACATAATAATTACACTTGCGGATCAACGTTTGCTGTCATCGCTGATATGTGTATTATTGTTGACGCGCTTGAAATCTTTCATTGGCCGTTATTACTTCGCGCGAATCGTAGGCAACACGGCTATCATGCATAACCTCACCAAGAAGCGTTTGTCCATCGCGCTTCGCCGCTCCTGGCCATTACCCGCCACTCGAGTAACCCTAGGCGCTTGTATTATAATAAACATCGATATTTTCTCCTGTGGCACCATGTAAAGGACCCACTGACTACAATGACTTGGGTTTTGGAAATGTAAAACTGTCCACGGACATATGCGCGAAATGGCAACGGCGACGCCATTGCTAGGTATTAACGACGCAGCCAAGAGACTAAATGCATGCGTTTCGCCTACCCGGTACCTACAGATCGGCTGGGACGAACATATAGTCCGCATTTGTACACACGGCACACACTCTGCCACATATACTCCCCTTGAAGATGAACGGTTGCCCGCGATGACTAACTGTGTATTTTAGTCCCTATTTTATCTCCTTTTTGCCTAGGAGTGTATCCACCTTGCTCCCGTAGAAGCCCATGTTTTAACGGCAGAGGAATATTATGAAACTTTTGTAGCTCCACGGTGAACTAATTATGAGAAGCAAATGATAATGAACGTAATAATACAGTCCCCTCAGCAGCCAATTGTATGATTTTTGTCCGATACATTGGATTAGGAACTACAGAGCATTCTCGAGAATATTGGCTAAAGCGTCTACTCATGCGTTATAAACATAAAGTCATTGAAAATAGCACATCTAACAGAAAAACAGTGAATTTATAGAGGTAGCACTCCGGTTTGGCTCTGTGAGCGAGAGCCGATGATCAGCCACCGATGTGCTGGTGAGCTCATTTGCACCGCAAAGAGATATGCGGGCAGGACTTAAGAGGGCGGCAAGGTTATTTGGTAAAATAAATACACAGTGCGGAATAGTTAACAAGTCTCGTGGAAGCGGCCTGTTGTAGTTTGGGATTTTCTTCACCGGTGTTCGAAGTAAAGTTGGTTTGAAGTCGTAAAATGTACAGCCACTTTTGCAGACCGCTAAAAGTATTCAGCCCGGCCTGATTTAGAGCCTCCCAGGCTAACGCTCCTATTTTTATACCCCCGATTTTTTGTACCTCACAATGGGTTCAATTTCACATAGAGGTCGAAAGCTTTCGCGTTAAAAGTGAATATGTAAGCATCCGTGAAGGCATTGTACTGGAGTAGCAACAAAGGCGACTAACCTTTGAAGCCCGCTTTGCTAGCTCCAAGTGGAACAGGCGAGAGAAACGCGAGAGCAGAGTGAAGTGGAGGGAGGGCGGTAATATAAGCCGAAAAATCTTTCTCTGTCGAGCGCAAGAAACGAGGATAAAGAGGGCACCACACGATATCAGTGCCTACAGCTAACATCGACCGACTAGTTCTTTTGTAACGTACTTCACGGCCTGAAGGAGTGAACAGGCCGGAAAGCGCAAGTGATCATTAAGCTCAGCTGGCCCAAAATCCCCTTCTTCAGACTTGTGCTTCACACTGTGTATTTTTCTTTCCCTTTATGTCATGCTTTTTTTTATTCACGGAAATATTGAGAAAAAATTGTCCCTGTACTTTTTACGTTCTTTTTATTGCTGATTATATATGAAGGGCCCCCCTCACCCGTCACGGGCAGTGGTCTTTTGTCGACGAGCGTGGCGACGGTTTTGGTGGGGTGCCGTGTCAAATTCCTACAGCTCCATCCAAAATCTCGCCACGTGTAAAATCAGACTTGTACATGGTGCCAAAAGAAGCAACCTAATACCGCATCTTGTTACTTGCCGTAAAAGTAACTAGGTACGCCGTTATTCGTCACAAAGGCTCGATAAAGCGCGTTCCTCTCACGTTACTCTGACAAAGAGATAATCCTACGGTGTTCTACGAGTTCTATTATTCCCTATTCGAGTGCAATTACATTTAGGCAGTGGCTGCATCTGCAAGTTCTTATCGATAATGTCTGTATGCTTTTTTTTCAGTGACGCGGAACAGCCACTCAACGGAAGGACTTCAGGGGATGGCAGAGTCTAGTCTCAAAAATGCTCATTGATTTTGAGAAGTTGAGCCTTGAGCGTGTACGACGGGTACCCATAGGTTGCCCGCGGGATCCGGAAGCATTCTACCACTTAATCAGTGCATATTTTGCTCTAAAAAGCTAAGACTGTTGGCTACACGAGGTGTCTCTGTGGGCTGTTTCATCCTCGATGTGTTCCGACTTAGCAAGTTCGTCCTCTAATGCGTCACAAAATTTGTATTACATAAAAATCGTGCGGATTTCTGTTATGGGATCTTAAACTTAAGTTGTGCAGAGCATCAAACAAGGAAGTACAATGCAGCCGCCAAGGAAACTTTTGTTTTGAAGATTTCTTTAGCCGAACATCAGCTCATTCATAACGTAAATATACAGCGTTAAAGCAGTTGGACCTTTCCGTCCTTCGTGTCTTTCACGGGCGTCTTCGAGTGAGCAATGCAGCATTGTCCGCACTTAACGCCGAGCTTCAAGCCCACCTGATCGACGACCAGGCAGCGGAAGACTACGCTTCGGTCATGGAGTAGGACGACGCAGCGACCAGCGCACTGGCTTTACTCGAGCATCACATGGAGGTGTTGAGGTCATCTTCGACGCTCCTGACTGCTCCTTCATTGGAAGACGCCAGCGGAGACCGCTGGGCTGCGACGTCTACCGGGCAACCCATGCCAACTACTCGTGAGTTTGGAGCACGTCTCCCGAAGCTAGAACTGTTGCGCTTCGACGAAGCGATAACGCGGTGGCAACCTTTTTGGGACATGCATTTCGACATTCCGTCCACGAGAATCCCCGGCTGTCCAATATTGACCGCTTTCATTACATGCTTTCGCTTCTTGACGGAGCTGCTGCTGAAGCCGTTGCTGGCCTGCAAGTAACAGAGTCGTGCTATCAAGATGCTCTTGATATTTTGAAGAATCGTTTTGGAAATTCCAAAGTGATAGAGCAGAAGCATTTTGAAAATCTGCGGAAGCTCCGACCTGTCGACTCAGCCAGCAACGTGGCCACTTTGAGGAAGCTGTACGACCACGTGCAAATGAACCGGCGAGGACTGGAAAGCTTGGGCGTTGGCATTTCTTCTTACGCGGCTATGCTGAATGAAGTGCTTTTAAAGGTGATACCTGGCGACATTATTGTCGATTACTTCAAACAGCTGAGCCTTGCTGCCAGCACCGCTTCCACGAGCAGTCAGAGTTCTTCTGCCCAGGACGTAGAACATCTACTGTCTTTCCTGCGAGGGGAAGTGGAGTACAGGGAAAGAAGCTCCCAGATCAGCAAGCCTCAACGAAGTGAGGAGGCTGACCGAGGGCCCAAGAAGCAGCAGTCTATTCCCACCGCTGCTGTCCTGCACAACAAGGCGCAGACTTCGTCTTGCTTCTTCTGCTCCGCCAAAGATCACAGAACGGAAGAATGCCCGAGCGACATCCCTTTGGCCGACAAGCGAATCCGCCTAGCAAGTGACGGCCGATGCTACAGATGTACGGCCAAGGGGCATCTGGTACGGAGTTGCCGAAAGAAGGTCCGGTGTTGGACATGTAAGCAGCGCCATGCTAGCACGATGTGCACCCCTGACCCCGCTCGGATACCATCGGAATCGGCTGCAGAAACGCGACATGCAGCGATGCACGTCAACACGCGCAAATCAGCTGTCCCGCGACTCTCCAGCGACGTCCTAATACAGATGTTCCGGGCGTGGATTATGACTTCGTCGCATTGCTGCTACGTCCGTGGAATTTTTGACAATGACAGCCAGCGGACTTTGATCCGACAAGACGTCGCCACTGAGCTCAAGTTAGCTGCAATTGGCGAAGTCGATCGGGCCATCAGTGCTTTCGGGCGACCTGGAGGTCCAAAGAAGTTTAAAGTCGTCAAAGTGACCCTTCGCAGTCAACATGACAGCACGTCTGCAGAGGTTGAAGCCATCGGCGTGCCTTTCATTTGTGAAGACGTCGCTGAAGCACAGAAGGGCAACACGCTTCTGCAACTCCTGGTCGCCGAGAGGAAGCCACTGGCTGACACCATTGCTTTCCCAGGCATGGAGTTCAGACAAGGAGTTAGCCTTCTCGTTGGATCCGACCAGATCTGGAAGTTCGCGCCAAAAACGAGCCAACTACAGGGCGAAGAGACGAATCCTGCTTTGGTTGCTGTCAATACAAGCTTAAGATGGACCTTACAAGGACCGTTATCTTTGAAAGAGGGCAATAGAAGCAAAGGCGGTAGCCTGGTCTGTGTTCTCCGCAGGGACACGCATGAGAATGGAGACCTTTGTTGCTCTGTTCGGCGGTTTTGGGAGGTTAGCACTGCTGGTCTCAAGAACTCTCCGAACTCGCATCCCGATGAAGATGCATTGCGCAAGTTCAAAGATTCAATCGGGTTGGTGAAAGTGCTCCATGACGTAGAAGTGCGATATGAGTCCACGCCAGTCTCTATGGCCGACGACCGCAAGAATGCCCTTTCCGGACATAATAGGTTACCTCGACGACTTTCTTCAAACGAAGGCCTAAGACACTACGATAAATCTGTGAGACAAGGGAAGACCGATGAGCACGCACAAAAAGTTGTGAAGGGCCACCTTGAAAAAGGAACGAATCTCAACTGCTCTTCCCAAGGAAAGAAACGCCGGCTACTGGAACCCGGAGATGACCGTTGTAACCACTCCATTGACGATGTTTATAAGCGACTTCACTGTGGAAACGGCAAGGCTCTCGCTGAAATACGCGAGAGTGACGGGGAGGCCACAGCCCGACAAAGCGTGAAGTTTTCGGACGTTGTGAATGGTGTTCACTGTTCATGCTGCAAACTGGTGCGACCACAGCGCTGCCGAGGCACGGAGTCGGCAAATTCCGGTAGCTTTTCTGGAAGGTGGACAATCGACGACAGTGTTTGCCAAAGACGGTCGCACTAAGACCCGACAAGTTCCGCTGGCGTGCGATGGATAATTTGCTAGACTAGTGCAACTGTTGTGAGTGCGCTGTTGTATCTATGCCAGTGATTATTTGGTGGGCGCGGAGGATGTTGCGGATTTGCAATTTACCGCCAACATGGTGACGATGACAGAGGCGCCGAGAAGGAAGTGGCACGTTAGCACGCACTACTGCGAGGAGCACGCGGATGAGTTGGGAACGCGGCGCTTGGACTACCGTGCACGGGTTTGCGCCGCTCTCTTTACGGCGCCAATAAACACTGAACATCGGCTTTCCCTTTTCGTATCAGTCCTGTCGTTTCCTTCCCCAACAGACGTTGAATAATACAGTGACTAAAAGAGGCAAGAGCCATGCATATCTGGTTCCGAACCGTTTAACCTTACCATGCGGTAGCGACGAAGAAACCTCGAAGTTGAACTGCAACGGTTTTCTTCTAATTTAAAGCCCTCAGAAACAGAAACATCTTAGTAATACATCTCTCCTATTTTCATGCGAAAGGCTATAGTTTCGCGGTTTCAGAGTTATTGGATACGACGCTCAGAGCATCTCTTGTCGGCGGCCCTGTCCTTCCTGCGTGCGTCCGTGGTCCGCAGCCACTCTCCCCCTCTCCTCCCGATAGCGAACACTCTCGCGAGGGGCATTAGATTGGATTCGATTGGCTTGGCTTGTCTTGGATTGGATTCGATTGGCTTGGCTTGGCTTGGATTGGATTGGATTTGGATTGGATTGGATTAAAGTGGATTGTGTTGGATTGTGTAGCGTCATAGCCGCGGCAGACGCACTGGCTCCGGCGCGTGCCCAGGTGAGAGCGTGTGCGGCCCAGCGCGCTCTCACTACGCCGGTGGGCGGCGCTGTGCAGTACTCTCTCTCTCCGCGGTCTCCTGTCCTTCGGGCGCGCTGCGCATATAACCGGTGTGCCGCTCTCCGGTGGCCTTTCGGTCGACGGTTGCTCTCCGCTTGCGCTTGAACCCCCCTCAGCGTCGCATCACACCAGGGTTCCCGTGAGGGGAGGTGGGCGTAATTTTTTTTGTCGTGTTTTAATACATTTGGTCAAATCACTAAACGCACGTACTAGGGTTCCGCGCCCATCTAAGTATAGAGATATCAGTCATATTTCTTCTTTTGTTCCAAGCCACTATACCTCACTAGCTACAATGAAAATTGGCCATTGAAATATTCTATTTAGTCCTTAAAGTTGTTTTCTTCAGAACTTAAGTTTTTTTTCTACAGAAGTACATAACACGAACAATGTAGTCTGAGTACTAAGGTAGTGCTTGCACGGTTTTCTAATTTATGGGGAAGGTCTTATTTTTCCTCGCACCGTACCTTTCAAGCCTTATATCTCATATAAAGAACGTTAGTGGAGCAAGTATGAAAGTTCAGAAAGCTTCATATGCAGACCTACACGGCTCATATTGCTTCTCGGAATAGCTGCTAATTTTGCAATTCTGCGCAGTTCTTTTTGCCTTTGTTTCATTTTTAATAAAAAATAATAAGTATGGGGTTGCCATGGAGAACCCAGCGGTATTCGTGCGGTTTTTCTTTTTGCATTATCTTGTTATTGTTTTGACTATATGAAAGCATTCCTGCATTTTTGAGCCCTGTAATGAAAGTCGCTTGGTAGGTTGCCTAATATCTGTGCTGTAATGAAGAAGCTTGCTTGCCGAAGTGGTAAAGTAACAACAAAAGAAGGGTGCATTACACTACAAAGATCTACTTCGAACCTGCTAACCATAAAGCGCTGGTTCTTAAGAAAAACACCGGGAAGCTTAAAACATAGTCTTCAAAGATCGAATATAAAACAAGTAGTCATTTAATTTATTAGGGACTGGAAGATAGGCACCAAAGAACGTCATGCGAGGGAGGGTCTAAAAATGTAAAACGGAGAAGCGAGTTTTCTGCGTGATTTGAAATACAGTATGCGTTGCTCCCAAATATTCCGAGCGGGCCAATTACGTTTAAAATACCGAAATATGAAGTGCTGGATTACAGAGCAGCTCCGCAGAGCCGTCAAGTTTCCAACAGCAAGATTCAAGCTAAGCAGGCGAAGTAAAGCTTACCTCAGGTTAAGATGAGCGCCACTTTCCTATTAGAAATATAGCGCATTCACTTGTGGCGTTTGCGAAACCCTGTAAAAAAGCACAGATACGTCAAAAATGAACAAAAAAGGAACATACAAGGCACTGTACTCATGTATACTACTGGTATTAGAGATGATGAAATAACCCAAAAATGCTACCTAATACTAATAACGAAAAGAAAGGGGAGGAGCTAGGAGGTACATGCGAAGGGGAACGGCAGCAAATTTATCACACGTGTGTAAGGAATATAAATGGAAAGGTGCGCATAAAGCATACAATGCTGCATTATGAAATACACCATCATGCAGCTCAATCAAGGTCAGGGAAGCTTTAATTTGTTATAGGCTTCGGGGGCCATTGGGCTACCTAATTCTTAAAGGTAGTTAAAATGATTTGCGGTTTAATTAACGTAACCACAACCGATAGTGTCTCAAGGGCGTCCTCCACAAACAAAAACCTGTATTGAAACAGTATGAAATCCAAGGTTTGACGAAATCTCGTCTGGTTGGGCAAGAGATTCATAGTTGAAAACTTATGGGCGCCGACCAAAGATGACGATGATGATTTAGGGTTTTATGGCGCAAGGCCGACGAGGGCAAAGAGCGCCATGACAATGGTGGGATGCTATGAGGCGATATTAAAATGGAATCTGTAAGAAATCCACTACATCAAAATTAAACTATGGAAGTTGGTGTATAGGGCCATAATTAAAAGTAACAAATATTGGTATGCAAGGTGTTAAAAACCCCACAATACCGCCATTGTTTTGTGACGGAACATGAGGCCAAGTATGTTATGTATGTTATGTATGTTATGTATGTTAAGGGGAGTATGTTATGTGCTTCAAGAAGTCAACATCGGCAAGGTAATTGAAGACTCTTCTGTAAGAAAACATGGGACTATCTGCTAAAAATAATGAAGGGTGCAAGGGTATGCAATGAGTGTATATTTCTTGAAAGTGACGTTTTCTCTCTGTGTTGCACATCTTGCATTCAATAAGCATGTGAAGAACTGAGAGCTGCCCCCCACACCGGTGACAGTGTGGCTTGTTTGCGTCCGTTAAAAGGTATGAGTGTGTGATGTGTGTGTGGCCAATTCTCAATCTGCATAAGGCTACCTCCACAAATCTGTCATGTTTTTCAGCAGGGGGCTTTTCTATTTTGGGTTTAACGACATGTAGTTTATTCTCTGCTTCTCTGTCCCATTGTTGCTGCCATTGGTCCCGCAGCTTTCTTTTTACAAAAGGTTTCAGATCTTGATATGGGACCTTGTTTACGTCTATGCTGCTTCGAAGGACGGCAGCTGCAGCACTACGGTCAGCAGCTTCATTTCCAGGAATGGCGCAGTGGCCAGGAACCCAGCAGACTGTGACAACGAGTTTCAGGCCATAAGCAGAGTGGAGAGCTCTTAAAACACAATTAAAAGCGGGGTTTCTACTGACCTTCCCAGATGAAAGATTTGAGACGACACTGAGAGAGTCTGTGTATATAACTGACTTGTTAACTTTGTTTGAACCACATTCTTAACGAAGAATGTGGTTCAAAGCCAGTAGAATACCGTGCGCCTCTGCAGTGAATAAACTTGTGTTCCTGTTCATTGTTTTGGATATATTAAGTAGGGGGCCATTTGCAGCACAGGATACGGTTGTGGTAGTTTTTGAAGCATCTGTGTAAAATTCAGCTGCCTTGTATTTGTCACGGAGGAACAGAAAATGCTGAGTGATGACAAAGTTTGGTACATTTTTCTTTTGAATTCTCTAAAGGACATGTCACAGTGAATTGGGAAAGTGACCCACGGAGCGACCAAATCATAAACTGAGGTACAGTAGACATCAGTGAGAGGAACTTGGAACTCGCATACGAGGTGTGAAACTGCCAGCGGGAAAGGTGGAGCTATGGATGGTTGGTTTTCAAAGAGGTGATCAGTTGTGTTATTTTTCATTATGGTATTCAGAGGGTGTTCCTTCAAAGAAGTCATCTTTACGGCATACATCAGAGCAGTGTAGGCGCGCTGGTACCCTAGAGACCACTGGTTTGATTCGACATGAAGGGATGGAATAGGACTTGTTCGATATGCCCCTGTGGCCAAGCGAAACCCCAAGTTGTATACTGGGTCCAACATTTTGAGTGCTGTTTTGGTTGCAGACTGGTATACAATGCAGGCGTAGTCTATTCTTGACCTAACAACACTATTAAGAAGTGCTAGCAGACATTTTGTATCCGTACCCCAGGATTGACGAGATAGTACCTTTAAAATGTTCATTGTTTTCAGGCATTTTACTTTTAGTAATTTAATGTGTGGTATGAATGTGAGCTTGTGGTCGAGCAAAATACCTAGAAACCTGTATTCCTTTTTCACTGGTATGGGCTGACCTCCTAACGTGATGCAAGGAAGAGGTTGTACACCGCTTATCCTAGAAAAGACAACAACAGCACCTTTATCAGCGTTAAACTTAAAACCATTTCTTTCAGCCCATTTAACCAGCCTGTTGACACTTAATTGGATTTGACGTTCACATATCGACAGATTCCAGGATTTAAAGCTAACTTGGATGTCGTCAACGTAGGCAGAGTATGAAACAGTCCGAGGCAGCACAGTTTTAAGAGAACTCATTTTAACAATGAACAGTACACAGCTCAGCACTCCTCCCTGGGGTACGCCATTTTCTTGAACAAATGTTCTAGACAGGGCAGTCCCCACACGGACACGAAATGTGCGATCAGACAAATAGTCTTGAATAACATTGAGTATATTGCCACTAAGGCCTAACGACTGCAAGTCCAATAGAATTCCATATCGCCACGTTCTATCGTAGGCTTTCTCCATATCAAAGAATACAGAGAAGTAGTCCTGTTTATGGAAAAAAGCGTCTTTAACATACGATTCAAACGCAACCAGATTATCTGTAGTTGATCTCCCAGACCTAAACCCTGCCTGATTTTTGTCTAGAACACCATGAAACTCCAGAAAGTGAAAAAGTCGTCGGTTTATCATTTTTTCCAGGAGCTTACACAAACAGCTGGTCAGGGCAATAGGCCTGTAACTAGCAGCAAAGGATGGTTCTTTCCCCTCTTTTAGAAGAGGTACAACGATTGCCTCTTTCCATGCTTTTGGAAAGCGGCCTTTCTGCCATATTTTGTTAAAGAGAGAGGGTATTGTGTAAAGTGTATCAATGTGTAAGTGCCTAATCATCTCATAGTTGATTCTGTCAGCTCCAGGGTCTGACTTACCACATGTGGACAATGCAGTAATTAGTTCAGGCATCGTAAATGGTGCATTGTATCCTTCATTTGAGCGTTGGTTCACACAAAGGGGCTGGCGCTCAGCTGCTTTCTTGTGCTGTAAAAATGTTTGTGTGTAATGAGAGGAACTGAATACGTGTTCAAAATGTTTGCCGAGAGCATCTCCTTGGTCTTTTATTGTGTTACCCACACTATTTACAAGGGGAGTAGGGCTGGTCTTGTAGCCTTTTAGTTTCTTTATCCTAGTCCATACTTTGCGAGAGTCTGTGTAAGAGTTTATAGACGATATAAACCTTGTCCAACTTTCGTTTTTTGCTAAGCGCGCTGTGCAAACCTTTGGCTTTTGCCAATTTAAACTTAAGCAGGTTGTCTGCCGTAGGATAGCGGCGTAAGAGTGCCCATGCTTTATTCTGTTCAGAACGTGCACGCTTGCACTCCTCATTCCACCATGGTCTAGGTCTGGGGAAGGTTTTAGGAGTGGTCTCTGGAATGCTCTTTTGAGCACAGTCAAGAATATGGGCCGTAATAAGTGAGCTGGCTGCTTCAACATCTAAATGACTTATTAGTGAAGGGGTTAGTCTGGAAAGTTCTTTGAATGTTTTCCAGTCAGCTGCATGTTGTTTAAAAGTTCGAGGCGAATCGGTGGCTTGGGAGTTATTGCTTATAGCTAGTAGTTTCACGGGGAAATGGTCGCTGCCATAGGGGTTGTTAATTACTTTCCACTCACAGGTGGGCAGTAAAATTGCGGAGCCAATTGCCAGGTCTATTGCAGAATGTGTGTTGTGGGCTGTGTTGTAGTATGTTGGATGTTTCTTAGTAAAGATGCAACTGCCGGATGATGTGATGAACTTTTCAATTAGCCGCCCTCGCGCATCAGCTCGCGCAGATCCCCAGAGAGGGTTGTGGGCATTAAAATCCCCAATAATTAAGTAGGGTTCAGGTAGCTCATTGGTGAGGTTTTCGAATGTGACGCTGGATAGACGATAGTGCTTTGGAATGTAAAGATAACACACTGTTATTAGTCTATCAAAAATTATGGCTCTAACGGCAACTGCTTCAAGTGAAGTTTGTAGCTGCAGGTGTTGACAAGCAACAGATTTTTGTACTATTATTGCCACACCACCAGACGGATGGTGGTAGTTCAGTCTGTCTTTACAAAATATCGTGTATTGTGTTAAAAAGTTTGTCTGAGATGGGCATAGGTGTGTTTCTTGGAGGCACAGTATGTTTGGTTTGTGATTTGAGAGTATATCATAGATATCGTCAAGGTTGTTAAAGAGCCCCTTACAATTCCACTGGATAACACTTTCAGCAGCCATAAATACGAAGAAAAGAGAAATACAGATCATGAGATGTTGTTTTTCATTAAAAGGATCATTAGTGAGGGAGTTTTGTTTTTGGGGCCCTTTGAGTAGTTTACCTAGGTCGCCGAGTTAGTTCCCGGTGTAGTGATCTTGGACGACTTCGGTTTGTTTGATTTACCCCGACCAGCGGAACTGCGGCGCTCCTGTTGTATTTCAGAAGCAGGTGTGCTTGGAGAGACATCCATAGCCTCATCCAAGGTTTCTGAAGGAGAAGTGTCAGTGGAGACACTGTTTGTGCTAGAGGCCGCAGCCACAGCACTGGACATTGCTGCAACAGCAGTGACCGCAGGAGCAGCCTTCTGCTGTTTTGCAGATGCCCGGGATGAAGCCAGATCCTCACTAATCTGGACTGAGCTCGTGCTTGAGGCCTTAGGCACAGCACCAGAGCTCGTGCTGGAGGCCTTAGGCGCAGCACAGGTGGTCGCGCTGGAAGCCTTAGGCACAGCACTAGAAGAGGGTGTAGCAGCAGAAGCCACGGGAGCAACTTTCTGCTGCTGAGCGGGGGGCTGTGGCGGGACCAGGTTGCACTGGGTGCCCGCATCCACCAGGCGACGCTCCACCCCCCGGCGAGCAGCGTCTGCGTAACTTCTGCCTGAAAGCAGGGCATGCTTCAGGCGTGCTTGTGCGAAGGTTAGGTTTTCAGTGACTTTGAGTTGAATTATTTCTTTTTCCTTTTTGAATGCGGGACATGCACGTGAATAGGCAGCGCGTGGTTCCCCACAGTTTGGACATTTCACTTGTTCTTTTTTGATTGATTGATTGTGGGGTTTAACGCGCCGACGCAACGAAGGCGATGAGGCGCGCCGTAGTGGAGGGCTCCGGATTAATTTTGACCACCTGGGGATCTTTATCGTGCGCCGAAATCTCGAACACACGGGCGTTTTTGCTTTTCGCCTCCATCAGAAAAGCGGCCGCCGCACTTGTTCTTTTTTGCAGTCATCACTGGTGTGGTCAGCACGTGCACAGTGAGCACAGGTGGGTCGGCCACGACAAGACTGAGTTCCGTGGCCATACTTCTGGCACTTGAAACACCTTCGAGGACTAGGTATGTAGGGGCGTATTGGACCGGATATGAAGGCAGCATGGGCGGATTCAGGAAGCGTTGGACGGTTGAAGGTCAGAACAACATGCTTAGTTCGAATTTCCTCACCTGCGCGACGCATGGTGATCCGCCGCACAGCCGTGACGCCCTGGTCCCTCAGTCCTTCAAGCAAATCCTCATCTGTCTCGTGAAGCAGTTCGCTCTCAGAGATCACGCCTTGCGTTGTATTCAGGCTACGATGTGGTGTGACCGTTACTTTGAGTTCAGCCAGGGTGTTCTGTTTTAGTAGGTTCTGACTTTGGTTTTTTCGTTGCACCTCTACCAGCAGATCACCAGAGGCTAGTTTCTTAGCTTGGCAATCCCGGCCGACAACGCTTTCAAGGCACTTTGCAATGAGGAAGACAGATTTTTTAGCAAGTGGTGCATTTTCGTCTTCAGAGTGGATAACCAGGTATTTTGTGAAAGTTTCACCTTGGGAGACTGGTTTCAGTTGTGTTACCTCGGTGCGGCCCCTTTTAGAAGGCCGATCAGTTTTTTTTTTTTTGGGGGGGGGGGGGATAGAAAAAGCCATATGAGCATGGAATCCATTCGGCGGCAGAGCCGGTCGCCCACCACCGAGCCCAACAAGGGAACGTGACGTTAAAGTACACGCTAAGCGTTACCCTGCCGCTATAACCCTATACTTGGTACCAAGGTTGATATCCTTGCACAGGGTTAACCCTTGCCGCCAGGAAAAATGTAGAAATCAGGAAGGAAGGAGATGACAGGACAGGGGTAGGAGAGGAGATAGGAAAGTGAAAGAGGGGAGAGAAAGAGAGAAAAAGGCGACTGGCTGATTGCCCCCGGGCGGGTCAGACCGGGGGTACCGTCTTCGAGAAGCGGGGGCCAAAGTGGAGTATGGCCCCTGCTGGGGGGCCGTAAAGGTCCAAAACAACCCCAAATTTGGCTCAGCCACCAGGTTCCCCTTTTCCCCGGACACGGGAAAGCCACGCACAGCCGGGACGTGGGTGGGTCCAACCCACATGTGCTCGGGTCCGTGGTGTTGCAAGACACCAAGGGAAAGGAAAGGGGAGGATATGGTAGGTCAGTGAAACAGATAAAGAATTTGGAAAGAAAGAAAGAAAGAAAGAAAGAAAGAAAGAAAGAAAGAAAGAAAGAAAGAAAGAAAACCTGCTTTCCCAGGTTTTCTTGACTGCCAACCCTTATTTCTGTCTTAGTTCAACGAGCCCCTCATTTACTATTCTGATTCGCTACATGCATAGCGCGGGCCTCTGTTCTGGCAGTCTTGGTGCCATAGGGAGCTTAAGAGGGTTCAATGCTGGTCGACCACTATCGACATGTCGTAGACTCTCGAGTCACGGCCCGGGGTTAAAAAGAAGGTCCCCTTCACCCCGAGAGTCGGAGTGGCGCTGGCTACCACCCCCAAGCACAGGAAAAAATTACATTGACATAAATACCGCTGAAAGTGGAGGGGAAAAATAGCCCCGCCGGTAGCGTAGGGGTTATCCCACCAGACTGGTATTCTGGAGGTCGTGGGTTCGGTTCCCACCCTGCGGGCATTTTTTCTCCACTTTCTTTCTTTCCAAATTCTTTATCTGTTTCACTGACCTACCATATCGTGCCCTTTGCTTTCCCAGTTGGAACAATATGCTCGGTGGAACAATATTCTCGAGGACGCATCCTAGCAGCTAATGCAGGTAATAATAGGACACGGAGAAAGAAACACATTTGAATTAGAGAAGTTGGAAACTTCCCTTCGGAGCAGCCCGGAGATATCCGAAACGGAAAGAATGGAACTCAAGAGATACGAATCCCAAAAAGAAGGAGGTGTAATGAACCAAAAATTTAAAAAGATGCGGAGAGACAATATCCCCATTCCAGATCACTCCTTTAGAGAGCAGGGAGTTGGATGCTCAGGAAGCCAAACCAGAACTGAGCATTCTTCCATTCCGGATAATCCAACTGCTGTACCCTTGGGTGAGGAGAGAAGCGGATGTCCTGTGAGTCAAACCCCATCTGAAAGTTCGGCGCATCCAGAATCCAACGTTGTCAACCTATCGGACGTACCGCTCATAGAATCGGAACTTAAACTGCTATCAAAAGGTCTCACATTCTGTCCCTCTACGGGTAAATTTAATGAATTTCAGATGTACCAGGACTTAGACAATTTTGCGAGGAACTTGCGCCTTCGTGAATACTTCTACGACCGGGAAACGAACCCAGACAAAAAAAATTCCGGGAGCATCAGACAAATTCTGGACACCGAACGATGGTCGGGACAAACATCTCGATATGTACATTTCGGCCGTTCAAAAAGACGTGTTGAATGCATTAAAGAAAACAAACCCTGTCCGCAACAACCTATCAACTGATGAGCGGAAGGCCCTTTTTTCCCTCCGCCATCGGGATGACATTGTTATAAAGCCGGCGGACAAGGGCGGAGCAATAGTCGTAATTAACAAAACCGACTACATTAGAGAAGGACTCCGACAACTGAGTGATGAGAATTTTTATGAGGAACTTCCTGCGGACCCAACACAACAGTTCGTATCGGAAATCACCCTTAAACTCGCAAGGCTTCTTGAAAATGGCGATATAACTAGGGACATGTTTAAAGCAATGACGCCCACCCAATCAGCACCGGGACGCTTTTACCTACTCCCCAAAATTCACAACAAAACTGGCAATCCAGGGCGCCATATTGTCTCTTGCAATGGTACTCCAACTGAATCAATTTCCAGCTTTCTTAATTTTATTTTGAAAAACGCACTTCCCACAATTCCGGCCTATATCAAGGACACAAACCATTTTTTGAGAGAGATGTCTGGACTGGTAATCCCCCCTGGCAGCTTCCTGGTTACAATATATGTCTCATCGCTTTACACCAATATCCCCCATTCAGGCGGCATCAGGTATACCGTGGAGGCATGTCAAAACGCTGATATGGCACTAGATATTAATGAGCACGCCCTTACTACCCTACTTGACCTGGTGCTTTGTTACAATCATTTCCAATTCTAAAACAAACATTACCTTCAAATTAGCGGCACAGCTATGGGCACAAAAATGGCACCAAATTACGCGAATTTGTTCATGGCGGCACTCGAGGGACCCTTCTTGGAAGCTCAACCCGTTCGCCCGCTCATATACAAGTGATTCCTGGATGACATCTTTTTTGTCTGGCCGCATGACGAGGCAAGCTTGCATAAGTGCATTCCGATTTCAACGCGGTCCAGCCTTCTATATCTCTTATGCATAATATCTCAAGGTCATCGGTAAACTTTCTCGAAGTCACCATTCAGGTAGAGGGCACGACCGCGATCACAGCCCTATATGGAAAACCCACAGATCGCCAGCAGTATCTGCACTTTGAAAGTGACCATCCACGGCATTGCAAGATGAGCATCCCCTATTCCCAGGCCCACAGATACCGCAGAATTTGCTCTGACAACGCCGACTTGGACCACAATTCCCAACAACTAAAAAATGCCCTAATTCATCAAAAGTACCCAGCAGCAGTGGTTGATGACTCCATCAACAGAGCTCGTAACCTAAATCGCGAGGAAATTCTACATGGAGGGAATCCCAGGAATGAAGGCAGCCAGACAAACCTTGTCCTCACCCACTCATCTGCATTGCCTAAACTTAATAACAACCCGCCGCGGTAGCTCAGTGGCTAAGGCGTTGCGCTGCTGAGCACAAGGTCGCGGGTTCGATTCCCGGCCGCGGCGGCCGCTTTTCTGATGGAGGCGAAAAGCAAAAACGCCCGTGTGTACGAGATTTCGGCGCACGTTAAAGATCCCCAGGTGGTCAAAATTAATCCGGAGCCCTCCACTACGGCGCGCCTCATCGCCTGCGTTGCGTCGGCGCGTTAAACCCTACAATCAATCAATCAATAAACTTAATAACATTCTTTCGAGACATTTTAATATACTGCAACAAAGTAGCCGGCTATCTTCAATTTTCCAAAAGCCCCCCCGAGTTGTTAATCGCCGCGGAAAAAACCTGAAAGATATGTTAGTCAGAGCTAAGACGACTACCATTGAGGGCACTCAACGGGGATGCCAGCCATGCAAGAAAACACGTTGTAAGGTCTGTTCACACATGAGAACCACCACTACTGATAAAGCCAGCTCCTCAGATTACGTATTCAAAATAAATGCGCATCTAAACTGTCAAAGCCAAAATGTCGTCTACATGCTTCACTGTGACATCTGTGGCATGCAGTACATCGGACAAACAGAAACCACCTTCCGCAAACGCTTTAACAACCACCGTTCTCACGCTAAAACACAACCGAACTTGCCCATTTCAAGACATGTCAGCCTCCCAGGACATTCATTCGACCAAATTAAAGCCACTCTGCTAGAGACCGGTTTTCACACTAAACGGGTGCGCGAACAGAAGGAATCGTATCTTATTTATAACTTCAAAACGCTGACTCATGTTATCAACGAGAGCGCTGGCAGCATGTCGTGCCTCCGGAGGACCACGGACGTTGATTGACAACAGGAAGTGGATGCACATTGTTCCACCCCCTTTTACCCAGCATAAATGTTTTTTTTTTTAATTATTCAGGACCACCCACCATTAGCTCAGACAACGGGCGTATACCGAGAGGGAGCGCCGCCAAAAAAAGCCACCTAAGCCTCGCACTGGACGTGCTGCGCGATAAATGCTGTCCACGTTGGGACAACTAAGAAGAGTAAGAAGCGAGAGGGAGGTGACGTTGAACGGCAGTGCCAGTCTGGCCGTACCTTGAAATTGTCGTGCTCTGTTAAGACATAGCGGTGGCGCAATTCAGTGGTTTTCTGTGTCGGCGCTCCATTGAACTTCACGCTTGTCGCGTCGTATGTGTGCCTTTACATTACTCTACGCTGCGGCCAAGGACGGACGGGGCACTCGTCGTCTTCTCCGAACTCGCCGCGCCCGTGTGTAACTTGATCCCTGTCTTCCGCGCGGTCCGACCGCTGTGCGGCTCGCCGCTGGCTGCCGCTAGTGCCTTTCTCTGTCGCCAGGTCGCGGCCCTTCAAAGGGCAAACAAAGTAGACTTATCACCGGTTTCTTGGTAAAAGAATTGCCTCTCCGTTTAACGGTCTGTTCTGGGTGAACCCACGAAACAAATGCCGGGCCAAGACCGCGTCCTTAGTTACTATACACCACCGCCCCGCTCTTCCCATCTGTGCTCATGCGTTGTCTGTATTTTGTTTGCCAGTTCTCTTTCATCCCAGCCGCAGCGGGCCGATAGAAAACTTTGAAGCATCACAGCAAGCCGGCCTAGTTGGAAACGATTCATGATTGGACTTGCGCAAAACAAACGGGGAAGAGGAAGGACGACAAGGACGAGCGCACTCTAACAACTGGTTTAATTTCTTGGAAGAAAGACATATATACCCCACAGACCTGCGTACAACATCTCAGTAAAAGCTTTACAGCGCACACACATCACATGAGTAGATCAGCGTCTACAAAAAAGGCGACAGCAGCGTCAATTCCTTATCTAACAAGGCCACAGAAGGGTGGCTGATGCACTTGTCTTTGTGCTGTGAGATTAAAAACGCTTCCACAATCTCTCTTGATTTTTGTTTAGGATGCGAAAACAACACCGAAGTTTCCTCTAAGATAGGTGCGCAACCATTTCTTTTACATTTTTTACAATGCGTGGCCAATTGTGTGTAAGGCCTTCCTTTTAAACTTGAAGCATGTTCTCTTAATCTTATATTCAGGCACCTTCCAGTTTGTCCAACATACACGTGCCGACATAGCAAGGGTATCCTATAAACCACGTTTTTTACACATTCAACAAATCGAGGCTTGTGTTTGACATTGCATACATGGTTGTATTTGTCTTTTCCTTCATATTTCTGTTTTACCCTTGAACACACACTTCCTATTTTGTTTTTTACCGAGAAAACCACTTTCACATCATAGTTCTCTGCCACCTTTTTTAGACGGTGCGAAAGGCCATGTACATACGGAATAACGGTCACTTTGGATCGTTGTGCGCATTCTTCAGGTCTAACTTCCTGTACGTGTTTCAGCTTTCTTAGTAGCCTCTCACACGAAGCCTGCAACGCATGTAAAGGATAGCCGGCTTCCCACAAACGCGACACCTGTAGTCCAAAGGGTTCATTTAGCGAGTGAAAGCACGATTTAAACAAAGCGGACCTGAAGCACGCTACCACTAGGCCATTCAGAGAGAACTATGATGTGGCAGAGAACTATGATGTGAAAGTGGTTTTCTCGGCAAAAAACAAAATAGGAAGTGTGTGTTCAAGGGTAAAACAGAAATATGAAGGAAAAGACAAATACAACCATGTATGCAATATCAAACACAAGCCTCGATTTGTTGAATGTGTAAAAAACGTGGTTTATAGGATACCCTTGCTATGTGGGCACGTGTATGTTGGACAAACTGGAAGGTGCCTGAATATAAGATTAAGAGAACATGCTTCAAGTTTAAAAGGAAGGCCTTACACACACTTGGCCACGCATTGTTAAAAATGTAAAAGAAATGGTTGCGCACCTATCTTAGAGGAAACTTCGGTGTTGTTTTCGCATCCTAAACAAAAATCAAGAGAGATTGTGGAAGCGTTTTTAATCTCACAGCACAAAGACAAGTGCATCAGCCACCCTTCTGTGGCCTTGTTAGATAAGGAATTGACGCTGCTGTCGCCTTTTTTGTAGACGCTGATCTACTCATGTGATGTGTGTGCGCTGTAAAGCTTTTACTGAGATGTTGTACGCAGGTCTGTGGGGTATATATGTCTTTCTTCCAAGAAACTAAACCAGTTGTTAGAGTGCGCTCGTCCTTGTCGTCCTTCCTCGTCCCCGTTTGTTTTGCGCAAGTCCAATCAAGAAAACTTTGGTCCCGCTCCCTTCCCCCACCCGTGCCGTTTTCTCACTAAAACCGCCGCATTTCCTCTTTTTTTTTATCCTCTCCCACTTAGCAAGTGCCGTGTTGTTACCAGATTTTTTACGTTCTCTGGCGTATTCCCCGCCTTGATGAGGGAGAGGAAGAGAGACTCCCTCACATGCAGTGTGCACAAGGCTCTGTGTTCATTGTGGGATTGTCCCTGAGGATGGAAGTTCCACTTCCGAAACTGCCGGACTAATTTATAATAAACAAGTTAACCGCAATATTGTTCTTATCTTTTACCTGACCGTTTCTTCTGGCCCGTTGCAAAACTCAGCGAAATGTCTCTCCCTCTCTCTCTCTCTCTCTCTCTCTCTCTATATGTATATATATATATATATATATATATATATATATATATATATATATATATATATATATATATATCAAAGTTGCAGTCCTTATTGCCAGTGCTGTTTGGCGTTTTAACAGTGTTTTATAGTGCCGAATGAAGTCAGATTGCATTTTTTTTTTTTGCAGGAATAAATAATTGAAAACTCAAGTCGAGAAAAAATGCGCCGTTTTTTCCGGAAGCGGGAATCGAACCCACAACCTCCGCATAACGCGTGCGGTGCTCTACCATTGAGCTAGTTCCGCGGCGACTCCCTTCTCTACTATACGGCGGGGTTTTGTATTTACGACTGCTCAGAGCCCGGTCAACTAGCGCCGCCCCTCGACTACCGCGGGAAGACGTAGAACGTCTTTTCCCAGCGGCCGCACGTAAGACGTGGTCGGAAGTCGGGGATAGCCAAAGGCATTTCAGACTGCTGAAGCCAGAACCCTCGTAATGCATTTTGTAGAACAGAGACGTACGGGACGAGGGATTCCGTAAGGACATATATCAAAGTTGCAGTCCTTATTGCCAGTGCTGTTTGGCGTTTTAACAGTGTTTTATAGTGCCGAATGAAGTCAGATTGCATTTTTTTTTTTTTTGCAGGAATAAATAATTGAAAACTCAAGTCGAGAAAAAATGCGCCGTTTTTTCCGGAAGCGGGAATCGAACCCACAACCTCCGCATAACGCGTGCGGTGCTCTACCATTGAGCTAGTTCCGCGGCGACTCCCTTCTCGACTATACGGCGGGGTTTTGTATTTACGACTGCTCAGAGCCCGGTCAACTAGCCCCGCCCCTCGACTACCGCGGGAAGACGTAGAACGTCTTTTCCCAGCGGCCGCACGTAAGACGTGGTCGGAAGTCGGGGCAGCGCACGCGCTCACCAGCCGCGGCGCTCCTGAGAGTCCAAGCCCCCGATTTGCGACGCAAGTGCCCGAAGAAACGGAGCCACTCACTGCATATAGAGACATTCTCGAGTGGTACCGCATCAATCGCCGAACTTTCCCACCACCACACCCTAACCTAACTAGACAAGAAGCAGTGATTTATAGACAATTACAGACTTGTTCATTAATGACTCCAGTGGTAGCCAAACACATCTGCCCAGAGGTGTATGTTAGTGATATGTGTACACTATGCAACAGAGAGAGAGCCACCATGGCCCATATCCTATGGGATTGTGAAAATCACCCGCAGGAAGCCAGAAACACTACAATTCCGCCAAGATTCATGGAAGCCATGAAGAATGGAAACTACGAAGACCAACTCCAGGCTGTCCAGCTGGCAATGGCTGGCCTCGAACGCCAACGGCCTGCAAGCGCCGCCTCCACGGAGGTTGTGTGAGCAGGCCTGGCAGGGGCTCAGCTATTGCGACGTACTAGCCGCGTCTTCACAGCAGGCTCTAATAAAGGTTGTTTCTCTCTCTCTCTCTCTCGTCATACATTTGAAACAGTTTTTGTGGAGCGGTTCCAGATATTTACAAGATATTCGAATATCGTTCCCAGTCAGAATAACGAGGCATTACTAGTAAGCTAGCTCTTCTTCCTCAGTAACCACAAAAAATGAGTTAGTCGGGCATGCACATTTCTAATAGGACATGAAATGATTACACGATTTTTGTATGCTTACAACTCCACCATTCGGTAATTACTGGTGTTCATTTAGAGTAGTCATTTGCTTTAAATAATTGATTGTGACTGTTATTTAAATCTAAACTCGTGTGAATTTCACGGAGGAGATCTTGCAAGGCAGGTTATTTTTTTCTTTGATTACTTTTTGGTCTGCTTTCATTCTACATGTATTGACTTTTTCGCTTTCAGTTACCCCAAACTGCCCTGGGCCTGTGTACTGTGACTTGCAGTCATCTTTTCGGCTAAGGCAAAATTGTGTAAAATATAGCCTATAATTTGTTACTTTTTCCTTTTGAATGCATGGCTCTGTGATTCCACGCATTGGCGAGAGCTCGGCAAAACTGGACGCCACACACTCACACTAACTCACAAAATCTATTTTTCTTCACGCACTCACTCGCACTCACACTCACCATTCGCCCTGAGCAATCGTACTCATCACTCGCCATCACCACACACACTCACTCGCGTTTACGCTCAACTGTCGCCGTCACCATTCGCACTCACTCGAGCTCAGGCTCACCACTCTCCGTCACCACTCGCAGTCATTCGCGCTCACGCTCGCCACTCGCCCTCACCACTCGCACTCACCCGAGCTCAAGCTTACCCCTCGCCGTCACCACTCCCATTCTCTCGCGCTCGCGCTCGCCACTCATTGTTACCACTTGCACCCGAGTGTGCGCCGCAGTCCCTCCATGAGTCATGACACGGAACAGTATCAGTTCATTACGCCGTCAGAAGTCCACCCAAATCGTATTCCTAAATCAATACGATACCAGAGAGCTGATTCCACGGTGTCCCATAGCAGGAGTGCAGTAACGACATATAAATGAAGGTATACGCAAGTGCGCCATTAAAAACAATCACAACGAGTGACCCCTGCGACGAATAGGGCTCCTACGCTGGAGTTTTAGCGACATGCTGCACCCCCTCGTGTCCGACGCCTCTGGGTAGTACAAAAGCAGACGACCCTCGCTGCCCTCCATGTGCTTTCAATTACGATCCGAGCAAAAGTTGATTGTACTTAATTTATTCGCGTTGTGGTGCGTTTAAATGACTGCACACTGAATAAAATAGCCCTTAACGTAGTTGCAGAGGCTAAACAAAATAATACCTCCTACAGCAAGCCACTTTATCTGCTTTCTTTTGAGCGACCTTTCGCGATCGTCGTGACGTGGGACAGTATCGCCTGGTCGGGTGGTCTAATTTCCTGACGATAATTATCGTTCTTTCTTCTTGCGTGAGAAAGGAGGAGTTCGCAAGTAGCGTAAACACAGAACCCTGCTCATCCTATAGCCTGAGGAGGAGGAGAAAAACGAACGGAAAGGCCGAGAGGTCATCCAGGCTTAGATCCCGGATTGCTACTCGACACTGGGGAAGGGGTGTTCACGGGATGAAAGAGAGGGAGTCGAAAAAGAGGGGATAGGAGCGGGGTCGTGCACACACTTTAGTCCCTTTATGGGCACTATAGTCTTTCATTCAAGCGTGTGTCCTTCATGAAACGCAGAAGCGCTTTTGTTGCCTTCTGCGAAGTTAATTGTAGGGGTTGATGTCCTAGAAATATCTCTAGTTGGAACGGTTGATTGTCCAATCGGCTAAGCTCGGCGGTCAAAACACGTCTTTCCGATAAATACTTGGGGCAACAATAAAGCACATATTAGATTGTTTCTTCAAAGTCGCAGGCGTTGCAGTGGGCACTACTGGCCATCCCGATGAGGAAGGAGTAGGCTCTCGTATAGGTCACCCCCAACCGCAGTCTACAGAGTAAATTAAGTAAACTGTGATCGAGATAACCCACACGGAATACGGCGCTGGAGTAGAGGGTCCTGGTTGTGGAGGCACGAATAAACAAAGTCCGGTGTATTCCAATTCCATTGGGTAATGGAGGTGTTGCGCACGAACTGACGAAGCCCCCTAGCTGCATCAGTCCTTGAGAAAGGAAGCAAGATGGTGCTTTAACTGCCATGGCCCGTCCGGGCAGCTGCATTAGCCGAAAAATTGCCGGTTATTTCACAGTGACTTGGCAGCCACTGAAATAAAATATTATGGCCTTTTATGACAGCCTGGTGAAATAATTCTCGAATTTCTGTCACAAGTTGGTGGAAAGGACCGTAGCGCAGGGCTGCTCGGAAACTTTGCAGGGCGCCTTTGGAGACGGTAAAAATAGACCATTTCTCGGGAGGAGCTTCCACAATGTATTGAACAGCTTCACGGATGGCTGCAAGTTCAGTAGGTAACTGTAAATGGTTGCTTCAGCGGGAGCGTGCAAGCGGACGCGAGAAGCACAGCCGATTTAGCTGACCCTCTTCGCCTGGCACCACCTTAAAAACCAGTGGAAATTTTGTTTTATATTTTTGCAAACTAAATTATTCCTGCTTAACAATTTACGACACACGATTTACAAAGGGCAGGATACTTGTATACTAACGACTAGGTCAGGCAATGGCGTCAAATAAACAAATACGTGCAAATAAAGGATGCAAATCGCATCAAATCACACGCCCACTGCCTGAAATCGCATCAAATCGCACGCCCACTGCCTGAAGAGATGTGCATTTCTATATATGCATAACATAACACAGCCGCATACACGGTGCGCGGCGCAAATATTTACATACGGTCGTCAGTGACTGTGTTGGTTATCTTCTACTGCACGGGTCGGCAACCTACAGCCCCCGGGCAGGATGTGGTCCGCGGGGCTGTATTATGCGGCCCCCTACCCGTCGTCAGGGCCCCCACCCCTCCCCGTCACTAACAGTCTCAACGTCGACACGCCAGTTTTGACCTCAAATGGGGTTAGACGGCGAGACAAGGGCAGAGAATTGATCGCTCCCAGTTGCATTGTCGCCCATCTTCACACTTAGCGACATTGTTGTCAAATATTATTGGCAATTCGCTGAATTTTTTCTCTTTGCCTTCAAAGCCCCCCTTCCACACAATTTGCCGTCCAGCCCACCGCTATGTCGACTTCATGCAACTCAGCACTGCACGTCAGAACATTGTCGACCCTTATTCTAGTCTGTTAAGTGCGAACTGGGAGTATATAACGCAAGAGCGTAATTAAATAAACTGAGATCAAACAAGGAAACAGAACCGCCACTCAGCTCGCCCGACCACTTTGTTTTACGGTCGCTACTTTAGGAATCACAAAACGGATTTCACGCTTCTGGCGCTCGCTTCATTTCGTCACTGAGCCACGCAATAAAACGATAAGCTTGCGCTGCACCACTTATGCCCAACTGGCGACGCAAACCAGCAGTGTTTAATGAAAGTGCACGCATAGTGCGCAGGTACGCAAAAGCGCGGCGCACTGCAGCAGACGAGCCTGCGGTCCGCCGGACTCGCAGACGTTTAGCACGATCATCGCCGGCTGTCGTGAAAGGTCGTTGCCACCAAGTGTATTAGTTTGAACAAAAAATTACGCCCACCTCCCCTCGCGGGAACCCTGGTGTGATGCGACGCTGAGGGAGGTTTGAGCGCAAACGGAGAGCAACCGTCGACCCAAAGGCCGTGGGAGAGCGGCCCACCGGTTATATGCGCAGCGCGCCCGAAGGAGAGGAGACCGCGGAGAGAGAGAGTACTGCATATGCGCAGCACCGCGCGCAACGCCGCCCACCGGCGGAGTGAGAGCGCGCTGGGCCGCACACGCTCTCACCTGGGCACGCGCCGGCGCCAGTGCATCTGCCGCGGCTATGACGCAACACAATTCAACACAATCCAGTTTGATCCAATCCAATCAAATCAGATCCAAATCAAATCCAATCCAATCCAATCGAAGTCAAGCCAAGCCAAGCCAAGCCAAGCCAAGCCAATCCGATCGAATCCAATCCATTGCCCCTCGCGAAAGAGTGTTCGCTATCGGAGAGGAGAGCGGGAGAGTGGCTGAGGACAACAACGGACGCACGCGGACAACAACGGACGCACGCAGGAAGGACAGGGCCGCCGACAAGAGATGCTCTGAGCGTCGCATCTAATAAGCTCTCACTTGAAATTTTTCTTCAACTTCCGTCTCATTCTGTGGAGTTCGCTTCCGGCCGTCGAAGGGTGCGGACGTGTTTAGCTTTCGCTCCCGCGCTGGCGGGGGGGGGGGGGGATCGCGATCTTGTTCGGCCACACACCGCGGGCCATGGGTGTTTGTTTGGGCGGCGGGCGCTATGCCGCATCGGGCCGTCGAGCGCAACCTCCCGCTCGCCAGTACCCCCTCCGCTGCTTGAACTTTCATCCAGCAAACTCTCCAGACTTCAGACCATGGTGGTCTGCTCTTCACAGCACAGCCTCGCCTCCATGCTCCACCGTTCCCGTCGAGATCCCCCTCTGGGACGCAGCATGCCGCAGGATACTGTGTTTGTGCTGTGGTTCGTGCGCAGTGGTCCCAATCACAGTGGAAACTCTTGTTGTTCTTTCGCGGTTGCAAAACCTCTTCTATATCCCCTCTTTACTTCTCTTTACTTTTTCTGTCATATCCTATTCTCCCTTTCTACATTCCCATCCCCACGGACTGGGTTGAATCCTTGTGAGCCCCCAGATGGGCTCAATATTTCCAGTCCACTTTTTTCTCATTTTTTCCGGACTGGGGCTGTTGGCGTCTGCTATCGTCGTCGTAATTGTAATGGTTGTCTCATGTAATCACGGCATTAAAACACCGGGAAACTTGTTTACGCCTCGCGCTAGACGTATGCGTACTAAAAAACACCGGGACACTCGTTCACGCGTCGTGCTGGAGCGCTTCGTAACGCGTGCTAAAAAGAACTCCGGGACACTCGTTTACGCCCCGAGCTTCGTGCTTCGAAGACAAAAGACTTTTACAGCAAATCTGGATACCTCTACCCACCAACGGTTTCATCTCCGTTGGCAAAAATGCCAAGGCGCCAAGAATACACTGATACACTGCATGCTTCGGCCCTGCACAGGTTTCACGTTAGCGGAGATGGCCCGGGATTTTTCTCAAACCGAACCACTTTTCTCTCTCTCACTTGAAATTTTAGTTTATACGACATACATAGGTTTGTTTTATTTGAAAGATTTAGTGTTTTATAGGACCCTAAGTGGTTGTTCGGCAGGAAACCATGCTTTATTCGCTGTGAAAATAAATATTTAAGTCAAAATTGCAATTCTTCCGCTAAATCGTGTGTTTTCGTAACGTCGACAATGACGTATTAAGAGCAGGACCTTAAAGGAGCCATGAAGAGAAAACAAAAGTTTGTTTTATTCGAAAGATTAGGTGTTTCATAGTACCCCAAGCGCTTTCCCGGAAGCAAATGATGCTTTATTCACTGAGAAATAAGGCAATTTAAGCCAAAATTTTAAATCTCCCGCTAAAATTGCACATTCCGTGACGTGAACCATGGCGTCATACGAGCCGGTCCATGAAACAGATACTTAGTATGTCGACTCCATATATCACCCACACGCGGGAGTGGACCGAGACGGCGGCCATTTTAAAAATACTAGTAAAACCTAGTGCACCCGCTGCCCTAGTCATGGAATCGCCTGATACGGAGAACAAAACCACTCTCGCCGAGAAGCTCGGGCTTGCATTTAACAACCTCACACAACTTGAACGCTCAATGCTTCTAAGTACACGAGCGGCAAGAGTTGTGGGATACGCGGTGGACGGGAAAGCGACCATTCCGCGATAGCCACAACAGACGAACGCCCTGCCGTCGGCACCGCTGCCTCGTCAGCCCCGTCGCGACGGACGAATACAGACTGGTACGTATGTGCCGTATTTTTTATTACGGTTAATAATAGTTCAATTTCAGTAGCAGTATCACTTATGCCAGTTGGCCGGTGTCGTGTATGGAAAGCCGCTCGCGCGAGCTCTCTGCTTCGACCAGAAAGATACGAGCGTCAATATATACGCGGTGTTTACGGCATTTTTTCCCCCAAGGTCAGAGCGCTTTTACGGCGATTTGACGAAGTCGGCGACGAGCGCCAGCATGTCCCAGGAGTGAGCTAACGTAAGGGTCCCTGCCGTAATCACTTCCTCGGAAATGAAGCGAACACACTCGTACTTCCTTTAGCTCTCTTTCTCCTCCGTTTGCAAAGTTCACAAAACGTAGCCACTTGCTTCGCCGAGGTTCGTCGTTGGGCAGCACATGAATGGAGATCTCCTCACCAGGGATGTCGCACTCCCTCGACGATTTGCCCGTACTACATGGGCATTTCAAAACGTAGCAACGAAATTTCATTGTAAAGTACTCGAACAAACTGAAGTTTTCAGTGGTTGTAAACTGGAAACGAGCTCCTAACAATAGCAGCAAGCCAACACCATTCCGAAACTGCGACGACTGTCACTATCTCGTCGCTGCTTGCTGTTCCTTACTCCCCTCGTTTCTATTTTTACCTTTGCTGGTTGGCGATATGACGGCCAACCTCCTGTGAAGGGATTACGATACCAAGCAAGGTCGCGGCTGTGCGTGCTGGGACGGTTCGTTGGCCCCTAAGAGCCTCGAACCCGAAAATTCGTCTGCGCGACGGCGAGATGTCGAGCTCGGCCGACGGTAGTTTCGTACGCATTGGCGCACACGCTTGCGTTTCGTTCGGAACTTCAACCGCTTACTCCACCGTTCTTTGTCATAAAAAGAATGTGCAGTATGTTTCACGGGCATTTAGCTCGCTATGCAAACTGTAAGCCCTGCCTAACATGCGTTTGCTTTTGCCGGCCTCCGCCAATCGCACAGCATTCTCGAGTGACATCATAGGTTCTGTTGCGGAAAATGAGCTGGTGGGTCGCATGGTCATTTCCTTTTTTCCTAATTATGGAGCTTATTTGAGCGAAGTTTGCGTTATAAGTGGTGTCGTTATGGTTCTAACGAGGCAATCTTTCGAATAAACCAAACTTGTGTTTTCTCTTCATGGCTCCTTTAATACTAAATATATCCTGCTGAACAGAAGTGCTATCCTCCCATAGGCGCCCGTTTGAGTATCTTGTTTATCACCCACTTTCATAGACAACGCTGCAATACTGCTGAAGTGCCAGTGTTTGGTCACGGCCGGACTCGACTCTCCTCCTCTGAACGCGGGAGTAGGAGAGTCGAGTCCGGCGGCGGTCACCCACTTTCATAGATGGCGCTGCAATACTGCTGAAGTTAAGGCCCCTGTGTCCACACTTTGCTTCTGTGCGGCCTTCTACACCTGCCGTATTTTTATTACGGTTCATACCAATCTTTTCCTAAAACTTAAGCTATTACTCGTCCAACATTGTCCCGCAAGCGACCATGCCGCTTGTGTCAGTTGGTAAATATTGTTTCAGACAAGCCCAGCTCGTGCGGCGGCTGTGTTAGCGGTGTCAGACGCCAAAGTGCCGCACTTACTGCTATGGTGTTTACGTATTCGTTCGTAATTTTAATTGTAAGAATACTGGTATAAAAAGAATGGTCCCTACATTTAAGCGCAAATATCTCGTTAGACAAGTTTAGAAGCCCTGCCGAATTTGCATTTGCTTTTTCGGGCCTCAGCCAATCGCACAGCAGGGCTTATTACATCATAGGTTCTGTTGCGGGATATCAGCTAGTGGGTCGCATGGCCATTCCCTTTTTTCCTAATTATGGAGCTTATTTGAACGAAGTTTACGTTAAACGTTCTGTCAGTATGATTCTAACGAGGCAATCTTTCGAATGAACCAAAGTTGTGTTTTGTCTGCACGGCCCTTTTAAAGACGACCGCCGCCTTTTCCTAAGAGAGGCAGGAAGGCAGATCATTAAAACTGGAGTAGTGGACAGCATTTCAACGGCGCTGTCAATTTTGGGAAAATTTCGTGGTGTAATTTTTTCCTTGGACGGATTACGCGCCTATAACACTGTTCTCTTGCAACAACTGATCACCGCCTGCTTTAGGACAGAGTGCCAACGAGGTTTCGCGTCCCGATGACAAGAGTTAACGCGTGTGCAATTGAAAGCACACGCTATCTCCTAGTGTCAGCCATACAAGCGGGCCGAAGCGGAGGCACAGAGTTTCAAATTACGTGCGAATGTTGCTCACGAGACAATGCTTGCCTAAATTGCAACAACTAAACAGTGCTTCTGTGGTATCGTTTCCCCGATACACAAGCGGCCTTCATGCATTCGTTGTTCTGAAGCTGTTCCGGAATAGGTCCTAAACATTTGCCCTTACCTTCGTGTTAAAAGTTAGTTCCTTAATAATCGAGGTGCTGGAGTAATGTCTTGTTTAGCGCGATCTTTTGAAAACATTGTCGGGTCCCTTTGTATACTGTGAATGTATCTTTTTATTAGTTCAAATGAAAACTTCAACATGGCAGCAAGCAGCAGATCATAACTGTGTGGTCTTCATGAGAAAGCCAGAATCATTGAATATCTTATGTTGCTGAAGTCCTTCCTGTAGCTAAGAACGTTAGTGTGCTGCATGTCGAGAAGCGACCATCTGGATGTACAGCAGCTCCTGGCATACAGAGCGAAGGCTCTCTGCTCACCCTAATGGATTCCCGGACTAGGGAAGCACTCCCACTTTAGAAAGCTCGAATAAACGTCTCTCTCTCTCTCTCTCTCTCTCTCTCTCTCTCTCTCTCAGAGAGAGAGAGAGAGAGAGGGTTGCTGAAGGTACTGATGTTAATCCATTGGTACCGATTCTCTTACAATCTCTTTGAAGAATAAAAACAGGAGTTTTACAGTGTTCCATGCGACAGACCATTTTAAACTTTTAACAATAACATCACAACTTCCTCAGACATTATGAGAGAGAGAGAGAGAGAGAGAGAGAGAATTTATTTTGACCTTGAACCATTTCGCTAAAGATACCGGCTGTGTCAGCAGTGCAAGGAGAAGACCAGCAAGAAACACTACAGGCTGTACCACGCATGCTACCAGTTTACAAGTCAAGATCTTTGGATGGATGATCATCACTGCAAGACGAGGGGGGGATGCCACAAAACTGTGAAAAACACCACAATTCTAGCAAGGAACCCCAAGCAAAGGGGCTCGGGGAGACGTCGATTGCAGCCCACGAAATGTTAATAGTACGAAAAAGATCCAGTACATTCACCCCTCAAAACAAAGAAAAAAAAATGCTGAGCAGAACGCCTTGCAGTACCATGGAGGATGTTCTTTGGATCTTGAGTGTTATCCACTGGGGATAGCGTGACAAAACTAGTTGGTCAATTAAATTCATTTTGGGTATGAATGGGGCTTATAGCAGTCATTCACTTTGCGATAGCCTGAGCACGACCATATACTAACTTCGTTTAACTGCTGCTAGCATGAACAGCCATGTGAAGATTTGTGGACGTACTTATTGAACTGCAGAATGAAGAGGAAGTAATCTGCCTTGTCTTTTGGCCCGCTGTGTTTGTGAAGCGGTATTCACATGTAGGATTCTAGTGTTGAGGAATGTGCAGGGTGCCGCCAGCTGAGAGAGAGAGAGGTCGCGCGTCGTCGTTGCCCATTGAAGTGCGGTTCGATCATGCAGCCTTACGAACCGTACTCGTCCGCCCGTCGCCTCCTCCAACAACATATGTATGACGGCGTGCCGTAGGGAATCGTCTTTCACTATATGAATGTACTTAAAGCGACCTTCTGTGCTGTGCTATGCTGTGTCACAGAATATATATGGCATCTGATATATCTGCAGCAAATGGATTCAAAAACGTTGAGATGACCTCTCCCATCTTGGACTGGTAGAACGGCTCAAAATAATCGGGAAATAATCCGGGGTAGTAGGCTGCATTGCCTACTTCTGGAAGTTATCAAGTTGCGCATGTATATTGTCATGCGGAGTGTACGCTGTTTTGAGAAGCTTGTTTTATTTATAGATCAGATATTTTTGCCCTGTTTATATTGTGCTGGCAGGTGCTGGTGCTTGTTCACTCTATAGCTCTGAGCTTTTTCGTTGCTTTTTTTACCTAATTTTTTTACTACAGCCTGTAATACACATGCGTTCACCACCTACAGAAACCATTTTGTTGGTTTTTGCATAACGCACCTTGCGTTCATTATGTGCTGATTGCGAAATTGCTATTAATGTAGGCAGCCACAAACTAAGTACTGGTATCAATATATCGACAGTCACTCATTCTTAGAACTATAACTACACTCATGTGACTGCTGATGCCTGCACGCATTATCAATGCATAGTAAGCATATTTGCTGCTCACTAGCCTTAAAACGTTCTAAAACCTTCGCCAACGGAAGTTGGCATTCTTGTTTTTGGTATAAATAGCAATGCTGCTCTTATTTTGTTCATGTTACCACGCATGGTTGCGCGAGTTCTTTCTTTTTCAATGACTAAAACTGAATTTTGCACTTTGCTGTTGGCACAATGCACTCTTTACTCTCACCAACGCTTTGTGTCTATTCAACCGGTTTGCCTCCATACGCTTAGCCATGGCTCCTGCAGCATCACTTCGCACTCGATGGGACAAAACTATGGCCAATGTAGACTGACGACTTCATTGAACGGCAAGCATGCCAGTGATCGCCCTTTAGAGGCATACAACTTCATCAGTACATAGTTATCTAAGCCATAGTTTACGGCTAAAAATACTGTCAAGCGACCAAGCAATCATTACCAAGTTCTGTTTCAGCAGGTTAAGCCATTTTACCGTTACATATGTACAGGCGGGGAATTAATATTCCGGACCACACCAGGGCGTGGCGAAAGCCACCGATGCGCACTCTGGAGGCTTCGCGCTTGTTGTCGAGACCGGCGCGGCGCGCATGGGCATCCTTTTTTACTCGCACGCAAGCACATCTTCTCGCTTGCTACAGCGGTGCTGCGATGGTCACTGAAGCACCGCACTTCAGTCTGCATGCTGAAGGGGGCACCGTCTTTCCAAGATCAGCTTGCACTGGCTCGCACGTCCAAATCAGCCGCCATTTTCCCATGGGCGAATTTTTAAAAATTTATTTTCAGAATAAACAGGTACCGCCGTTGTTTTGGTTTCAAACAAAATATACTCCTCGAGCGCGGCCTGTAGGGGCGCCACTGAAATCCCCCTAGCGGCTCGTTTTGAAAGCAGCCGCGGGAGTCCGCGTCCCGCTCCCCACTGTCACCGCTGCTTTTGCGGCACGTTCACGACCGAGATTTACCATTTGCGGGCGTTTAAATCCATGTTTATGTGGAGCAGACGCTCTGTTCGCAAGTGGGGTGTGTTTACGTGAGTGTAAATTTTTCTGACGCGATCTTAGTGCGGTATATTAGGTCTGTAAAAGCGCCAGGTGTGTGTGACAGCCCAGCGTCGCGGAACCGGTGTATCATGGAGCCGATTGTAGTTACACTGCCCTGAATTTACTAGCAGTGTCTCCGTAACCACCGGTTCTTGAGATGTGCATGCTACGGCTATACACTACGATGTAAATCAGTTTTGTGCGCTTACATAATCAGCGGAATACTCATACCTGACAGCGCGCCAGTTACGTTTGCCAATATTATACCTCAGATATTGATCACCACCATTTACAAGCCAGTCTGTGTTAATTTCGGGAATATTCAACAAACGTACGGTGGACAATGCATAATTATACTAGGGGATCAGCACACGACAGAGTCGTCTTGTCGTGAGGTGAGCGCCCGCAAACATTCATCTGCTACATATATCCTCTGCGAGCAGCGCGGACACGGGCTTAGAATATAATCCGCGTCCGCGATAAATGCTTCTTCGAAATACCGTCATATGGCACAGGGAGCCTGCAGAATAAATCAGAAACTGAAATCAGAAAGTGAAAACTGAAAAAAGGAAAGTGAACGCGAGATTTGTGTGTGCGATTACTAAAAAATTCATTGCTTGATTACGCTCCGCATTTGTACACAGCGTCCCCCTCCCCGGCGAACAGAAGCAAAACAGAACCAGAACACTGCACGAGCCCCTATCTGCCACGCAGCGCAAATCCCGTCAACGCCGCGGAGAAGCGCCGGCAGGCGGCGCAGCGATCGCGAAGCTCCAGGCGTATACAAAAAAACGAGACCTTCGTGTGAAATTTGAGCGCGAACCGCGCTGTGGTTCGCTCAGTAAAAAATTTGAAGTAGTCCAATTATCGTCGTATGACCCTGTATTAACTATGGCTAAGGATTTTCCATCCTAAAACTCTGTTCAACTTGAAGCCATTTCAATAAATCCCAGAGCGTGAGTCATGGCAGTAGCACATGTGCCTCTCATGATTACGTAGCAGTAAATTTACTATTGGGTCGCCAATAACCGCGACTACAAAAATGGCGCCTATGGAAAAATTGAGACCTCCATCATTGTGGGGCAACTATTATGCAGAAAACGCGAGTTTAAACACAGGTAATAAAGAAAATAAGTTACTTATTTTTTCATTTGGAATAAGAAACGAGTGGATTTATTAATACTACCATCTATTTTAACAAAGTCCTTTACGTATTCTATTGCAAACAGTTTCAAAATACCGAACTACGCGGCATTCGAGAGGGCAGCCTGTATATTTTAAGAACGAAGTTGCGTGGTAGTTAGTTATTGAGATAAATCTATTCTGTACGTATATTATAATGGAGTCCACAACCAGCGTTCATATGCAATGGCTAGCGGCGATAAAACTGTCTACGAAAGTTTCGTAAGCTGAATATTAAGCTTATATTGTCCCGACACCCAAGTTCCTCAAACACCGTAATTTTGGTCCTCCTCAGCCCCTCCCCCGAGCTGCTGTTTAATGAGAGAAACCATTCAGTTTTCACGCAAAACTTTCCATGATCGTTAATAAGCGGGAGCTCTCATAACAAGCCATGTATTATAAATGTTCGCAGTAGCGGGTCCACTCCCGGAAATTTGGATCACGGGGTCGCAAACTGCGAAGAGCGGTCGGTGAACTGTGATGTTCGCCTCCCGCTTACAAGAACTGAGCGGCTTACCACAAATTAATGATTCAGCCGTCATTAGACCGAGCGATATTTTTCGCTACGGTTGTCATTAGTCAAAACTGGCACTAGTCTAACCACAAAACTAACAAGAAAGAACAGTCGAGAGCTTGCAGCAATTTTTACTCGCAGAATACGGAAACCTTCCCCGTCAAGGCTAATGCTAACGAGAGTAATTTCCAGCTGGTATTGTTTAATTGGAAAAGATTGGGCGTCCTTGTACTCTCGCGTTGAATATGGTATGAGCGTTTGGTTTGCTTTGACTGTAATAAATGCTAATAACTGAGTTATGCTGGAAAATGCACATTATACAGCGAAAGCTGAGATAAATCATTTCGAGGAGATAAAACTTCAACTTTTAGTGTGGAAATTTTGGTGTGGAAGGCATCCCAGGGAATCCGCATTCCCCCGAGGTATACTCAAAGGGCGAAGCATCCCATTCCCATGCACATTTTTAACTTTAGGGATGATAGTAGCGGCGATGATGATAACAACGAGGATGATGCAAATGAAGGTATGGACAAATTTGGCCTTGTAACCAGGAATACACCATATTATGGAAGGGAAGTCTATTGAGAAATATTGAAACAAATAATCATTCCCTATGTATGATTTATCCATCCGTTAAATTCAATTCAGTTCAGTTTATTTTACCAGTATTTGAGGCAGGGTTGCGGAGGTAAAAGCTGCAGTAGCAGTTTGACGAGGCCCAGCAAACTGCTACATGGCAGCAGCGTCAACGACAATATGCAGTCTCGTGACATAACAGAGCAGACAAATGTACACATCCAGTATACAAAAATTGCGAAGAACGAAAACATCTGTCCTATGAAACCGTTCTTCAATAGAATGGCAACCAATATTTTGCCGAAAAGATTTGTTTCGTGGGGGAAATTATACAAAAACAACATAAAACACTAGAAGATGAGAGACCAGGATTATCAACCAAGCAGCATATACGCCTCGAGCTTCGAAGGCGGTGGAAACGTCAGAAACATAATAAGAAGTTGAAGAGGAGAATAGAAGCGCTCAATCGAGAAGCGGAGAGCTACGCCATCAGCCTAACAAAACAAAACTGGAATGCACTGTGCGATCAAATTCGAGGAAAATTAAGCGTGTCAAAAAACTTGGAAACTGTTAAGGGCCTTGATAGACCCGAACGGGACGAGGGTGGCCTCGCAAGAACGCCTAAACAAACTTATACATCTAACAGAAGGGTCAGATGAAGAGGTTATAAAGCGCTTAGCAGACAAATACCTCTCTACCGATCCCCCAGAAGATCAGCCCGAATACGCAGGTGAACCGAACGAGGAACTAGACAGACCCATAACCACTGAAGAATTTAGAGCGGAACTAACACTCATGAAAAAAACAGCAGCTCCTGGACCAGACTCTATTACAGCTCGACAACTATTCAACCTGGACGACGACACGATCGCCCAACTCGTGGAACACTTTAATCTGGAACATTGGGATCGCGGAATCACACCACCAGGCTGGAAGAAAGCTGAAATCAGATTTATCCCGAAAACCAACAAGGCACTAAAACTAGAAAACCTGAGACCAATATCGCTTACCTCGTGTCTAGGGAAGGTATTCGAAAGAGTAATAAACACGAGGCTCACTAAATTTATTGAGAAGAACTCGCTATTGCCAAACACACAATTCGGATTTCGACCACACATGTCCACCCAAGACATACTGCTATTGTTGTACAAGGATCTTCTGGAGAAGCCAACCAGGGCCCAGACTAGGTGCATCCTAGCTCTCGACTTAATGGGAGCGTTTGATAATGTGCTTCACAGCAGTATACTCAAGGGATTAACGGACATTGGATGCGGGCAGAAGACTTACCGGTACATCAGAAGCTTTCTCACAACGCGACAAGCTACTATATCCCTGGGGAACATCAAATCGGAGCCGATAACTCTTGGTTCCAGGGGTACTCCGCAAGGAGCGGTTCTCTCGCCCCTTCTCTTCAACTTGGCGATGAGAGACCTCCCCACTGCACTGGACAGCATTCCCGGGATTCGTCACGCGATATATGCAGACGATATCACGGTATGGTGCAGAACAGGGAGTGACGCAGAAGTGGAGGAGAGCTTGCAGAGGGCCGCCGAGGTAGTTGATGCCTATGCTAAAAGCAGGGGTCTGCAATGCGCTCCGGAGAAGTCTGCTCTACTGATCTTGAAGAACCCCAGAAGAGGACCGAGCGATAACATAGAAGTTCACATCAATGGCGAGCTGGTCCCTCGATCCAACTGTATCAAAATACTGGGACAACACATTCCACAAGGCATGGGAAATGGGGCTACACTAAAAAAACTCGGGGCAGCAACAAAACAAGTCCTCAGGATGATAAGAAGAATTAGGAATAAACGCCACGGACTTGGTGAACGGGAGGCTACACGGCTAGTACAAGCTTTTATTGTATCGCGTATCATCTACGGGACGGCGTACCTCCGACTCACCAAGGGCGAGGTAGAAAAACTAAACATTCAAATTAGAAAAGCATACAAGACAGCCCTGGGGATTCCAAACTCTACATCTACCATCAGACTTCTAGAGCTCGGGGTTCATAACACAGTGGAGGAACTGTGGGAAGCTCAGAAGATAGCCCAAATTAAGCGGTTAAACCAAACATCCAATGGAAAGTGGCTATTGGAGCAGTTACGTATCACCACGCCCGGCGGGAATCCAGAGCCGCTAGAAGATCTTGCTCCAGACATGAGAGCCAAAATTACCATCAGTCGAATACCTAGGAATATGCATCCCATACATAACGCCGAGAGAAGGAGAGCCAGGGCCGAGTACCTGGGGCGACTATGGGACAGCAACCAGGACACTTTATACGTGGACGCCGCCGGACCTCAAAAGGACAAGATGGTAGCAGCAGTTACGACGCCGGATGGAAGAGTTGTAAATTCGGCTACCGTAAAGACAAAAATCGCCGCCCAGGGGGAAGAAGCAGCCATCGCCCTAGCTATCGCTTACAACCCTAGGGCAATAATTTTAACTGACTCGCAAGAGGTCTGCAGAAACTTTATACAGGGCAATGTCTTCAAAATCACCCACCAAATTCTTCGTAAACGCCCACCGGAAAATGTGCTCATCATATGGACGCCAGGACACACGGGGCACAAGGGGAATGAGGCCGCAGATGCCACAGCCCGAGGTCTTCTTACCCCGGCCCCCTTGTACCAAGCCCCGTCCTTAGACATGGTGAGCGTTACCTTCAGCGAATATTTGAGCATATTGAGACTGAACAGAAGAACATTTCCACCACCGGACAAAACCCTCAGTAATGAAGAAGAGCACATTCTCAGGAGATTGCAGACAGACACATTACCCACACTGGCTAGATTACACTGCTGTTACCCCACGTTATATTCACCTTTTTGCCCGCACTGCCGGGAGAGGGCGGACGCGTACCACACAGTGTGGGCATGCCAGTACATACCAACAGTACACCCACTCACAAACACGTCAAGGGAGCAGTGGGAGGCCACCCTACGCAGCGATGACCCTTGCCTGCCAGCGATGGCTGGTAGAGAGAGCCATAGCGGCGATGGAGGCCAGTGGAATCCCGGAATTGGGATAGCCACCTTCTTTCCTCCCTCTTTTTTCTTTTCTTTTGAATAAAGATATTTTCAATCAATCAATCAATCGCGATTGCTGCGCCGCCTGCCGCCGCTTCTCCGCGGCGTTGACGGGATTTGCGCTGCGTGGCTGATAGGGGCTCGTGCAGGGTTTTGGTTCTGTTTCGCTTCTTTTCGCCATTCCGCGCCCTAAAAAAACTTGTTTTGGTGACGTCTATAGGTGAAGAGTACGTTTAGGTCACTTAAAAAGCAGCTGCGTCTTCGTAGAGTACGCGATCGCCTGCAAGAGCTACCCGGGGACGCGGTTCTGCGTGCTTCGTCGCCGCTCTTCCGGGAGTCGGCGACGGCAACAACATATCACCCATGGCATCTCCAAAACATCAGGCACAATTGAATTCTACTGTCGCCTCGTTTAGACCTGATACTGGCACAATGAGAGGTTGGCTTCATTTTGCAGCGTGGACAACGAATGCGGCTTCGTTTCGAATATATACGTCGCAGAAAAATATGTTTCGGGGATGTGATTACCCAATCCCGCACAATAACTTATGCCTTTTATAAGAATATAAACCATGCGAAAATCTTAAGTATATTCCAAGCCTGTGCGTCGTTAAATATGTGCCCACACACGCCATATAGCAAGAACCAAGGGCAGGTAATGAAACCGCGGAAAAATAAATTCTCTGCAAGTGTGGAATTAAGAAACATAATAGCTCAACGGAAATAATAATAAAAAAACAGTGCAGCTCCTGACATGCTAAAGACGTTCGTCGAAACATAAGCCAGGTAGGGTCCACTAGACGAACTATACGCGAAATGCGCTGCTATTGCGCGAGACATTGGGGGGGGGGGGGGGGGGGGGGGTATGGGAGGGGGACGCTGTGTACAAATGGGGAGCGGAATCAACCAATGAAATTTTTAGTAATTTTTAGTTTAGTAGAAATTTTTAGTAATTTAGTTTAGTAATTTTTAGTAATGAAATTTAGTTTAGTAACACAAATCTCTCGTTCACTTTCCTTTTGTTTTTCTACTTCAACGAAGAGCTGATCGTACGGCGGACGCATTTTTGAAAGTATACAAGGTAGGCTGTTCAACAAACGATGAAAGGTGTCGTTGGAAGAGTGTGGTATGTGATAAGGCCCTCTGATTTCAGTTTCTGGTTTATTCTCCAGGCTCCCTGTGCCATATGACGATATTTCGAAGAAGCATTTATTCGCCGACGCGGATTATATTCTAAGCCCGACTCTGCGCTGCTCGCAGAGGATATATGTAGCAGTGTTTGCGGGCGCTCACCTCACGACAAGAAGACTCTGTCGTGTGCTGATCCCCGAGTATAATTATGCATTGTCCATCGTACGTTTGGTGAATATTTCCGAAATTAATAAAGACTGGCTTGTAAATGGTGGTGATCAATATCTGAGGTATAATATTGGCAAACGTAATCAGGTATGAGTGCTCCGGTGATTATGTAAGCGCACAAAACCGATTTAAATCGTAGTGTATAGCCGTAGCATGAACATCTAAGGAACCGGTGGTTACGGAGACACGGCTAGTATATTCAGGTCAGTGTAACTACAATCGGCTCCATCATACGCCGGTTCCGCAACGCTGGCCTGTGACACACACCTGGCGCTTATACAGACCGAATATACCACACTAAGATCGCGTCAGAAACATTTACACTCTCGTAAACACACCCTATTTGCGAACAGAGTGACTGCTCCACATAAACATAGATTTCAAGCGCCCGCAAATGGTAAAGCTCAGTCGTGAACGTGCCGCAAATGCAGCGGCGGCACTAGGAGCGGGGCGCGGACTCCCGCGGCTGCTTTCGAAACGGGCCGCTAGGGGGATTTCACTGGCATATACACCAGCATCGTCAAAAAATAAATTACGCTGACAGCTTACTAGATAGTTACAAATTCTTCTATAAGATAACAAAATATTCTCGCACTTCTCGGAAATGAAAGTTTGCCGTGTCCGTATAGTTGTTTAGAAGGTATGGGAGATTGTGTTGTAGAGATTTAACTTATAATTAGTGCGGAAATGCGGAATGAGCCAAGGATCAGAACTCTGGGTGCTAGCCAATTTTTCGTTGTGTTGTAAAGAAGTTATGCAAATGATGGAGTCTGTATTGAGGGAAGAAAACGAAAATGAGCGGAAAATTTTGTAGTCACACATGTGGTCCACTTTGACAAGATTATACGTAGTAAATAGTTTTTGTTGAGCATAAATAAGACACATTGGCGATCAAGGGGATAATTTTCTTTGAAACAGTAAAACTGTCTTGATGTTTTGTTGTGGTCGACCAAATTAAACTAAAATATTTAATGTGGGATGCAAACAGCGCGTAATATATGTCAAGTTTCACCCTTCTTAGGAGCAGCGCTTGACAGCGAGATAACGTTGCGACGTGGCCGAAAGTTTCCTACATATGATATGAACATGAGCATGAGCATGCATGAGCATCTCAACAGAGGCGAGTAGAAAAATGACATTCAAAATTGACAGTCAATTTTGTGACCTGCTTATTCAAGAGAGCGTTGAAGTGTGATTTGTTAATTTTTCGCTCTCAAAACAATTGCTTTTTGTTTTTGCTGAATTAACATTTCTTCTATTTAATTGCGACCACAACTAGAGCTTGTGTGGCAATTTGTTACATTCCGTTAGATTATATTCGCATTTGTCAGAAAGCAATATGATACTGTCATCCGCATACATGATAAAATTTGCTGTTGTGTCTATCGGAACAATTTCATTAATACAGGCATTGAAGAGAAGTGGCTCGTTACGCTTCCTTGAGGCACACCGGTTGTTATTGGTACAATATACGAACGGTAGGGGCCTATGCATACACACTGGTTTCCATTGCTTAAGTACGACTGAAGTAATACAAGTGGTTCCCTTCGAATTCCAAAGGTTCAGATTTTATTAATGAGTATGTTATGACTGAGGCAATCAAATGCCTTATCAAAATCTATGAATAGCCCCAAAGTGTAAATATTATTATATAGACGGTGCTCCTTTAAGGCTAACAAAGCTGTCCCTGTTGATTTATTTGTTTCTAAATCCAAACGGAGTTCCTAAAAGGATGGTATGTTTGTCGAATAATTGCGTTACCTGACAGGGTTTACAAGATCGCCTTGGGCGTGCCGGAATCCACCGGCAGGAAGCGCCTGCCCCAGCTGGGCATCCATAACACACTGAAGGAAGTCGCAGAGGCACAGCGTACCTCCAAACTGGACAGGTTGTTCGGCACAAAGGCTGGCCGCCACATTTTGTTTATTTATTTACATGGTACTGCCGACCTCTAGTATAAGATCCTTGGCAGGAGGGGGCGGTAAAGGCAAAACAAACAAGCAGAAAAAGAACGCGACATGAACAAGTGAAGGGAGGAACTATATGGCAATATGCCTCACTGAGAAAGGTTTATGCGTAGTGGCATCACTGTAGACACAAAATAAAAAGACACAGAAAAAGGCACCCAAAAGAAGGCAAAAGCGCTAATGCAACATAGCGCACGCATGAGCAATAATATAAATTTGCACAGAAGTAGCAACCCACTAAAATCGACAAGATACAAGGAATCATTTGAGCAGCGATTTCATCCCCACAGAACACGACAAAGTGAGCGAAAAATGCATTCTAGAAGAAGGTAACACTTTACTAAAAAAGAAAGAAAAGAAAAGAAGAAAGCACGTGTGAGTGTCTATGGGAGGAAACCAGGACATCCTACAAGAGAGCCACAAAGCACAACTGCACAGAATGATCATCAAGCTACAACTCGAGTCGAACACTACAAGATATGCAACGGGATTGTGGTTGGATAGTGGAAATGCACACAAGATGTTATTTTTTTAAAGCAGTCATGAATTACTCGACCGCCCTGCATTCTAAACGTCAGCTTTAAGCCGATTCCACTCGCGTACGCTACGGGGAAAGAATGAATTCCTAAAGCTGTCGGTTTTGCATGAAAATTCCTTTAGCTTCTTTGAGTGTTGTGAACGAGTGGAACACCTAATAACTGGTTCAATATAATCATCCCTACTAATCCCTAGCTTGTCGTGATAGAGCAAATACATGTATTGCGGTCTTTCGTAATATCTTCTAGTTCCAATTTGGTGAACTCTGCTTTTTCCAAAAGTAATTAGTTAAATACGCCAACTGCAGCTATTATACACGAAGCGAATAGCTTTCCTCGGAATGCTTTCTAATTAAGTATTGTTCAACTTAGTATAAGGGTCCCAAACTATAGACGCGTACACAACTATGGGTCTAAAGTAAATTTTATAGGCTAACATTTTTATTTCCTGCGTGGATTTTCGTAAAGTTCTCCTCAGGTACCCAAGGCCACACATGGCTTTCTTATGAATGTATGCAATATGTTGGTTCCACTTCAAATCGGAAGAAATAATAACACCTAAATACTTGAATTGATTCACACTTGAAAGCACATGGTCTTTGATGCAATAGGTAAATTTTAAAGGCTCTAGCTTTCGCGTAATGGTCATTGCTACAGTTTTTAGCACGTTAATTTTCGTTTGCCATGTTTCACACCATTGTTGTGTTCTTTCGAGCGATGTGTTTAAAATGGCGTGGTCAGCAGGTCTGTGCACTTCTTGATACAGAACGCAATCGTCTTCGAATAAACGTACCTTTACGGGGAGGGCATCTGGTATATCATTGATAAAGATTAGGAAAAAATGATGGCCGTAGGATGGACCCTTAGAAGACATCCTCGGGAACATTGGCATCAGATATCACAAACAGCAGTGCCATAAAGTCGCCTTCCCAGGCAGGATTCGGCAGACACTTAGAGGCGATCCGATCCCCAGAAACGTTCACCCGGACAACAACCGAGGCAGAAGAGAGACCCGAGCCAAGGCTCTCCTCAACGCCCACGGCAACGATACGGGTACGCGATTTGTGGACGCCGCCGAGTACGACAGAGGCTCCCGATTTGACATCACGGTCGTCGCTTCAGAAGGGGCAACAAAGATATCAGCAAGCGTGGCATGCGAACACGCAAAGAAGCGGAGCAAATAGCAGTGGCCATCGCCCTCACGGACCCGGCGTGCAAAACGGTCCTCTGCGACTCCAGACAAACAATAAGGAACTTCGCCAAAGGACGGATACCGGCACGAGCGGCCCGAATCCTAAGCCGACGTCAAGTCCAGCGAGAGCTAGAACCACAAACCTGACTCCAGTAGTTCCCCGCACACATGGGGGAAGTCTCCGAGAACCATCGTAACGGCAACGAGACGGCACCCGCCAGGGTGCGCGAGCAAACAAACCCCGCCGGAGACGACCGTCCGTGGTACAGCACCAAGAACGGAATAAGGAGCTACAACGAAACCACCAAGGCCTTCCGCTTGGCCCGACGGACCTTTCCTCCGCCCAGCGACAAACTGGACAGGTCGCAGGCGGTCGCATTCAGGCAACTGCAGACTCGCAGGTACCCTGACCGGCACTGTATCACCGAATGTATCCGGAAAAATACACGACGAACACATGTAAGGTCAGTCACAAAGATGTAACCACCTTAACCCACATGCTCTGGGATTTTACCAAAGATCCGCACAGTGCTAACACCGGAACCCTCCCGCCGCGGCTGTCCGCTGCCTTATGCAGTTCCAGCTTCGACGACCAACTCTGTGCTGCCCAGCAGGCCTGCGAGGCGGTGAAGCGGCAGGAGTTCGACGCCCACAAACGGGCCAAGTGGACCAGCGGCGACGCCCCCAAGCGGGTGACATAGGATCGGTCAGCAAAAGCTCTGCAGGCATTTAATAAAGTTTTTGCTAAAAAAAAGGAAAGTCGCCCCTGCGCCTCATCACCGGAGCCGGCTGTTACTCCGCGCGGCGCAAAAGGTGCCTTACTGAGAGTATTTTGAACATGACACGAGTCGTTTCCGTGATTTCTCGAACTTAAATTACCTTTTAAATTCCTGCAGCGACTGCAAAAAGACTAGGTGGGAAAAAGCAGGCGATGTTACGCATTAAGCGTAATCTCGTTACAACGTTGGGACCCTTGACAACATTGTTGGGTCCATGTGTACATTGTATGTAAATCTGTTTTGGTTTAAATAGAAAACCCTCAACCCTCAAAACGGGTGCGCGCATTGACATCCGGGTCCGTAGCTTCGACGGAGTAATGCATTACACGGGCTTTTGCCGTTCTTAAATTGTTCCCGAGTATAGAATTGTTTAAGCCCAGAAACTCTACTCCGGTGTATTGGCCATCTCGTCCGTGCTGTCATGTATACACCGCAAGGTGGGCACGAAGCGTTGATTATAGCAAAGGTTATAAGCTTGCGATATATATTTGTCCACATAAACGACAATGTTTATGTAAAATTTACGTGTTACTCTAAAAGTGCAAAGCTGAAAAAAACATAAGGTAGCTATTTCCACGTTCCCGCTACCCTGAAGCTGCCATGCGCAAAAACATGAAACGTCGCGTGTTGCTCCTGCCCCGCTTATTGAAAGGTCTGTACTTTCCTAAAAACAAACATTCCTCAAACTCTCAGCCCCTAATTTTGAACCACTATGATTGCCTTTCAATCCGCTTAAATGCATCCTAAATAATTCCGCTGGAACCTCTACGGCTTTTGTGTTCATTCCCAATAACGTCAAGATTTTGCGCTCGCTCTTTCGTACTTTCCGCATCCCGTACCAACTAAAAGGTTGAAGAGGACCGAAATGCCAATCAACGCCCAAGGAAACCCGCATTGAAGTGTCTTAATTAGCGTTTTTCCAGATTGGTTTTTGCGAGCAAAGTACCTAGGGGGACAAATCTGAATGTTAGAAGACTGTGCTAATGAGTTCATCAGTTTCTTGGTGCAATTTAAGGCCGGTCCGACGGCAAGTGGGAGCCCTTAATACCAAGGACCAAAAAGGAAAATATAAAGCGACAGGCTGCTTTCGGCTTATTCGACGGAGCGAAATACCGTGATATGATATTTGAGCTCCGTAGAAGCATCTAGTTAAAATAGATCAGTAAAAATAGCATTTCCGTTTGCCGATGATCTTTTTCCGCCGTGTTCATTGCAAATTATGGGTTTAAATTACTTAATTTCTGCGTTTCATTTCCATTGTGTATTTTTTTACATGTGGCTCTCATGATTACTTTTTACCATGCAAAATTCAGAAAGAAATCACCAAAGTAGCAAAATTCGTCGTTGAACTTATGTTTAATGCTACGGCTGGCACAAAGGGCAAACATAATCTTCGCTAAAAATTTTGGACTAATTAAACTTACAGCGCTCCCGTTCAACCCCTGTCTCGTCCTTGTCTTTTGCGGTGTTTTACTTTCTGACGTGTTTCATCAACTCGCCCGCGCTTCCAGGTCAGTTACTTAAAATTCATTTTCACCAGTTCTCACTATAAATACATTTTGGTAAGGTTGAATAATTGGCCTCCTGTTAATTGGAAAATGCCTGTAATATTAACTGCCCCAATGCCTCCACAAATGCGGTGTAACTTTATTCCAGCAACCACTGGTTTATTTTTTATGCGGCCGGCCACGTACCTGTGAATTCGTGCAGCCGTAACTCCAAGAATGTAAGGATAACCTGTAGTAGGAGCACTGCCACCACATATAACACTTAAAAATACGCTTAGGCCATTCTTATATCCCACCATCGGTCAAAATACTCCCGCGTGTGGTTGGTGGGAACATCCCAGACATACATCCCAGACATCGCTTATTACAGCGCAGATGTTTTAAATAGTCGGGTGTCACATGCCATACCACGATACTTAGGGGACCCCACAAACAGTCAATCAATGGACCATTAGCTACGACAATAGAGAGCCAAAATGCAGCATCTAGAATACAAAACGCACTCTATTCTTAGTTCCTATTTTTCCGTGCCGAAAGACTACTCACCTACAAACCACCATTTACCCTTTGTATGAGGACTCTTCACAGCTAGTGAAGCCCTAAACTGCAGCCGAAGCCGGTGTCAAACCTTGGTCCTCGGTTCCGAAGCGGATGCTTTACCTACTATATCATGCCAACTCTGTATTTCCTCTGAGCAAAGCGTTGCACGTTACGTCTGCGCGGCGCGGATTGCTGCCGCCTCGCTTTGTGCCCAACGACGACTCCATGAGCATGTGTGAAATAAGTACGACATCCCTCTATCGGAAATTATACATATCACGTTTGGATTGTGATATGCTGGTCTTATTCTTTCTAATAGAGACTCGTAGCCGCCGGAAAAACAGCCGCCAAAGAGCGCCTTTGTGTTGTGGTGGACCGGGAGCCAAAATAAGTCCGAATCAGTCATCTCTGGCTTGCTACATGCCTAGAAGACGCCTACATGTGTGAAGAATTTTCTGTATCACCAAAAAGTGGAGCGTTCGTGGAATGAGGAATATGCAGACACGTCGTACCAGCTGTAAAGGCGAAAAAATGTCTGTTCAAGATATTCCCCACCAGCTGTTAGTCTGAGGCGTGTAATGTCTTGTTGGGATTTCAGGGAGGCCGCACCTGTGTCTGCGCTAGAACCGGTTCGCCCACATCCGCCGTCAGTGCCTCACGTCCTCATGTAGGCACTTCGCCGTTTCGAACATTTCGCCGACGAATGTATTTTTACTTATGCGGAAGAACTTCGGCAAGGCCAGTGAACTACAAAGGAGGTTTTGCACGAGGATTTTAATGGATGCTACACAGGTACTTTACGTGAAAAGTGGACTTCCAGCTGCTTCGGGGTAGTCGACGCCGGCGGCTCACCCTCGACGTAGGCTGTTAATATCCCTACAAGTAGTGTTGCCCGATGTAATTGTTTCCTCTGTGTGCCGCGGGCGGGATTCTCGGGTTCACCTAAATCATTGAAGCCTATGTCGGTGGAGAACAACATGCCACCCACAAAAGGGGCCCACACCCTCCTATGTACCGGAGGAGTCACCTACTGCCCCCATTACTAACGTCGAGGCGCTGGCGAGCGAGAAATCTACTGGTGAAAACCTAATGCCTTCAGAAGTGTGGCGAGCGGGGCTAGTTGGTACGGATCCATAGCGGTAACAACATGAAAAAAACATTCAAGGAGATGACAATGGCTGCTCTGTGCCTCCTTCCAGTGCCCAAAGAGAGCACCTCGACATCTGAAGCAACCATACACCCTATGGTGATCGGAGCTAGCTTCCAAACACTGAATATAAACAGTTTACGTTTCGGTCAGAAAGAGATACAAACGCGCCGACTTTTCTCCCCGCCTGACTTCCACTCCATTGCCGTGCAAGATACCAAACTCAGGAGTGTTGAGATGACCGCAAGAACTTGACGGCCTTTCTTTTTGGATAATGAAGTAATAAAAAGAAGATTTGCTTCACTCTTTCCTCCCTTATGAAGTCGATTTTTAGGGGCGCCTCATATCTAGCCCCATATCTAACCCCATATTAGGACCCCAGATCTAGCTGTGTAGGTAACCATGGCGCTTATATGCGTTCGGAAGTGCACAAGTGGCGGAAGTGCAAGTTTGTTCAAAAACGTGGATCGCTTCTTATTTTCGATTCAAATCAAATCAAATCAAACTTTATTCGGCATTGGCGTTACAAATGCCAGGAGCACAGATAAAACGCCACAAGGATGAGGCTTGACATGGCCTGTGCCCCTTCTTGTACACAAATATATAACACGAAGAGTGCGCAACCTACAGGAGCAACTTGACAGATACAGAAAGCAATGATAGTAGTGCGTAAGAGAACAGTTGTCGTCCGCAATTTGTACGCACTTGAGGAAGGAACCATGTTTCCGGTTGGCGGGTGTTGTGGGTATCACAGTTCTTTCTGAGATTGGATAGTGCCTCTATAAGATTGTTATTGTGCCTTTTAATGGTGTGATAGCATTATATAAAAAGTGAATTTGACGAACACGTAATTGCTGAAAAATTGGTGCTGTGTGAGCATCATATCGCGAATTTAAATTGGCACGGACAGGTTTCTTTTGTAGTAGGTGAAGTTCGGAAATATTAGTCATGGTTGTGCTACCCCAGACCAGAAAGCAGTATTTGATATGCGAAAGAAAGAGGGAGTTGTATATGATCAATTTATTGCTAGTCGGCAGGAAGAGGCGCAGTCTTGAAAGTACGCCAGCGACACCTGCAATTTTGTTAGCAACAATATGGACGTGTTCGCTCCAAGATAAGTGTTCGTCGAAAATGATACCAAGGCTTTTTACTGAAGACATAAGTTGCACGGCAGTGGTACCAATCAATATCTGGGAATTTACGTGTACAGCTTCATTTTTAGATCTAAAAGCCACAGCCGTTGTTTTGTAGCGTGAGCTACACTGGCCGAGGTTGAGCAGTTTCGTGTGGCTCCTGGAGAGCCGTGCTGCGCATGCGCGACAAGCAGTAACGTCTCACGGCACACAGCTGGCGCTACAGTGTACTACTGTCGCGCCGGAGCTACCGGAGACGCCGCCTATCGATTGCATTGGACTGGACTGGGTTGGATTTGATTGGATTGGATTGGAATCGTTTTAGCAGCAGTAATCATGATAATCAAGCTAATCCTAGAAAAACCAAGAAAGCTAAAAATAACCAGCTGAACCTAAGCTCACGCTACGTATATCCTGGCGTAGCCGAGCTAAGCCATAACTAATTTTTTGATGTGTTAATAGCCAGGGAGTTAAGAATACTCCATCTATTTAGCCCATCTGACACTTTATTAGCATTAGGGACCAAAATTTCGGTACCGTGTGAAGTAAAAAATAAAGTAGTGTCATCGGCGTAGATTATAAATTTAATGAAGGGGTCAATTTTACGATATCATTTATGTGTAAACTAATCAATAAAGGCCCAAGAATGCAACCTTGTGGCACGCCTGCATCAATTATTTTCCCATCGGATATCTTGTCACCAACAGCGATGGCCTGTTGGTGAAACTTTAAATACGATTCAATAAGCTGCAAAAAACACCCTCTGAAGCCGTAGTGTTCTAGTTTTTTTAGTGTAGTCATGTGGTTAATCCGATCAAACGCCTTAAAAAAATCAATAGAAACACCGAGTGTTAATAGTTTGTCTTCGATTGAGCGCAATAGTAATTCCTTCTGCGCTAAAAGAGCACACACCGAAGATTGCTTTTTGCGGAAACCGAACTGTGCAGGCGTTTTTATGCTGCATTTATCACAGAACGAGGTCATGCTTTCATTTAATAAGTTTTTCCAAGGCCATTGAAAACACTGGCAATATTGAATTAGGTCTGTAGATCGATAACACATCTTTGTCTCCTCCCTTGAACACGACACTAACTCTTGCAAGTTGCATGCGAGCAGGGAAGCCGCCATGCAAGAACTCTAGACTAAATATATGCTCAAGTACCGGGCAGATAATTTCTAATGTGTATTTTACAGGCCGAAGTTGTATGTTATCTGTGTCAAGGGATCTACTGTTTCGTAGGGTTTTAAACGCACGGTATATTTCATGACTGTCTGTCGAGGCGAGAAACGCACTGTGGCAGTTTCTGGCCATCAGCTAGTCTAGAGTACATGGATCGTATGAGCTCCTTCCAAGCGAAATTAAGAAGTCATTAAAAGTGTTTGCTAAGCTTTTACCTGCAACTGTTGCACCGTCAATCTTTAGTTCCCCGCATGCAACGCCTTCCTGACCGCGACAAAGAACCGTGCTCAAATTTTAGATGCGGCGCATCTCTTGCTCTGAGGCATGTCCCTCCTGCGTCGTCGTCGGCGGCGGCGATGTCCGTCCGCAGCCCTCCTCCGTTCGCCTCTCCCACAGCTGTGTGCAACACTCTCACTCCGGCGCATTAGCATAACGACAGCTGGCGCGCTTGGTTGGCGCGCGCTTCGCTGCGCTAACGCTGCGTTAACAGCTGCTCCGGTGCGCATGTGCGCGCATGCGCGACTCTCCTCCGCGGTCTCCTCTCCCTCAAGCGCTGTGAAAATAAAGCGGGTATCGCGCTGGGTGGTGGCCGCTAAAACACGTGTACTCTCTCATTTCGCGTATGCATGTGCATGAAAATGTAAAATTGCGTCCATCGTCCCGTGTATGAGAACATCCGTATGTAATGGGAGGCATCCTACGCGTTCACAATAAGTTTCACGCGATGTAGAGAATCAACCCAATGGAAACGCCAATTGAACCCCCAGATGCGCCGCATCACACCAGGATTCCCTCGCGGGGAGATGGAGGCTTTTTTTCCATTTGAGGTCACTTCGTTTCGTGGTTTCGGCGTTAAATAGGTTGTGGAGGTAATTTCGTTCAGCTTGATTAGAAAACCAGTAACTTCGTTACGGAATATTTTAAATTCTAATAAATGGGCGACATCTGTAGTCCGCAAAAAGCGTTTGTACAGACCGTCTTTTTGTTTTATAAGTTTTAATGCCTGTGTTGTGATCGATGGTTTGCGCGCCTTTTTATCTCGTGCCTGTTTTAGACGAAAAAATTATTGTACGACTCATTGAACCGCTGAAAAAAAGTGTTGTATGCTGCGTCTAGGTCTCATTGCTCGTACACAAGGTTACAATTAAGGAGAGGTCTTTCCGGAATAGTTATAAAGTGTCCGGGTTTACGTCCCGAAATGCAACGCTAGGGTTTCTTTTTGCCGGTATTGATGCAACCTTCTTTTCCAACATAAGAAAAATGGGTAGGTGATCAGTAATGTTCATGGCAATCGCGGTAGTGTTTGTGATAAAGACGTCTATTAGCGTTGCAAAGCGACTCTGAAAGCGCGTGGGAGTGATGTGGTATTTATTGTTGTATTTATTGTATTGATATTGTATGTTGTTGCCTTCGATTGCGTCTGCGAACCATATGATCAGCAACAGCCTCTCACATTTCAGTATGGAGCGCTGAAGTCCGGTGCCTCATACAGCTTCCGTGCTAGTGGTTATTGGGGTACCAGGAAAAAAAGCCTTGGCTATGCACACATTTTCACGGCCATTCCCATGCTCGGCTTGACGTAATTTACGTTTCCTCAACGCTGCTTTCCGATCGTCCTGCACATGAAGTCAAGCCTGCGCCTTACTCGGATCACTCTCTCTTCGTTGTAAGCCTTGGCAGAGGTTGTCAGAGTACATACAGGCCACAGTGGTCCCTCTGGAGGCCTAATTTGTTTCTATTCGCAACCACAGGCTCTACACATGCCTTTCCATGCGTGTATCTTTACTGACAGCATGGCAGCTGTTCAAACAGGAATTTAGAAGCATAACGACTGAGTGTGGCTCGATGGATGCCTCCTACAAGTCTTGCCAGGAAAAATCATGGCTTGAAATTCTGTACAACATCTACGAGGTTGAGAGCAAAGTGCCTGACACTTGTGTTGAAGAGAGGGCTATCGTAAAATGTCCGCCTCGAAAGTTTGATCCCAACGCTACTGGGTCGGGCGTGTACAGTGCAGTAACAATCGTGCTATGCCCTATAAGAATCAGACACGCCAGACTACTTGACGAACGCCACCTCGCTGCCTCGAAGTTCATCCCAGATATAGATTTAATCGAAGTCATTGGAACTGGTACGGAAATAACATATCTGAATTGTAAATTTAAGGGAAATTATTCAGCGGTGACCCTGATCCCGTTGATAGCGACCTTTTGGCTTTTTTTTAATCCCATGAGGCGCCTTTGACAGATGATGACTGTTCCATTATATGTTTTCAAGTATGGGACCCTCTCCTGTGCAATGTTATTATTCTACTGCTCTATTGGAATCACTAATAAACTGAAACTGAAACTAAAGGGTCCCTGTTATTCTAGCGCAGATGATAAAAATTACGCCCACCTCCCCTCGCGGGAACCCTGGTGTGATGCGACGCTGAGGGGGGTTCAAGCGCAAGCGGAGAGCAACCGTCGACCGAAAGGCCGCCGGAGAGCGGCACACCGGTTGTATGCGTAGCGCGCCCGAAGGAGAGGAGACCGTGGAGAGAGAGAGTACTGCACATGCGCAGCACCGCGCGCAGCGCCGCCCACCGGCGGAGTGAGAGCGCGCTGGGCCGCACACCCGCAGATGTTGAGAGAGAGTGTTCGCTCTCACCTGGGCACGCGCCGGCGCCAGTGCGCCTGCCGCAGCTATGACGCAACACAATCCACTTTAATCCAATCCAATCCAATCCAAATCCAATCCAATCCAATCCAAGCCGAGCCAATCCAATCCAATCCAATCCAATCCAATCCAATGCCCCTCGCGAGAGAGTGTTCGCTATCGGAGAGGAGAGGGGGTGAGCGGAGGAGAGTGCGGACGACGACGCCGACGACGACGACGGACGCACGCAGGAAGGACAGGGCCGCCGACAAGAGATGCTCTCAGCGTCGCATCTAATACGCGGTCAACCAGTTTCCTTTCTACGACACTCCTGGCCCCGGTGAACTGTGAGGAGAGTTTTATAAGGCCCTTAAATCTATTTTAGGTACCGTATGTTATGCTTAAAGGGACACTGAAGTGATATGTAAACATTGCGCGATTACTAGCGCAAATTGTAGTCCGGAGTCCCCAGGCCATGTTTCGACCACTCTAGGCGCGTTTACGCGATTTTATTTAGTAGAAAAACTAATTCGAAAATGCTGTCCTCCTCTCTTTACGCTCGCCCATTTTCTGTGGCGTTTTCGTGTGACGTCAGGAGGGGATGAGCTGGCAATTGGCTGCGCTACTGCACGGCTCCCCGGCCTTCAGACGGAGTCAGTCGGCCCAGCGTTTCGTCCGCCGGCCGCCGGCGGGTCGTCGCAATCAAGGAGGTTAAAAAAAATTGCTTGGTCGCAATTCGTTCGCTTAGTTGAAACGAAGCCAGGACACGTTTGTGAATGGAAGAATGTGCCTTTCTTTACTTGGTTTGTTTGTACACTGTATCTAGCTCCAAGTCAAGGTCGCTTCACACAAGCGCTGCACAAGCGCACATGCGACGCTTCGCTGACTGGTACGCCAGTAGGAAAATATAAGGCCTCTTGAAGGCGGGAGAAGAGTCAGCGAAGTCAATATAGGTACGAAGGAAATAAAATCAACTGATATTTTTACCGTACAGCGTAAAACTAGGGCGCGGGAAGCACTTTTTGCGCTGGGCGAACAAGCACAGCGGTTAGCAGCACGACTACGCATCTGCGAACGCTTTTCCGTCTACGAAATGCAATTGCTAGACGTGAGCTACTGTGGAAACTCGGGCAACGCTTACTGCACGAGCGTAGTACAACAAATAGTCACCTAAGCTGCTTGAAATGCCAAAACTAAATAAAAGTGTAAACCGGTTGTACAATATATACCCTATATTAGCAAGCCCTTTGCATCCCGCTCCATGGCTCAGTGGTCTGGGGCGCTAGGTATGTCACCGCAAGTGTTTTGCAAGTCACGAGTTCGATCCCCGCGGGTACCTGCTTTTTTTTTTGTAAGTTAACTTTTTTGTTTTCCGCCGATGTTTTCTATATTGAGTTCACCTTTTTTTGGGCCGCAACGTTCATGGCTACACGAACTAGTTCACAAAACGCGCGCAGGCTGGCACTGGCGCGCTAGCGAGTTCTCCTTGGCGTGCTGTTGCCATAAGCACCGACTGCTTGCAGGCAGTGGGCACAGGCCAGAATCAACAGACCCTTGGCCTGGTGCGAACACGCTTTTTACGTTACAGGCATGAGGGAGGCAAGCTCCAAATATGGGGGAAAAGCGCATGACATATGGGCGTCTGCGGGTACGCGGAGGGCGTTCATGCACTGCGTAGGTCTCGGCTAGTGAATGCTACGACTACAAGCCGTCCTGGGAGGCTTATCTTGTGCATTTTACAGCCGACAACATGGCAGAAGCGCGGTACGATGATTAGTGAGATATTGAGAATGCCCATCCAACAGCGCTATTGGTTGTGTTTTACAGAACCGAAACCGAAACCGAAACTTGTTTGATTGCTAACCTTGGGCATCGTCCAATCACGGCGCCCCTCCTCCCAACGTCACAGCCTTAGTTGGTGCGGCCGCCGCAAACCGCGCATGGTAGTTTTTCTTCTTTCGCGCTTTGTAAAATAATTACCGATTTGTCAACCGGATAAACGATGAAAAGTGTGCTAATTTGAGCCAGTCTACGCATGCAAGCAAAAACGGGAGCTTGACAAATTCACTTCAGTGTCCCTTTAAGGTTGTCGATTCTTGTCGGGATAGGAATACCCTTATCCCTTCGCTCACAAAAAGCGACCAAATACTAATTACGAAATGTGTAGGTGGTGAAAAAAAAGTGGTTATGTATGGCTACAGATCAATCCTTTCACGAATGTTCACCACGATATTCGCGAAGATATTATCTAACGATCTGCAGTTTTCCATGTCGTTGCTTATCGGCTAACATCATACATACGGAATTCCCAGCCGCTTAAAAGTGACTAACATTGCCCGAACAGCCCTTCAGTTCTGTAGCGTTCTTATGAGCAGATCGCATTACTGCAGATCAACTCTGCAAAGGCATTTGCCCTCATTTGTTATTTTTTGTTTTTGTTGTTAACGTCGAACCAGTATGTTTGAAGGGAGTACGTGTCTGCTATAGTAACTCTTCTACCCAGTTAATTATTACTGGTCAGCTTTATTCGTCCGCAAAACAAGCTTCCCCGCTTTCGCCTCCACTGTTACGATATGTAGAGCCTTTATGCCGCCGTCGTTACATTGGCTGAGGCGTCCAAGGACCGACCTCCGTCATGTCGTGTTAGCGTGGTAAACGAGCGGTGAACGAGTGAGTTGCCTCCGTGCCGAACGACGAACATCCGAAGCCAACCTTAACTTGTTTAATGTATGTAGAGTAGAGAACAGTGATAATAGAGGAAGCAGCACACTGGCGTGCTTACAACATGGCAGCTCGAACGGCCAGAGAAATGTTCTCAGCGGAGCCCGGGTGCGCCCTACTCGGTTCTCGCGCTAGGCGTCTATTTATAACCAGAATTGCCAACGCTCAACAGGCATTCCGCGTGTTGTTCACGGCCCATTAGGGTCAAGCACACGCAAGTAAAAGCACTCTTGTAGAGCCGGAGAGGTGGGAGATGCGTGGGACGAACGACACTGTGCTGGTTTCACAGATCCCCCTGCTGAAGACGTCATGCAGTATCTTTATTTCTTCGGTCACTGTATGAAGCATCCTACTGGAACGACTCTGGCTTGGTCAGGCAAGGGACACTGAGAACAATTCAGCCAGCAAATACAACCGCATCGCTGGCAAGCGCGAAGACATCCACACTGAAGCTTTACCAGGCGTTTAGTTGCGACAAAAAATACGCGATTAACTGACTACACTATCTCTAAGCCCAGCAATACTTTAGCCAAGCGCACAAGCTTGAAATGCCGGAATTTCGGACACGTGGCTCAAGGAAGTGTTGCACAAAAAAATTAACGCAATCGTACGGGGCGAAACCAGAGTCCGATAAAACAAAGCATCCAAGAAAATCAGGCGTCTAGAGGCCACTTCTCGCCTTGAGAGCTTGTATTTGAGCTCTCCCACGATATCTCCCACGATCATCATCATCGTTAGAGAAAGTTCGCTTTCCTGCAGTGCGTTTCGGGGTTGGACGGTCACCGTCAGTGAGGCAAAGAAAGCTTCACTTTAAATTTCAAACCGCTTAAACCGAGCCGGAATGACGCAGTCGCATAGACATCGGCTGTAGAACGCTAGCAGCCAAGTTTGATTCCGACCATGGGAAGCAATTTTTTAAATCGAAGCTTCTATGCCTCAGTGATGCCGTTCGACGTCGCGCCCAAACGCACTGCAGAAAAGCCAACATTACAAAATGGGTTTCACAAAACGATAATGATGATAAGCAAAGGCCCATCAAGCGCTTCAAAGAAAAAATGCTTCCCGTAATCGGAATCAAACCTGGCTCCTCTCATTATGAAGCCGAACTCTGTCTGCGCTATTCCGACACAGCTAAATCAGCTTCGCGTATTTCCCATTTTTCGATTTTATATTCTATTTCTTCAGGCGCTTGTGTAAAGTTAGCTTTCCCGTAGTGCGTTTTGCAACCCGCCGGACGCCATCAGTGAAGCATGCAACCCTCGCTTTTAAAAAATTTGGTGTATTTTCGCGATGTTGGTTAATCGTTCGTTGTGCCTTTTAACCAAAGCCCCGAAGTAGGTGACCATGGCATGCTAAATGAAGAAGCCTGCGTGACCGATCTTCGAGGGAGCATTAGTTCTAGTCGGCCCTGGCCGGAAAGGGAAATAGGGCGGCGCATTATTAAGCGTTGGCTACTTTGTGGTATGCCCGACTCGCCATGTCACTTCTTCATCTCCGCACCCTTTCCGCACCCTGTTGATTCGCACGCTCGTGGCCCCCTTTCCCGCCACAAGAGGGATCCACGCGGAGTCGACCTGTCGGCGCAGCCGGGCGGAGAATCACGAAAGATGTCACCTCTCGCAGGGCATTCAAGGTAGAAGCCGTAAAGCGACTGCACTCCAGCGAGCCCTAATGGAGCCATTACGCGAGGTGACGCCAGCGTCTTCGCGAGCGTGTGGATTCGCGAGACATAAGGAGCGGCAGTTATGAATGACATCCTTAGCTGCCGACAACTCAACTGGCGCTCGCCGAAGAACTCACAAGAAGAACTGGCTGGCTGCGTTTACTTATTTTCCGTCATCTCCGCATTCTGGATTTTGCAGCGCTCCTCGGGAGCTGTCAGGTGAGATTGTATCCAGAAAAAGATGCAGGCCACGGTTGCTATCTCCATTTATTGGTGGCCACTCCCCGTAATAGCGGGTCGATTGACTCGTATACCCAGACCATCTGATAATGCAAGTAAAACTATTGTACGATTATGTGTGGTGCTTGCTTGACCGTTTCGTACCATGATTTTAGAGCGCGTTTTAAAACACGCAAAATTCGACGCACTTTCTTGTTATTCAAAGATAGCCCATAAGAACCTTTTAATGAAAACAGACTACCGTTGCGTTTTACAACAAGAGCAGTGATTTTGTGTGCGTTCACGCTTGTTGGTACCGCCTAATAACACGTTCGTTTCCAGCGTGCCTACATGAGCGTGCCCTTTAAGCAGCGTTCTCTTCTCAACGGATATATGTGCCTGCTCGCCTGCGTACCCGCTTGGAGGCGTGCCAGCGGTACGCGGGATTTTGCTAGCTATCCTGGATTCGCCACGGCGAACATAACCATCAAGGAATTACAAAACGCAACAGTCTCAAGGGATCCCCAATAGCAGTATGGGCTCTCTAAATTTGCTCCCGGATTTCACAGTCCAACGCAATGGTTAACCCAGCGAAGGGACAACGGAACGAGTCTCCCCAAAGCATTGACAAGGTTACAATCAGTCACCATTGTAACAGAAACGAAGAAAAACAAGAAAAAAAGTTTTCGATTTTTCTTAAACTTCCCGCCGTAAAGATATGGCATTCACGTTTCAGAAGGAGAAAGCAGGGGTGGGGTTTGGTTTGCTGAAGCCCCATAGGGCCCGCCACCTCTGCATATTCCCCTAATTTGATCTGCTCCCTTTTTACGCCGTCAACCAGATAAACAAGCTGTTTAGGTTGATGGATACCAGTTAGGTCGCTGTGAACGTGAGGCATTAATGATGGGAAGAGCTAGAACAACAGGTTCAACTCCACTGCGAGTAATGTAGAGTTACAATGTACAAGTACACTGAAAAATAGGGCACTAAACAATGGGGACCAGAAGAAACACGTAGAAACAGGCAGGGCGTAGAAAAAAACTGTGCGTTCAACCAACTAGCCCTTGTGAGGCTTTTGTTGCAAGTAATGCATGAAACACAGGGATTGTTCTGCCAGAGCGCCCGACCCAAATTCGTTGCACGGTGCGACGCGCCAACCGCGGGGCCAACAGGCAAAAACTTGCTCCGCCGCAGAGTCGCTTCTTCATTTTGCGTCGTGGCGGCTCGGCTGAATCATGCAACGGGTGAACGACCGGCAACCGGCATGCCGCTGCTTGCCTGGAGGCGGCTTCGCGGAGACGGTGACGGTGTCGCCCTCCCTTTTTCCATCCTGGTGGCTCGGCTGACGCAACAGCTTCGCCTCCCCTCCATTCGTCGGATTTCAATCTTCGGCCAGCGAGAATCGTGATAGGAGCGATTCAAAGTTCTCGGGGCCACAACGAACTTCCGGGGTATAAAAACCCGCCTGGAGGCACTTATCGTCGGCGTTCTCCGGCGGAACTTTTCAGAGGCACCGAAAGGAAAGGTGCCGTCGCCCTTGTGTGGGCCATGTAAAGCTGTTATTAACCTTGTACATACTGTACATAAATGTTGCTTCAACTTTTGTCGGCTCGAGAACTTCATCGTTCTGCTCTGCACCGTGTGGATAGCGGACGGAGCAAGGCAGCGTCGCTACACCGGTGCTGCCCTGGGAAGGCCAGTCGTAGCAGTGGATGGCAGCTGCGGGATCGACCGGCAATGGCTACGACCTAGTGTGTTAAGCGCTCAACGTTTTCTCTCAGTTCACCAGGCTTCTCTAACACAAGTTATGGTAGTTTAGAGAAGGACTGTGTGAAGCACTGTGAAAGCTTTGATTGTTTCAAGCCTAGAGAAAGTGTGGATAAACCACAGCTAGTGTCGAGGAGGTAGACAAAGCAGCGTAGGGAATTTCTTGTGCGTACCTTACTAGTAGCTCGATAGTATAGTAACGGTAAGAGAATTCTAACGTGGGCAAGCAGTAAGAGGCTAGTGCGAACGATGAAGGACCTTAAAGTGAAGGAACTTATCGAAATTTGCGAGGAGCTGGGCCTTTACTTAGGCCGTGGTAAACGGAAGCAGGCGATTCTTGAGGTCTTGCGGAAGGAGAAGGTAACAGCTGGGGAAGTCAATGAGGCCAAGGCAGAAGTTATAGAGCGCCGTGAGCGCGAAGACGCGGAAATGCAGGAACGGAGAGAGGAAGCCGGAAGGCAGGAAAGCAGAGAGCAAGCCGAAAGGCAGCTCGAGTTGAAGTGGTTAGAGCTCCGGCAGAGTTCACCGGCGCCTAGCGTAGCTTGTCCAACGGTTCAGGCGAACGGTCCGTGAATTGGGAACCAAATATCGCCGTTCGTTATTGGCGAGGACATGGCGAAGTACCTAAAGTTTGAGCGCGTTTGCGAGCGAAACTACATCGAACGGTCTCTGTGGGCACAAAACCTGTTAGCCCTGCTTCCTGGAGAGGCATCGGAAGTGATAACGTGCCTGTCGAAGGAAGCCTTTGAGAGCTACGACGAGGTCAAAGGGGCTCTTTTGAGGAAATACAGGTTGTCACCTGAGGCTTTCTGGCAGAGGTCCGGTTTGCGAAAAAGGGAAATGAGTCGCATATAGACTACGCATTTTGTCTGAAAGCTGACCTAATTGAGTGGCTCAAACGCGAGGAAGCTTATGACGACCGCGAAAAAGTGGTATAGTGCATAGCACTTGAAAATTATACCGCTGCGTCGAAGACGACGTCCGGTTGTGGCTGCAGGATAAGCTCCAAGAAGTAAAGCTCAACAAGGCAGCAGAGTTAGCTGAGGAGTACTACACGCGCCGAAAGTTGCATTATCAGGTGGTGTGCGTTGAAAAAGCAGACAGTATACGCTTTAAGGAAGAAGCCTGACGAAGGGAAACAGCTAGCGCGTCGCAGTTTTCGAAAAGACTCACCTGTTACGAAAGAAACTGTGGGTGAAGGGATAGATGAGTCGCGAAAATCCAACAGCTAAGCAGCGCCCGGATGCCGCACGTGCATTTGAGTCGAGGGAGCCGCTCATCTGCTACAACTGCAAGAAGTAAGGTCACATCGCGGCAAACTGTAAACAGTAGGTTGCTTTCGCTACGATCCTAGAAACCGAAAAGAACATGCGGTTGCTCGAGCCTACACACAGGATAAAGTGTGAACGGCAAGAAGTGCAAAGCACTCCGAGACTCCGCAGCAACAATGGACGTACTGCACCCGTCACTAGTTTCTCCGAACGACTGTAAAGGAGAATGCGCGTGGATAAGGCAAGTTGCCGAGAAGCAGAGCGTTTTCTTGCCGATTGCTACCGTTGTCATTGAAGGCTGCTTTGGTAAGCTTAACTCCGAGGTGGCTGTGTCTGCAGCGCTCCCCGAGCATTTCCCTTATCTAATAGCTCGGAGCAGCTGCTCAAAGAAAAAGGAAAATTGTTCTTTACCAGCTTGGCGTGCATGGCACTCGCGAGATCGCAAGCGCGGAAGCTCTCGCAGGAACTTGCCACTACCCAAGTGAGCGAAACGGTAAAGGCGGGGGAGAAATGTAGCCCGAGCTGCGAGCCGACCGCAAACTCTCGCGATAAGTTCGTCGAACCGCCAGCGGCCGAAGCGGGTTGCGCCACCCCTTTCGGCGGAGAAACCGAAGGCGACCTCGCCGTGTGAGGCGAACGATACATTGTCCCCAGTCTCCGACAGCTGGCATGAGTTAATCAAGGTGGATCGCGCGAAGTTGATTCGCGAACAGCAATATGATAGCTCAATAAAAGGCTTGCCAGAGAGCGTGAAACGGTGCGCAAAGAAAAATAATGTTTCATTTCCTGAGAAGTCCGGCTTATGGTATCGCAGTTACACGGATGCCACGGGTCACGTACGAGCAGCTTTTGATCCCGGAAAAGTATCGCCGTCAGCTACTAGAACTCACGCACGAAAACACGTGGGCAGGGCACCTCGGTCTGAAAAAGACGAAAGCTCCACTTGCGCTAGAGTACTGCTGGTCTAAATGCTGGAAAGACATTAAAGGCTTTGTGCGCTCTTGCGGCACATGCCAAAGGGTCGGCAATAGTACATATAAGTGGAAGGCGCCTATGAAGTTGGTACCAGCCATAACTGAACAGTTCCGTCGGCTGATGATCGACATTGTTCCCACTGCCAGAGTCCGAGAACGGCTGTAGATACATTCCAACCGCCCTGTGTGTCGAGACTAAGTTCCCGGAAGCAGTGGCACTAAAAGAACTCAATTCTTCTCAAGTCGTTGATGGGCTCCTTTCAATATTCGCTCGTGTCGGATTTCCTGCTGAACTTCAGTGCGACAACGGTAGCGTCTTCACTATTTGCCTAACCTCGACTTTTTTTGAAAGGTGCGGAATCAAGGTGGTGCATAGCTCTATCACCCGCAATCCAACCCAGTGGAGCGAATGCACTCCGTGTTAAAGCGAATATTTAGAGCCCTCTGCTTTGAGAGAAAACCAGATCGGGAAGCATGCGTACCTGCCGCTATGTTCGCTTTGAGGCCTGCTCCACACGAGAGTACGGGGTTTAGCCCTGCGGAACTGGTGTACGGCCGAAGTCTCAGAACCCCCCTGCGAATGCTGTGTGAGTCTTGAGAAGGTCACAGTGAAGATCCAAACGTGGTCGAGTACGTTCTTTACTTACTGCAGAGGCTCGGGAAAACTAAAAACCTTGTCGAGAGCCACATGAAGGCTGCACAAGCATTGTCGAAGGCGTACTAAGAAAAGTCGGCGAGGAAGCGTACGCTCGAAGTGAGTATCCCAGTGATGCTGCTGCGCCCTTCAAAAAAAAAAAGCTAGAAATTCATTGGGAAGGGCTAGTGAAAGTAGTGTCGAAGCTTTCTGACACAAACTACGAAGAAAAACTAGGCAAACGGCAGAACAAAATCAATCACAGCAATTTCATGAAACCGAACATTCAGCGTCATGCTGTGGTGAACATAGCTTTGAATGCCCAGGGCGAGGAAGGCGCAGATAGTTTGACCTCTGCGGACCTGTAGGAGCTCCTGCGGGAGCAAGTGAGGTTAGAGCCCTTTCTAAGCGAAGCGCAAAAGGACGACTTGGACAAGATAATTTTCGAGTTTGAGGATGTTTTCTCTGATCGGCCGGGAAAGACTACAATAATCGAGCATAACATTAGGTTAACGCGGGACGAGCCGATTCGTAGCAAGCCGTACCGATGTTCTGCCGTACAGAAACAGATTATGGCGGACGAGATTAAGGGCATGTGTTACCTTGGGGTGATTGCCCCGAGTGAGAGCGATTGCACCTCCCCTCTAATACTAGTTCAAGTACCCGGAAAGGACCCCAGGCCGTGCGTCAATTACCGGCGCCTAACGCGATAACCCGAGACCAGGCATATATCCGATTCCGAACCTCGAGGAGAGCGTGGAGACCGTATCAAAGGCGAATTACATTTCCACGCTAGACCCAGTTCGAGGCTGTTGGCAAGTGCCCCTTTCGGAGCGTGTGAGTAGATACGCTGCGTTCGTTTGCCCGTTCGGAACATTCCGTGCCGTCAAGTTGATCTTCGGTCTTAAAAATGCGCCGTATTGCTTCTCTAAACTAATGGATCACATACTTCGTGGCCTGTCTGAGTACGCGATCCCTTACCTCGATGATATCGCCATCTGTTCTAACACATGGGAGGAGCATGTAGAGCACTTACGAGTCGTGCTGAGTAGGCTCAAAGAAACCGGCCTAAAAGTCTAGGTTGCGCTGAAGTGACGTACCTATAGGGCATGTGGTGGGACGCGGCCGACGCAGACCGCCGGAAATCAAATGCGGTCGTGAACTATCGCCGACCAACCGCTAAGTCCGAGATAAGGGCTTTTTTTAGGTTTGGCTGGGTATTACCAGCATTATGTGAAAGATTACTCTACACTTGCTAGTCCTTTCATTGATGCTCTTAAAAAGACGGAGCCAGTGGAGGTGGAATGGGACGCAAAGAAGGAGAACGCGTTTCAAACACTGAAACGAGCCTTGAACGAGGAGCCAGTTCTAATGGACCCTGACTTTTGAAAGGGTTTCGTGATTCAGTGGAGATGCGAGCGATCGTGGTATGGGAGCTGCACTATACCAAAAGGATGCGAACGGCCGGGAATGACCAGTTTTCTACTTAAGCCGCAAGCTAACTTGCAGAGAAGAGGCGTACAGTACATCCGAAAAGTAATGTGGCTGCGTCGTGTGGGCAGTGGAGAAGTGGGCGTGCTATGCAGCCGGTTCCCAGTTTGTTGTGGAAACTGATAATTGCCCGCTGACCTGGCTAAATAACATGTAATCTAAAAACGGACGTTTACTTAGGTAGAGTATGATATTCCAGCAACACAATCGTGTCGTTCGCTATAAGAAAAGAAAGTTGAACGCTAACGCAGACGCACTAAGCCGTGCGTTCTAAGTAATGCTGCCTTCGTCCTCCCCGTGTCTTTCTTTTCGTCTCTTCCTGAACAGCTTTTAGCTTAGCAGGTAGAGGGGAGCAAAATTATTGCCCTCATTTGCTGCCTCAGTTGATTATTTCCGCACCGCGTGATTTCAAGTAATCAACCTAGTTTTGATCATTTCATGTGGTGTGTTATCTTTGACACATAGTTTGAGTTCTTATTTTAAGAGTTTTGCGTCCCGCCTGCGCCTGTTGGTGTGGTGTCCAAATTGGGGATAGACACTTAGCTAGGAGAGTTTATCACGTTATTTGGAGTTTGGTGTTCTGACGGAGGACAGAGGATGCTTGCTTGCGCTGGGTGTTGCGTGTGGTCGGTCGGTCCTTTGCAAGCCGCAGAACGATGAGCGACTGGTGCTGAGAAACGAGACTGGAAGAGCTGGGCGAAGCTGGTCGAGACACCTGGGCAGCACGGCGATGTACCTGTGATGCGACCGGGAAGGTGGTACCTGTTTGTGGAAAGGAGCGTGGAGGAACCACCCTTTTCCCGGAGCACTGGAGATGAACCTGGATGAGCCTGGCGAACGAGCGCGCCCGGCATCCGAACAACGTGGAAGCAGCTCGTCTTCCTGGCGCATAGCCTGGCGGCGGGGGTGCTGTTGTGCTAGAGCGCCCAGCCCAAATTCGTTGCACGGAGCGACGCACCAACAGCGGAGCCGATTCACGCCTCGTTCAAACCAGATCAAACCGCCCGCGGCCGACAGGCAAAAATTTGCTCCGCCGCAAAGTTGCCTCTTCCTTTTGCTTCGCAGCGGCTCCGCCGAACCACACATCGGGTGAACTACCGGTAACCGACATGCCGCTGCTAGCCTGAAGGCGGCTTCGCGGAGACGGCCACCGCGTCGTCGCCCTCCCTTTCCCCATCGTGGTGGCTCGGCTGACGCAACCGCTTCGCCTCCATTAGTCGGATTTCGAACTTCGGGCAGCGAGAGTCCTGATTAGAGCGATTCAAACTTATCGGGGCCACAGCGGACTTCCGGAGGTATAAAAACCCGCCCGGAGGCACTTATCGTCGGCGTTCTTCGGCGGCACTTTTCGGAGGCACAGAGTGGAGAGGTGCTGTCGCCTTTGGGCGAGCCATGTAACGCTGTTGTTAGCCCTGTATATACTCTATATAAATGGTGCTTCAACTTTCCGTCGGCTCGAGAACTTCATCGCTCTGCTCTGCGCCGCGTCGATAGCGCACGGAGCAAGGCAGCGTCGCTACACCCGTGACTGCGCTGGGAAGGCCAGTCGTAGCAGGATATACCATTGAAAGGCACATGGGGGTTTTAAAACACAGGCGCTGGGGAGGAATATAAACTAAGAGAAGCTTGAGCCATCCAGCGAACTGGGTTAGCATTAGAAAAAAAAATGTGTATATGGATGCAGTAATCGCTACACTAAATCTAAGAGAGTATAAAAGCGGGGTGTAAAGGATCGCTGGACACGTGTGTGGACAAACAATGGCGAATTGGGGCATAAAAATAGGCTTCGCGCTTACTTGTTCAAGTTAATTTTGAATGGTATGATTTGTTTGTTTATTTGTGGTGCCTGGGTCGTACATGAAAATGTACCTAATTAGGGCACCAGCTCCAGCATGCTTTTGGTTGCTTTTATGCCGCTATCACTGGGCACTTTCAATCGCGATTGAGTCGATCCAGATCGAGCTCAATCCGGATAGGGCGCTGCTACACGGCAGTTTCAATCGCCATAGAGCCCGATCCCGCTCGAACTCAATCCTGGTGTTTCAAGCGCGATTGAGAGTTATAAGTGCGATCGGACGAAAGCGGTGATGCTCTCGTCCCCGCTGAGTAATTGTACCGGAGGTGTTAGCTTCAACTAAAGCCACAATTTCACTTTACCCAAGTAAGCGTGCAGTAACATTTATATAGTTCCGCATAACTACGACCGCGCAAATTTACCAGACGCCGGCCGCGAAGTACATTTTTAGCGCCATCTGGAGTACGTGAGTGCAACCAGTGCAACTACAACTTCTCGATCGGGACGGAAACGTGCCGTGGAGCAGCGGCGGCGCGTCGAGCACGCTCGAAAAGTCAATCGCGCTTCGCTTCAATCCGGATTGAAAGTGCCCGTGTGACAGGGGTATTACTCCCAGAAAACACCGGGCATGGCTTGGCCTCACCAAGGCACCCCATTTCGGGAGTACACAGCGTGTGTTGCGGCATATGATAGGGGACTACAGCACAGCTTGCACTCGGACACAAGGGAGGACTAGACACATACGAGCGGTGGTTCTCCCTTGTGTCCGTGCGCAAGCTGCGCTGTAGTCCCCTCTCATGTTCAACCAACAAGCCCAAATAGCCACTTTACGGCATTTCATTACGGCAAATGTTAGGGTTAGCGCGCAAAAAGAGCGCTAGTAATATTCCATGTAAGATATCAAGTGCTGTCTCAAAACGTGTGACAGCACCGCGTTTACTTTGGAACGAAGACTAACACCTTTCAATCCAGGCAAAAAAAAAAAAATCACGCTGCCCATCAGTGCGTCCAAATGAAAGAAAAGTTTTGGTTTCTTTGTTTCACTTCTGACGAACGATTGGGCGCTGAGGGGAGGATGGAAATTGTAAGCATAAGCAGTTCGCAGGTGTTTTTTTGGACGAAAAATAAGTTTAGTCTTTGTGGGTCAGAAGATGACTGCGAGCATGAGCTGGTTTTATAAGGAGATAGAAACAAGGCTTGCCTTTTCACCCTGTTACCTCTTGAAATTGTTATCACGGGGTGAAATATCTTCGCGCGTTTTGATGGGTCAACTTAATGGGTGTGAACAGGAGCGAGTCAAGATAGGATCGTTATACAAACGAAGGGAAAGAAAGACAAGGACACGAAGCCGGCACCCAGCACACCTGTCAATACAGAAATTTTCAACTTTGTCGCCTGCTCTGCTTCAAAACAACCATCACATATTTTATAGAGGGTTCCCACACTGCAGCTTATCACTGATTTATGTGATACCGAACGCATAATACTTATCGCTGATTCATGTGAACAAGGAGGGAAAATACTGCCATATGGTCTCTGGCCAGCTGCTCTTAATTCACGAAAGTAAGAGAAGTCATAGCAATATCCCCGGCGCGACCTCCGGAGCTCTGCGCCGCCCTCAATTCGTGAATTTTTGAGTACAGTGTGTTGCAACAATAAATGAGCCATCATTAAGAAATCCGGGATCAGCTTGCTTCATTAGGTTTAAACTTGACACGAAGGCGGCATTTTCTAGTCCATTTTTTACGCGCAAGCGAGCGTGGGCTCTCTGTGAAATCGCCGCGACCTCGTCAGAAGCTTCCGGTATTCACCAATTTATACCTCGTTTGGTCGAAGGTTGATGTGCAGTAAATGTATGGAACGACGCGGATATGCCGCGGCCCGACGTTAGGCGGACGTTAACACTGCGCTTTGAGTTTTAACGTCGTTAACTGGCACCCACTGTACTTACAATGAGTATAACGTTGCTTGGAATGTCTAAGAAGGAACCTAAGGTTACCTGACATTAGGCCTAGGCATAGGAAGCTATGCCCGACCTAGGAAGGTATGCCCGACCTAGCTATGCCCGACCTAGGCCTAGGAAATCGGGCATAGGAAGCTATGCCCGACTTCATGCATTGAGGTCTAACTCCATCCATCGGTATCAATTGGGAAGAGTACTTCGTGTAATCGTAGTAATTTGTGCGTTCCAGTTTATGTCGTAACACCTTAATGCCTGATGTTAGGTCTAAACTCCTGCGCTCCCGCACGTACCTATGGAGCTTCTGCCAGTAAAGATCAAAGTGATACATACCTACAGAGTGACACGCACCCACAACAGGAGATATTAAGCTCATTACAAGCATAAATGTGCTAAAGTCGAGGGTTTGACGGAAACCCGTCTGGTCGGGAAACATGTTGGAGTAGAAGCGGAGACACCGACCAAAAGAAACTTAAAAACTTAAAACAACAACAAGACGTTTCGGCTTCGTTACTGAAGCCTTGTTTACAATGAGGCGAATAAAAGTTCATGCACGCTTATTTTTCTTGAGCACGTGACGTAGGCAGCGAGTAGGTTGAAGTCCAGATGTCAATGAAATGCGGCAACGCGGGTTGTGAGGGAAACATAACGGCGAATTTCGGTGATAACGGGTTGGCCATACGCCCGGCGAAGGTTGATGAAGTCGAGGGTTTGACGGAAACCCGTCTGGTCGGGAAACATGTTGGAGTAGAAGCGGAGACACCGACCAAAAGAAACTTAAAAACTTTAAAACAACAACAAGACGTTTCGGCTTCGTTACTGAAGCCTTGTTCACAATGAGGCGAATAAAAGTTCATGCACGCTTATTTTTTTTTTGAGCATGTGACAAGGCTTGTGAACAAGGCTTCAGTAACGAAGCCGAAACGTCTTGTTGTTGTTTTAAGGTTTTTAAGTTTCTTTTGGTCGGTGTCTCCTCTTCTACTCCAACATGTTTCCCGACCAGACAAGTTTCCGTCAAACCCTCGACTTCCTCAACCTTCGCCGGGCGTATGGCCAACCCGTTATCACCGAAATTTGCCGTTATGTTTCCCTCACAACCCGCGTTGCCGCATTTCATGGACATCTGGACTTCAACCTACTCGCTGCCTACGTCAGGTGCTCAAGAAAAATAAGCGCGCATGAACTTTTATTCGCCTCATTGTGAACATGCGTGCATGTTCACGTGCATGTTGTTTGTGTATAAATTCTTCTTGTACGGCATTTTCGAGGCGGACAAGATGGTCGGTTGTTGGCAACGCCTTTTTAAAACCACACTGGTGAATATCAAGTAGTTCATTTGATTGCAGGACAAAACCTAACCTGGTATTCACGACATGCTCAAAAGCATTCGCTAGGCAGCTCGTAAGGATTATTCGTCTATAACTACTAGGGGAGATTAGCGGCTTCCGGGGTTTTAGTAAGGCTACAATAAATGCTTTTTTCCAGGCTGCCGGCATCCTTCCCGATACCCACATTTTGTTAAAAAACATTAGAAGTGCTTCTACAGAAGGACCCGAAAAATGTGCGAGCATTTCATAATGTATATGATCTGCGCCGGGTGCAGTCTGCTTACCGGCCGATAGAGCTCTCTTCAATTATTGGAGCGTTATTAAACTATTACAAGGTTCGTTTATGCCACCGTGTTTCGGAAGTTTTTGTTTCTCTGCAGTGTGCTTGTATTTTAAAATGCTTCTGTATAATGCACAGAACTGGAAACGCTGGAGAAATGTTCACCCAGTATATCCGCCTGCTCTTCCAGAGTACTTTCTACACTAGGCGCTGTTAGAAGAGGATCTGTAAAAAGGGAGTACGTGCCACTGAGTTTCCGAACTTGCTCCCACATTTTTTTATGTGACCGATCTGTTTATATACGAGACATAATTTTTCCATGAAGCTTTCTCGGCACTCCGCCGAATGTATCAGGCTTTATCTCGTTTCCTTTTAAACTCTAATAAATTTTCTTGCGTTGGATACCTTCGCAAGACTCCCCATGCTTTGTTTTGCTGCTTTTTGGCTTCCTTACACTCTTGTGTCCACCATACTTTGTTGTTTTGTTTCACCATTCCCGAGGACTGTGGAATAGCTAAGCGTGCTGCCTTGAGAATGCAAGATGTAAACCTTTCATTCAATTCATCGATGCTCAGTATGTCTGAAAAAACTTGGGTCCCCTGTATGCATTGGCTTACTACAAATAAGTTGTCATCTAGTCTTCTGTCCTTTCGAAACCGATTTTGAAGTTGCCCTAGCACTCTATTTTCTTCTGCCCAAAGCTCTAGTTCAAATTTCACTGCCTGCATTCTCAACATATATAGCACGGACGTGACGGTGACTGGCCTATACGAGCTCGATTTAGACCTGTCTCCTTTGCCCTTATAGATTAAGCTCTTCCTGCTAGTAGGCCATGTGTCCGGTATTTCCTTCTTTTCTATCACTGTGCTCATCGGTCGTAGTAGCCTTCCCTTGCTCTTTGATCTTATCTGGTTGATCAACTCCTTCGGTATCCCATCCGTGCCTACTGTAGTAATTTTGGGGACCTTTCCCTCTGCTTTTTTTTACTTGAGCTTGTCCCCTCCTACCTCCAGACCTTTCGGGCTCCTCGTCGTTACATCACTGTGGCACTGCGGGCCCGCTCCATCAATCTTACAGAACTTCTCGGTGATAATTTGATAAAGTTATGCCAATGCCTGCTCTCCCTTGAGCACCTGCCCCGCTTCATTATCTATAGTACCACCTTCTGTATGTCCCGTGCGTTTCCCTAATGCCCGCACATGGTTCCAAAACTGCTTCGGCGCGTCTCTGCCCTTCCTTCGTATTTGCGCCACCCATCGCTCGCTGTCGCTCTTTATCTTCGCCTGCACCAACAGTTGCACTTCCACTTTTCTTTGCTTATATTGCTCCCATTTTATGTCCCCCTCTTCCTGCTCCCTCCCTGCCCTCTTGGCCTGCCTGTGTTCTCTAGACGCCTGTTTACGCCTCTCTATAGCCTCCTTGATGTCTGCCTTCCACCAGCTTTTGGGCGTTTTCTTTCCTTTCCATTGATTGGCCCTTTCTGCCGTGACTATTTTTTCCTGCATACTTTTAATGAGCCTCTCAGATTACCATATTTCTCCAGGATTTCTTTCTATGTCGGCCACTGTACTTTTGCCTATAGCCGCAATTTGTTTAAGGTTTAAGTTCGTGTACTGCCCCGGTTGGGCCGGTTTCCCACCTCCCGGTTTTCCAAAATTCAGCCGTATAGGCTTGTGGTCACTGCCCAGACTGTGACCCCCTTCCTCACTTATGCTCATTCCATCCAATCACGCATAAAGCCCCTCCGAGAGGAGGCAGTATTCCATAATCGACTGTCTCCTGCCACACTCCCACGTGAATTGACCCTCGCGTTTTCGTTCCATATTTACTACGATCAGTTTCTCTTACTTACACATATCCAACATTACATGTCCGCTGTTGTCTGTGTACCCGTCTAGAACTTCAATATGGGCGTTCATGTCCCCTACCGGTAGTATTTCCCCGGATCGTCTCAAATCCTGAATGTCCATTTTTTGGCACGCCGTCCGTTTTGTTCCTTACTCTCCTTACCCGTCCACAGGTACACAGCTACGAGGAGGCAGAGACACTAGCCAGGCATGAGCTGGCACGTGGTGCTGCAAGAGGAAAGTTGAAAGGCCACGTAATACTAACTCCCCTGGGTAGCAGAGTTGCGCGTCTATCTTCCACCTTGAGGCCTGAATTCATGCGGTGAAGGCACCCGTCGAGGTACGGACACACTAGCGGCGCCGTGCCGTGCCGCGCGCAGCTGGAAGACGTCAGCAGCCGCTGGAAACCTGTTATCGCTGAGAACGGCACGTTTTCCTTGCCGCAGAGGATATGGATCCGACACCAGTTTCTGCCGTGGGGCAGAGCGCGAAGGCCAATGAGCGATGACGGTTGTGATGACGCTACGCTTACGAGTCGCGCCGGCCTGGTCCCACTTCCCCACCGCCACTTCCGAGAGCACGCGCCTTCACGACGAGAATGCATTTCGCCTCAAAAAGCGAGGGGGGTGGGGAGATGTTGCTCGAGAGAGCGCGCGCAGGGCTAGTTAAACACCTGATCACTGGCACGGCGAGTTAGTGTTGCTATAGTGGCTACCATAGTGTGGTGTGGCTATGGTAGCTTCTATATGATGGCTACCATAGTCACCATAGTGTGGCCTTCACCGGTGGCGCGATGCCACGCCGCTGCGACCGATGGCACGCCGGTACGGCAACTCTCCGCTACTGTGCACGTAGGTTCATGCGTGTAGGAGCCGCCTCCGGACTGCCGCGCCCGTGACGGCTGCGAGGAGGAGTCGGCGCGCGAGTTGGGCAGCAGTGGCGGGGCAGTAAGGCTGCGGGAATAGTCGGCACCTTACCAGCTGAGCAGCCGCCGCCGCCGCCACCGCAATCGTCGCTGCTCACTTGAGCATAACTAGAGAGCTTTAGCATAGCGGCTAGCGGAGGCTCACGCTACGGCCGTGGGTTACCGGGACCCGACTGAGTATGCGTGCGAGGGGAGGGCGAGGAGGTCGCACCTTAGCGGAACAAATGCTGGGGCATGGTGAGAGCGGGCCTGCGGAACTAATCCACCCTACCGGAACGAATGCGCAAGTGCACAGTCGAGTCCCGGTACCCGCCGCCGTAGCGTAGCGGTCGCTACCCGCTATCCTATAATTCTCCACGACTGAAATAAGGGTCTTTTGTGAAACACTAGAAATTTTTAGCATAGTGGCTACCGGAGGCTCACGCTACGGCGGCGGGTTACCGGGACCCGACTACGTAGGCACGCGCGGGGAGGGCGAGGAGGGTACCCCTCAGCGGAGCAATGCGCGGGCATGGCGAAGGCCGGCTCGCGGAACTAATCCACCCTATCGGTACGAATGTACACCTTTCAGGTCGGTCCCTGCCACCCGGCACCGTAGCGTTGGCGGATGATAGCAGCTATGCTAAAATTCACTATTGAAAGCGGGCTTTCCTGTCGTAAGCGGAGGCTGCGGCATTTGGCAATCAGACGCACAACTCTGCCGCTTCGTGATATACAGCAACTCTAATTAATACTACTTTACGCTGCCTTCTCTGAGGAGACGGTGCAAACCAGTAAGTAATGTGCTAAAACGTAGAAATAGGAAAGCTATGAAACCGCTCATACTGAATAGCGTGCCCCATTGGGACTTTCTAGATACGCAGTTCGGATTCAGTTTCGTTGCGCGTGATCGATTGTCGTACACCAACGCCTTTACTACTATCAGGAACGTTGGAGATGGTACCAAATATTAGCGTGACGTGGACGTTTTTGCATGGACGTTCCGCGAACACCAGCATGTGATGACGATGCAAGTGTGTGGAACGTTGTTGCGGGGACTCGTGACCCGCCTCTCTACCAGGTGCACCGGCATGCGTGCCTTTTCATATAACGGACACACTTGCGGCCATGCTTGTACAGTGGAAACGGATGACAACGTCGATGTGTTTACCGCCTATATACCACCGCGTGCCTCTCCCTGCGTTGTCTAAAGGTTTATGGTTACAAACTTTGCGTGCATCACTCGTGATGATAACACGTACAGGAGTACTAAGCCAATCAAGTATTTTGGAACTGGAATACATTCTCAGAACATGGTGCAGTAATGCCGACGCGGGGTTCAATACACAAATTCTTTCGACCTTTAAACACAATGGTCTTTCTTGCGCTACCCAAACTGGAAAATTTTTCTCGGTTTGCCTGTCCGTCCTTCCATCCGTCCGTACGTGCCTTGATTGAGCCTTCCGACCAAAAGTTGACACAATTCGCCAAAAACAATTATATGAGGCAGAACCCTTCAATACTCCTGAAACTGCTGGCATTGGTCATACATGTACCCATTTCAGCGCAGAGAAAACCTCACGCACATGTGAGGGAATACGTAGGTACTTTAAGGGGCCATGCAGGCAGGATTAAAGTTTTTTCTATTCGAAAGATTTGGTGTTTAATAGTGCCGCCGGCACGTGTCCGGCTGCAAATGATGGTTTATTCAATGAGAAATCAATGAATTTCAGATTATTTTTTTTTATTTTCCGCCAAATCGTGTGTTTTCTGAGGTCTGCGATGACGTAACAATGACACGTTTTCAAGAGAACGTTAGAGCACTGTTTACTCTACAGCAGACTGCGGAACGCCTTTTTTACCGTTAGTCATCCTAGATGGCCCCACCATACTGCGCAGGACCGCTGTCTGCCTTAGCTTTGTTTCTGGCCGTATGTGCACCTGGCTTGTTTTTGTTACGGTAGGTAGTAATCGTTCCGTGAAACATGGGGCATGCTCGACAAACAGGGTCACGTAAGACAATCTCGCTTACGCCAATCGGCCTGTGCCGTACGAGAAAACCCTACGGCGCCAGTCTGCTGTGCAGCTATAACAAGCATAGTGCGCGCCGTAGCAACAACAGTACGCGTTAGTACTTTATGTTTACGAGTACTTTCGTAACTTCCATTGTTTACCCCAGCATTCTTAGTGCTATAAAATGAATATGCATTACATTTAAGCGAAAATAGCTCGTCCTGTAAGCGTAAGGCCCTGTCTAACTTTCGTTTGTTTTTGCCAGTCTCAGGCATTCGCACAGCTGGGTATATTGCATCCTAGGTTCTAGTGCGTGAAATGAGCTAGCGAGTCGCATGGCTATTCTATGTTTTTTCTAATATACCTTCATTCAGCTAAGTTTGTGTTAGAAGTGGTATCAGTATGATTCTAACGAGGTAATCTTTCGAATGAACCAAGCTAGTGTTTTGTCTGCATGGTCCCTGTAACCGGTAATCTCTACGTTGTTTCAGTTAGGAATGCATGCTCTGCTGGTTTTCACGATAGCTATCGAGACAAAACACGACGGGTTAAAAATGGTGCAGAAAGGCTCCAGTACATACCATATGAAAGCACGCCCAAGAAGTATAGAACTCCGGCTCTTGCTATTCCTGGCAGAAGAAGAAAGAAAAGATAAAAAATCACGATGTCCAAACAGACGGGGCGCGAGCAGTGCCAAGGCGGGGAAATGGAATACTATTGAACAAAAACCACTCAATTCACCCAGAGAAGAGCGAGAGGGAGGAGAAGAACGCTAGGGACTGGAGCGCAGAGCGTAAAAGGAGTTACGTGGCAGGGGTAGCCACCGACTATCGTCTTTTGACGATATTTGCACTGAAGCAAGCAGATACGCAGCCAGTTTTTGTTGCGTGAGCTACAGTGGCCGAGGTTGAGCAGTCCCGCGTGGCGCATGTGCGAGGAGCAGTCACGTCACACGGCGCGCAGAACGTTGCTCGCTGCCCGGCGGCTCTCACACACCCCACGCCCCCAGCGTCTTCGCCGACCTCCGTTCCACACGTGGCGGCCCGGTCCACTTGATGATCATGCGAGGGGTGGCCGGGTACGGCACCGATGCCTCGTGCGGCACAGCAACACCGGCGGGCGCCTCTGAAACCAGCTTAGCTCTAGGGCGATAGGTGACGGTGCGCCAGAGCCGCTTGATAAATATACATGTGTCATATAATGCCTATACCGTGTGGGTGTCATTGAAGCAGGAGTAAGCATAATAATCAAGATATTCTAGACAACCAGAAAGCTAAGACTAACCAGCTGAGCCTTAGCTCAGGCTACGTATATCCTGGCGTAGCCGAGCTAAGCCACTGCTAATTTTTTTAACTGCCTCAAAATTGGATGAGGTGCTCTAGCCTGTTTTTTTCCTGTCATTGCAACTTGTCTTTACTTTCCCCCTCCACAATATTTTATTTGTTTTTATGCTGTACTTTTAAACCTCATTATTCATTCCGATTGGAATAGCGACCCAGGATGCTAGTGGCAGTGATGTACACGTTCCTTTAAAATAGGAACGGAAGCTCGTTCCTCGTTCCTTCCTAATTTTGAAACGAGTTCCCGTTACAAGTTCTTTTACTGCGAAAGAAACGCGTTCCAGTTCCACTTCCAACATTGGGACGTGTCGTTGCATTAACGTTACATTTCATTTTTAAAAATTAAAATACGGTTTTGGGTAATCCTGAGGCGAAATAAAGTGAGAAAACTAAAACTCACGTAGAACTACGTATAATATACGAATATGAACACCGCCGGCAGTAGATTAACTCCTGCTGCCGGCTCCTGCCGGCAGCAGGATATGAAAAGAATCCAAAGAAACACTCTTACACGAATTTTTTTCAGGGAGCCCCGGACAAACTCCAAACATGTCTAACTGCACCCACCGATATACAAAGTTCACATAAAAACACATAAATGCTTAACTGATCTCAGCTAAACATATCTAACTCCCGAGGGGCTCCTCGTTTACTCTCGTTAGATCAACTGACCGGACTCAAGCTTCCCTATATCGATTTTCTAGCTCTAGCTCTGACTCTCCAAGATCACCAAACACTTCGGTTTTATTACACAAAAACCATGTCTCGAGAACCTAGTAACTACCAAACACTGGGCCGCTGGTTGGCCAGGTAAACAAAACCCAAAGATTTGTACACGAACAATTACGTGATCCATACTCTTACTCCCACTCCCAGGTATTCATCAAAGCACAAGTATAACACAGGTTGAAACCGACCAACTAAAGCAACTCTGAACGCTGGCCGTCTACCTTCGGGCGGCCTCTCTCAGGTATTGTCCATACGGCGCGCGACGAAATTTGGCCCAACCATGACGAAATTCCTGTCCAGCGTAATTGCCACCAGCGTAATTGCCACCAGCGTAATTGCCACCAATGCTTGTCACGGAAACAGCAGCAGCTTAATTGACGCATTCATAAAAAATTACGCCCACCTCCCCTCGCGGGAACCCTGGTGTGATGCAACGCATCTCATGCGGGATTCCATTGGCGTTTTCCATCACATTGATTACGCTTATAGCAGGGATTCTCACGCGAAGGGGAGGTGGGCGGACGACCGTCGACTGAGACCACCGGAGCGCGGCATGCCGCTTTATATTCACAGCGCCCGAAGGAGAGGAGAGCGCGGAGAGAGAGAGTACTGCACATGCGCAGCGCGCGTAGCACCGAGCGCAGCGCCGCCCACCAGCGCCTAGCAACGGAGTGAGAGCACGCTGCGCTAACCCGCAGCTGTTTGGGAGACAGTGTTCGCTATCGGAGAGAGGAGAGGAGGAGAGGCGCAGCTGTGCGGACAACGCCGGCCAGACGCAGGAAGGACAGAAGGGCGAGCATGAGATGCGTTGCATCTAAAACAAGGCATGCAAAGCACACCGTCAACAATCCTAAGCACTGAAACAGGGATCACAGCCCCATGAGATTTTTCACCGGCGAACAAGGCATACCTAGTCTCAAAAGCAATAAAATATTTACTTATCGCTTGCCTGATAACGCCTGGAGCACTGCAAGATTTTTTAAAAGGAAGGAAGCTCACAATAACACGTACGACTTTAAGGTACCGATGCTGTACGCAACCTTCACGACCATCACGATGGTTTAAACCCACGATTGCAGCCTATTTGCTCCTTCGCTGCCGCAACGAACCCTACTCCATCATTGTTGCTGTAAGTGGGAGCTTCCTTCATTTTTTTTGAAGTGATAATCATTGGAATTCACCTTAAAGGGGCGTACGCTATGACGTGTCTTATTCGTTCCGAAGAAATGTTGCCAGGATTACGGCGAACTCTGGATTAGGTTTTTTAGCCAATCTTTGCCAACCTCTCTTAGTGGGTATGCTCGGCATTTTTGTCCAATCTCCCCAAGTGGCTATGCTCCCCATGTTCTTTGTACTTTAATCTTCGGACACGAAAAATAGCGATTTGCTAAACAGCTTCGCTGTTAGAAACACCTACTTGAAAGGAACTGGACGAACGCCCTTGCCCTAATAATTGCAAACACCGATTACGGCAGCTTTGCAAAAATTCTTAAATGGCATTACTTTTTCCTCTTTCCAATCCAGTACATCGGTCACTAGGAAGTTGAGCAGGCTAGAGAGCACCGACTAATGAATAAAACATACAAAATAAAAGACGTTTTGGCTTCCGCATGGGGTCCTTGTTCACGAATACCATCTTGTGAAAAAGGCTGCCATAGGGAAGCTGAAACATACTTTTTTTTTATGTTTTAGCCATTCGTTGGTGCTTTCTAGCTTTTTGAATACATCCTGTCGACTAAACGGGCTTCAGTCAAACCTTCGACTTCATCCTCGGAGTTGTGCAGGCTATGGATTACCGGGTACTGACGAAAGCAAATTGAGAAGAAATACAAGCTGTATACCATCGAAAAACGGGAGATTTAAACAAGTTGTGGGAATGCGATTTGTTTGGCAATAACATAAATAGCAAAAATATATTGCGAAAGAAGAGCACTAGAACCTGGTTTTCGATGCAAATTGTATCAGGCGAAAGGACATTGCTTGGAAAAACTGAACGAGCAATCGAACCAGAAATCTGGCTTTAACCGCCCAGATGGCCTGAAAGAAAATGGTAATTTACCATGGGGGCTCATTTCACCTAGATATTTCATTATTTTTCGGAGTAGTTGCAAATGACAGTGATGACTGGCCTTCTCAATAGGTCATTTTAAACCGCTCAGAACTGCTCAAAGAGCAACTTTGTAATTTTTCTTTACTTTTATATGATTCTACGGCAGCTCCAAACCGGATCCATCCTCGCGCCGGCAACGCGGCACGTGTTACATGCAGGACTTTATTTGAGTGATCTGTGCAACATGTGTAAAGTGGGTCAGGCAGACTAGTGGCACACCGTCTCGGACTGTGTCCGGTTTCCAGATGAAACGAAGTCAAGGACTTATCCACCGAAACTCCAAGGAGGAGTGTGCAGTAAGGACGAGGACATTCAGCTTTGGACCGTCCAGCAGGCTCGAGGTGCGCTCGAAAAACACAGACCAGGCGACCCGACAACGGGATGTGTTGGCGCTGTGCAGAGTAACAGCAAACCCTAGGTCGACGCCAGGCCCGCATCGCGGCGCGTAAATACCGTCGTTTTACAGGCATCAATAAAGTTATACCTAACCTAACCTTACTTATATAATTCTTACTGCGAGACCAGTCCTCGATTGCCCACTCGCGGCTCCCAGCTGCGGTATTCCGTTCAGTCTACTTTCCAACTCGGGCGTGGCCTTCGGGGCCTCTCCCCCCCAACGGACGTGGTTGCCACCACAGCTGCTCCTGGCTGAGCAGGCGGTGTGGTGACGGGTTGGGCTGCCCGGGGCAACCAGAGGGGGGGGGGGGGGGCGGCAGGGGCAAGGCTAGGTCGAACTCGCGGTACTGGTACCCCACCGAAAGCAGACGCCGCTCTGCCCCCAGGAAGCTGCATCGACGTACCCCCCCAGGGGAGAGAGGCGAACCTCTTTCGCGCCTCTCGGAAGGTGATGTTTTCCCTGACCGTCACACTGATGATTTGCTTTTCTTGTTTCAATTTATCGCATTTCCGTGAGTATGCAGCGGGAGGACCCTGGCAGTTTGCACAGGTGAAATTCTCAGTGTTGCAGTTCTCGGATGGGTGGTCGTGCTGGGCGCATTTTGCACAGGTAAGTCTACCACGGCAGAAGTTTGTGCCGTGCCCGAACCATTGGCCCTTGAGACAGCGCCTTGGGTTCGGGATGTAAGGCCGGAATGGGCATCGGACAAAACCTGCGTTGACAAATTCGGGGAGGGTCGACCTGTGGAAGGTTAAGATGAGGTGCTTCGTGGGCAGTTGTTTGCCACCTCTACGTATGAATATACGCCTGACACCAGTTACGCCCTGAACACGAAGGCCCTCCAGCACGTCAGCTTCAGTTTCATTCAGTAGGTCATATTCGAACATCACGCCCTGGGAGCTGTTTAGGCTGTGGTGGGGCGTGACTCGGATGGCCAGACCGGCGATGCGGGTTTGTGCAAGAAGTTTATTAGCTTCACAATGGCCCCTGACCTCAACAAAGATTCCACCTGTTCTTTGTTTTTTGCCTTTATATGATTCGCCGATGGCACCTTAAAGAAATTTGGAGACGAGAAATACTGACTCTGAAGCAAGAGGGTTCAACTGGTCAACTGATTCTATCACCGAGAAGCGAGAGTAGTTGTTTGGTTTCGGAAAACTCAAGTTAGGAAGAGGTGGAAAAGAAACTTCAGTGCGGCCCCTTTTTGGGGGCCGATTATGTTTGGGTTGGTGTTTAAATAATACCATAAGGTATAGTATAAACGCAGGGGACGGGGGTAATTTCTTCACTCGGGTTACCCTGATACCGAGAGAGGTCCCGGAGCTCCCTGCCTGGTAAACAGACAGGGAGCCCATCCGCCGGAGCTTGACCTGGGCTCCGACGGCCACCGTTTGTGGTTTCTACCCTTCGCCTTGAAACTCCTAGCCACGGTAGAACACAGCATGAGTATGGGGGCTCGGGGTCCATGGTGTCGCCAATACCCTCACCAAGATTACTCAAGGTGCCCCGTGTTCACAAAGCTGGTGCAGTCGGGTCAGTGTTTGGGTGACCAAACATTCTGTTTTTGTGCAGTGCATCCGTAATTTACGCAAGGAAAGTGCTGTGCTTTTCTTTTTTGCTGCTAGCTGAAATGTAACTGATGAAGTTTACAAACGTAACATGCTGTCAAGATCCTTCTCCCTGCAACTACAATTAAGGTGCTTTCAAGTACGCAGTTTGCAAGAATTTTTCAAAGTTCAAGAAATATGAAACAGAGATATTCGAAATTTCAGTAGTAACAAAGTGTAACTTATTGCTCTCAGTTTCATGTCCCATTCTCTGCCTTAATGAGGACAATCACCAGAGCCATTAGGTACAACATTTCTTACCTGCTGGAGAAAAAGGTGCCTTTTCTCGATTTTCTCTTGGTTGCAGAACGTGAAGGCTGTGAAATACTTACTCTGTTTTCGGTGGCAAATATTACAACAAAAACGACTAGTAATGCTTAGAGCCATGCATCGGTGGAATAACTGATTGCGGTGGGCCATTTTGGTGGAAGTGATGTCGCAACAGATGCACTCGTAACGGCCGTATACAAGGGCCTTCACTTTATGGGCACTTTAAAACACAACGACCAAGTATAGTACATGTAAAATCTTTTGCTCATTACTGTGGTGGACTACCACCAGCAAATAGCCAACTAAGTTAGGCATCAGCTTTGCCTTTGACTGTGGTTGTTCACAAAGTTTCTGTAAAAGGGACCAAGCCTTAACAAGTTTTACCAAGAACTACATGGCAGTTTATACACGTTCTGCTACATCATGCAAGATGGGAGGGAGGTGAGAGAAGTGATACATTAATTTAGTGTATGACAAACAAAGTGTCATCGGTCACTAAGCCGAATTAAAAATTCAGTTCTAGCAGTTCAACCATTCCAGTGTACCTCCTAAACAAGTCGACGGGCGAAATTCAGTCTTGTGAGAAATTTTTGATCTGTGATGTTGCTTTGTTTTCGAAAATGAAAATAAAAAACTCCGGGCAAGATCAAGCACTTTACACTTGCCAAGCAAACTTTTCAGAACCATGTAGAAAATTTACGTGCTACAGTAAGCCCTAAAAACTGAAAGCCAGACTTTAATAGGCACAACCAAGCCAACTTTGAATTTAGTCCGTCGTGTCAAATAACCAGCATCTGTATAGAAGTAATGCCATTGAAAGAGTGCAGTGTAGGTTCATTTTCGCTGTTCAAATGCATTGGTTGCAATTTTTTCGCAGATACGAATCTACCTTTCGCCTTGGGACGGGAAGGTTGCGCATGACTATGTTTTTACGTCATGTATTTGTGTTTGTGACTGTGACCAGTGCTCGATACTGCTTTTCTAGTACATCCCACCTGGTAAAACACACATATTCAGCAACAATCATCAATAGCCTATTTAAGTCCACTGCAGGCGGAAGGCCTCCGCCTGTCCCATTTGACCTCCAATTGCTCCTGTCCTGAGCCGCCTGAGTCCATTCTTTGCCCCCAAATGTTCTTACTCCGTTCCTCCGAGTTACCCTGGTAATCCACTGGTTGCCATTTCATCTTATTACATGGCCAGCCGAAGTATACTACCTTTTCTTAGGTAACATGCACTAAAAATACCTCACAGTCGAGTCTTCCCTAATCTAAAGCAGCTTTTTTCTTGACCCTAAGCGTTACTCCTACAGTTCTTTTCATGGCGTAGTAAGTCAACATTAGTTGTGTTTCAGGTTCTTAAAGTAAGCCACCATGTCTCTGCCCCATATCTCATCACCGGCAGCATGCATTGGTTGTATACTATTCTTTTTTGTGGTAGTATGCACACTGCTTACGTAAATATTCTTCCACATGCCCCACTGACACGAGCGAACGCAAACATTTTGATGCTCCTGCATGAAATCTGTGGGTTTTCTACATTCTTTGCATTTTGCATTGTAGTGCGATAACACTTTATTGAGAATAGAAGTCTCATTTTCTTTTTTGTTACCTTTTTAACTGCATTTTTTATCCCAACAAATTGGATAAACCACTTCTTTCAAATGGGTAAGCAACATTGACGCACAAGAAGTGGCGCTGTCCTGCAGGCCTCGTGGATGTTGACAGGCACTGAAATGAAGTTGAACTATCAGAAAAGTAAAAGCAAGAAAGCTGTCATTCAGCCTAGCTAAGAGCTGAGTGTCACACAGAATTAGAAAGGTAGCCTTGGTTTTTGATCATCAGCAACGCATCCTGTCAAGGCAAACCAGAATTTTGCTAAATGACAGCTATTTTTTTCATGTATTTACCTACTAGACTAAATATTACGCCCATGGCATATTGATATTGTGCTATTGCTAAGGTTGCTCGCAAATATGCATCCCTTTAGTGTGTCTGGCTTTTTTATATGGCCGGTGTATTGCGGAAGAAGCTGACTTTAAAACACGTGCAATGCAAAAAATTTTGCCAAATGTGTTTGACATAACCCAAGTGAAAAATTACAGTTATGTCCAACGTAACCTTACAGAGATGCTTCAACTTACGTCTGATGCAACCTGATATTTACGGTTAAGTGATGTCTGATGTAATCTACACTAAAAACTTACTCCTGTCTGACAGAACCAGAAATTAAATTCCATTTGTTCTTCATTCATATGCACCACGTAATATTAATAATTTCGTTTCTTGTACACAATCCGTTCTGGATTATAATTCTGTCTCCGGAGGTGTTTACAAGATGCAAATCCTCTGAAAAGAATGAAGGGCATCTCGATTTATTGTTTATGTGAAAATTGTGCATTCTTCACCTTTTGCCCCTGCTGTAACACGCAAGGGCTAGCAGTGTTGTAAATTTATATATAAATACGTGAATGGAAATGGAATTTAAGTTCAATGAAAGGTCACGCAAAAAATTTACGTCTGACGGAACCAAACTACCATGACGCTTTATGTAACCTATGCAACCTTATTCATTGGTTCGTTTGATGATGTGGGATGTCCATTAAAAAACAACACATGCTACTGCATTCCGACAGACACACTGCGACCTAATTATGGGGTTTAACGTGCTGACGCTACATAGGCGGTCAGGGAGTGGAGTGCTCCGGATTAACTTTGACCGCCTGGCGATCTTTAACGTGCGCCGAAATCGCGTACACACGGGTGTTTTTACTTTTCGCCTCCATCAGAAATGCGGCCGCCGGGGCCGGAAATCGAACCCGCGACCTCGTGCTCAGAAGAAGAACGCCTTAGCCACTGAACCACCGCGGCGGGTGCCTCCCGAAATACACACCCTTAGGCACCAAAGCAGTTCTTTGCAATAGATAGCTCCAGTCTCGCCCTGTTCAGGAAACACGTAGCCACGCAGTGGTAGCCCATTATTAGATATGCATGAAAGCTTTTTGTGCATGCCTCTACAAGTCTTTGGCTGTCTGCTAAGTGTACATGGTGGACACTAAATATAAGAACTGTTGTGAAAATTGTGAAAAGGGTGTCTGAGAAGCACCATTTAACAAGCCATTTCAGTAAATATTTTGTGACTGAAAAATTTAATGGCGAGAAGTGTAACCGTATTAATGTGTCAGCATTCTTTGGCGAGTACACCTGCAAAGTCATCCCTTAATAAAAAAAAGGGAATTTCCTCCTAATAAATCCTAAGTAAGCACATAATTCGACTAATTAACATGCGTGATTATGATAGACTCGTAGCTTTAAACTAGATAAGAATAAAAAACGTGATGTAATGCACTAATTGTGTATTTAATAAAGACTTTGGAACTCTACATTTTGCTGTCGCACGGCTTATATTTCCCCTCAATAGATGTCTTTCCAACAATGCATTTGTGCTTAGTGAAGCAGACTTTACAATTTAGATCACAGTCAAAGTACAGGTCTGAAGAAACACAAACTGGAACGACGCGGCGGCTACGACCGCAGGCATGCTACAGCAGCCGAAAACCTCGTAGCGCACATGTTAACGCAAGCGGCAGTTGGGCATACGAAACATGTTCGCTCAGGCGTCGAGAACACCCTATTGCGTTAATAAAAAGTAAAAAAATTGGGCCCATCTCCCCGCGAGGGGGACTCGAGTAAATGAGTCGCATAGGGGGTGGGTGTATTGCGTTAACGTTTAGTGTTTGGGGAGTTGGTGGTTGTGAATGCGTTGTATCAGCAGCTTCTTGACGTAGTTTGAATGAGTCAAGGATATAAGGCGCGTTCGTAGCCTTTGATTCTGTGTCGGTTTTGTGGCGCAGTGGGACGAGCACCATGTACCTCGCGTTCCGCCCACAGGTAGTGAATGCGTTGTATCTGCAGTTTCTTGACGTAGTTTGAATGAGTCAAGGATATAAGGCGCGTTCGTAGCCTTTGAATCTGTGTCGGCTTTGTGGCGCAGTGGGAAGAGCACCATGTGCCTTGCGTTCCGCCCTCAGGGTCGTGGGATCGAAACCAGGCGCCGATAAGTATTATTTTTTATATAGTGTAGGGGGAGGGGTGCGGACCTGTTGTTGAGAGCGAGGAGGGTAGCGTGATGCGGGAGAGGAGGAGTGGGGGAGAGGGCGCACCTGCGCGCTGAGCTGTTGCGGACGGACGGCGGACGCTACATGTGAGTTAAAGAAATGCTCTGCATTTAAAACAACGAACACATGAAGGCACGCAGAAAATTCCTGACGATGCAACGGACGATCGCAGGTTCGGAAAGGTGGGCGGGGAGTATCGCACGGTTTCTCAGCACCTCACAATACAACGCCTGATGACGCACACGGCGCAGTTTCATCAGAGTCACCTCCAACCACCCAACCCAGCGAGGGGTTGTATGGTTGCACAGCTCAGAGAAGCTTTATGGCATAGCTACAGTGTAGCGCAGCTTCTGAATCCCACACGGTACACGACATTATTCTTCGCTCAGCGGATCAGCTAGGCTAGAGCGTGACTTCGCAATGGATGCGGGCGTGAATTCGAAAATCTTTTGCCGCCTTACAAAATCACCTCAAACGCGCGTATGTTCCCGTGAAGCAGTTGATAAGTTCGACCGGTAAATTATAAAATTTATTTGGGAAAGCTTCGCTGCTGCCACTGCCACTAAAAAGCGTGCAGCTGGATGTGATGGCTGTGCGGCCTCGACGTCGTAGGCGTCAGCGGCCCCGAAGGCCACGCACCAGTTGGAAAGCCGCCGAAACGGAATATCGCCTGCCAGCTGTCACAAAAAGGTTACAAAACGTATATGTTGCGTATATCCTAGACGAAAAAATGGCTACTAAATGCCATAGAAAAGACGCCCGCCGTTGTGAAGACTTCTTATATTCCTGCTAATATCCGCCTGGCTCAAGCTTTTCTACAGAACCGGTTTTGTAAACGGCGAAAAAATCTGGTTTAGAATAGGGATCATAAAGGACCTATAAAGTTTTTTTTTGTGTGGAGCACTCAATCGGTGTTTGAGACGTCTTGTAAACGCCGGCAAAGTGGCTTATATCTGGTCGTTGGGATACCTGTAATATCTCTCTGTTGCCCTATTTCCGCCATACAGGTGTCCTGATAAATGACGGTCACGTGCCTTTTGTTCTCGCTCTACACACCATTGTTGAATGAAATAACGGAAACAGTACAGTGCGGAACAAAATACCATGCACCACACTACATCAGTCTGTTACACAATCTTCGGAATAATCGAAACACAATAACTCTAAACATTTTATTGAATTTCCTGCAACACACAGCAAATACTGAAATATATGATTTACGTTTGATTCTGATTAAGAATTATTAGTCTGAAAAGACTATAAATTTCTTGAGAAAATCCCGGTCCTTCTGGCATCGGTCTGTCGCTGGGGTGACGGCGGGTAGGATTTCATAGGACGTTCCTTTGAAAAGTGTATCATAAAAACACGAGAATCAGCTCAATGGGTTCGTGACAACACGAGAACTCAAACCTGCAACCACTTCCGAAACACACTGCAACCGAACCAAGAGAAGAACAATGATCCTTGCAAATGCAATCTCGAATCGTTGCGTACGACACAGCAGTTTTCAAACCGGATTTAAGTACAAACATACAAAACAGCCCCACTGACTCCGAAGAACACAAGATTTCCCTCAAGCCGGCGCCGGGGGCGCATGCGGACAATGTGTTCCGACCAGTGTTGCGGAGTTACCAGTCCGGAATTGGAATGAATCCGGAATCATTCCACATTTTCGCGACCCCAGAATGGAATGGGAATGGAATGGCGACAACACTTGAATGAATGGAATGGGAATGGAATTAAGCGCCTTCTGCCCGGAATGGAATGGGAATGGAATGACATGTATTTTCCCAAAATAAAGCGCACTTTTCCTTCTACGCGCTGTTTTTTGTCAAAATAGGCAAAAATACGCAGAAGATCCCACCAGCCCAAGTTCAAACATTAGTAAGCCGGAGCCTTGAATTTAAAAATAACTCAGTACTGTTAAAATCGATTGGCTGATTACTATATTTATAAGCAGCGATTCTAGTACAATTATGTCCTTAAATACAGCGCTGCTACGAAGTTCGTCCCGATTTTCCGCCTAATAAATGTGGCTCTAAGCCGTTGGTATCCGTCGTGGGGAACTACCGCGGTGGCATCCCCCCACCCCCCTATCTCTCCCACCAACTTCGCCTTGTGATTTTTTACCTTGGCGGCGCCTTCACCCCGGCTGCGAGCTGTCTCCCCACGCTTCACTTTTGTTTTTTGCGTCCGGAACCGTCGGTGATCGCATCCCACCTCGCCGTCATCGGGACGCTGGCGCGGTGCTTGTGTCCACTGCGAAATTTCGCATATCAGTTTACGCCCCATCTCCCTTCGCGCTCCCCCCTCCTCCCCCAGGACGTTTTGCAATACCGGCCCGCCTGTTTAGACACTCGGACGCCTTTGCACGAAGCAGCGTCTACGAAGGCCTAGAATATTGGTTCGAGAATCCACCCGAAACAGGAGAGCCCATGTGATAGAAACTGCGGTCACGCCTGCGCCTGCAAGCTGCACGCTGCAAGCTTTGTTCCTAAACGGTTCCGACCTAACGGAAAGCGAACGCTAGCCACTTTCCCTTGCTTTCCCGACTCGCAAGGGCAGTTTCCGTTGTAAATATGACGTCAGCTGACGTAGAACGCGTGTTTTCCACGGCATCTTTTTTAGTGACAGACAGCGAAGCGAAACCGGCTCTCAAACACCTCTTTTAAGCAGCTCGTTTTCAAGCGCAACACACAGGCAGAAGGCAACTGTATTAGTTCACTTTTTTTTTTTTTTTAGAACTGGTCGTTGCAGCAGCCGTCATTTACACTTCGTGTTTTCAGAACTGAATGGCGAAGCGCCCATTTGGCTCACACCATTTTGTTACGTAATTTTGATGAATGAAACCAAAATAAACTTTTTTCGACCTTTCACGGCAGCCTGAGACCTTTATTGCAGCATATAAAATTCACGAGGAGACCTAATAGCGCTGCTTAGCACGAGGTCGCGGTTCGATTCCCGGCCGCGGCAGCCGCTTTCCTGATGGAGGCGAAAAGCAAAAACGCCCGTGTGTACGAGATTTCGGCCTAAGGTGGTCAAAATTAATTTGGAGCCCTCCACTACGGCGCGCCTCATTGCCTGCGTTGCGTCGGCGCGTTAAACCCTACAATATATCAACGAGGACACCTACGGACTTTTTTCTGGCGTAGGGATTTCCACAACACTAGACTGACCGGCTGCCAAACGTGCCCTTCTATTATTATCGTTATCATTTTTCTTTACAACTTTTCTTTCGGTTGATTGCCCAGACCAGAGGACACTTGGGGGAACCTTCATTGCTACTCCACTGCATGCAACTCCTCAAATTAGTTATACAGGCCTCAGTTATACAATTAGTTCCTCAGGCCTTGGACTCAGTTTTGCCGAGTCCAAGGCCGCAACGCATTCTCTAAGTCCTTCTTTAGTTAGCTAGAGCCAAAGGTTGCGTGGTGCTAAAGTGTGAACAATCTCCCAATTTCTAAAAGAAAAAAAAAACAAGACGCAGATTAGTATACGAACCAATGCACTATCCCAGTATACAGTAACGAGAGAAAAAAGAATTCTCCCTCCGCATTGGTTCTCATCGAGACACCCATACAAAGGTCGCGCATACTCTAAGCACAGCCTGAACTTTCAATCGTGCGCAGTGGATGGTACCTGACGCACGCAACTAAGCTTTTCGGCGAGGGCGACATTGCATACCTGCGCACACGCAAACACAGGAAGTTCTGAACTTATCCGTGCTTTCAAGGCGCGCTTGACATGCGTGAGTGCTGACGACCTGTGCGGCCCGTGATCCGTATTTGGTGCAAAGGCAGGACAAGGTGTTCGAGCGGTAATTCTTCCAACTGATACCACCAGATCCAGAGGTTCTGTTCCTCGTTAACAAAGTTATAGTTCTAACCATGCTCACGACCGCTCCATACGCGTGTTAACTGCTTAAGGAATATAATGTCTTCTCCAACCATACTTTTGTCAGCACAAAAATAGAACATGTCGTCACGTTAGCATTAACACATTCACACTTAAACAATATTAAAGCATCACAACTCGTAAAGACGTGCTGACCATGCAAATACTATAATAACTACCTGGAGAACTGCCCCTGTGGGAATTAGTAGGGTGATTGCACTGAACGCGATATGCCACAAAGCCACTATCCCTCGACCTTGGTTACGTATTTTCCGTATTTTAGCAGTTCTTAACGCGTGTAATAATAACATCAGCTTAATGGTGGGTTCATTGGTAACTTGATAATCACCCGATAAAAAGTTGAGGAATTAGAGGAATGGAATTCAACTGCCTGGCAATTCCCGGAGTGGGAATGGGCGATGTTCCGGTATTCCGAGGAATTGAAAGGAATGGAATTCAGGTAACTTGTAATTCCCCGGAATGGAATTGGAATGGAATGGGGACGCCCATTCCGCAACGCTGGTTCCGACCGATCCACGAACGTCCATGCATGAATGTCCGCTGGCGTAATGGGCGAAAAGAAAGTTAGGCGACGACATGACGTCATGCAGCCAGCCTTCGCAAGCCCACGTCCGCTGACGCCACCCCCTCGCTGTTACCATTTAAGGAGCCACAGGAGTCAACCCTAGCGCGTGACCCTTATTATTTCCATTTTCTTGCAGTTTCATGCCGGCGTTGGTTCGGTTAGAGCCGGCGCACTCCCACACGGCGAAGTCACGTGGCACAGTGACGGCCGAGGCCCACTTAGATATTACTTTTTATGACTAAGCTTCACTCTTATCCAGTGTCGCCGTCTCCTAACTTTTGTCTTCCTCCATGGTTGGCGCGCCCGCGTCTGTGTTGCACGGCTTCTCGCTCTCTCCAGCCGGTATTTGTCGAGCCATGCACGAGCGATACGCCTCCGCTGCATATAAAGTGTGCGGAGCTTGCTTTGACATGCTCGAGCAAGCGGAATCCGTCGCAGCTGATTAAGCATACCCGTAAAGTACGTTCTTCGCCTCTGCAGGCGTTTGAACAAAAAAAAAAACGCTTGGCGTTTATATAATTCGGTCTTATGAAGAAAGGATGATCGTGAAATCCTTCAAAAGACAGTTGAGTGATCAATGCTCGGATTGGTAAAGTTCACAGCAAGGATGCCAGTTCACCTACAAATTCATGCTGAGGCGTGACTCTTGCACAAGCGCTAACCGCCATATTTTAAAGCGCGTATCGAGAACCTCGCCGGTACGTCCAGGTTGGAACCAAACTTTAAATGCAGTACTCAATGCTATGGAATTCGTAATCCCAAGGTGGAATCCAAACATCTTTTCTAAAAGGAGAGCCGCACAAAGCCAGAAAAAGAGCCAAAGGAAAGAGCTTCAAGGATACACACACACACACAAATGCGCCTCACGCCGGAACAGCCGCGAAACACGCCATGATTAGCATTAATTACGCAAATACCTTCCCAAAGCAAGAAAGCGAGCATATCAACGCAGCAAGAAAGAAGTGGTGTTATGTTTCTCCCCTGTGAAGCAACATATAGTGGCGAAACTTTTCCCGCCGTCTTGCGTCCGAAGCGACACTTACATTTCTGGCCTGCCCCAGACAAACTAATCGTCGTTAAATATCAGCATGACAAAGAACGTGCAGGAAAATATGAGAGATGAATGGGCAACAACTTCAAGCACTGAATATTTTTCGCGTCCTTCTTGAAGAGCATGTTGCGGTGTGGCATGCTGCCCACCAGTTTATCTCCGTAAAACACAACTGTGCCATGAATTTGAATCCGAAAGCCGTGAACAAACGTTACGCCCCGAATTAAAACTCGAAAAGACAACCCACCACATGGGTTTTGTACTCACCTGAACAAATAAAGCGAATGTCAGTTTGGCGTCATCAAAAAGCGTCGAGGTCGGCGTGGTGTCTTCTGGCTGGACCGTGCCCTGATGCGCCGCTTGCAAAGCGCTTGCACCAAATGCTCGGTCCATTACAGGACTGCCTTTCCTTTGTCCTTCGAAGCAATCTGCGCATGCGCGTAGCCCACTCCCTCGCATACGACATGCGGCTGGCGCCCCTGATTCTCTCCCGAGCTGTAACGCGCCGTAGGCGCCGTATCGAAAAAGGTCTCTTCGGCGGATAATCGGGACCGAAAAAATCTGAACCATTTCCTATGTCGAGAACACGTCAAAAAAACGACTACAAAAGCACTCAGATAAAACAGGAATTCAGAAGTGCGCCTTTACGACGAATTGCGAGGCCAAGATAAATCGGTCTCCCGGCAACCGTTTTAAGTGCATCTGTTTCGACCAATGTACCCCCCAAATCGACTTTTCAAAGACATTTTGTGCTACCTGGGTCAGAACTGCTCAGGTCTCGCAAATAAAAGATCAAATAATCAAACCAACGGACCCATTGGATCCGTTCTGAGCACTACCTTTTCCCAACCTATGTGTATCCGTAATCACTATTCACTATGGTCATATAGCCAAAAATGGGCAATATACACAAAAAAAATCAACGCAAGCTTGCACAGAGGTGCAAGCCTGGTGTCAGACCAGAACTGTGTTCGTCTCAGCTAAACTCGACGAGCGTCCTTTGAGTCACTCAGAAGCATTTACGATGTGTATGGCGCTCGTCAGCAGAAGACCAAATCAAACGCAGAGTAAAGTATATCAGTGTTTTATATCTGCAGTGCCCCCTTCAGTCTTTATATAATTTATTGTCCGCCACAGCAATATCTTCGCCTAACACTCCCTCACCATTGAAGACTTGCACTTCTTCTTTTTTTGTTTTCTTCTTCTTCTTCTTCTTCGTCTTCTTCTTATGGCGATTGCATTCTCGCCTGACAGTGCCGCGCGCTTCCTGATAAGCTGCTCCTCATGAGGCGTCCGGATCTTCTTTGGTCACGCGATCCTCATTGTGTGCGGCACAGAGTAGGAGACAGTTCTGCCACCGCCGCCGCGGCGCTTCCGAATTTTATGACCGCAGGTGGTTTCCCCTGTCAACGCGGAGCGAGTGACGTCAGGATAAGTCAACAATCGTTCTGTCGGTGACGCTGTTTGCTGAGTAGCTTGTGATTATATGCTTTTTCTTCACTCAAATGTTCAAGTTTCTGATTTACAATTTTGTGTAGCGGGTGCATTAGCCCTCCTTACTCCATATTCCTCTCCAATCCCCTACGTTGGAACGAGACGCACGCTAGCATGCGCTCGGCATTTTCGTAGTATTTTTTGTTGATTGACGGCGCAAACAAGAGCTTAAACAGCTCTGCTGTTAAAAGTGATCCAGGTTCTTGATTGAACTCCTTGCCGAAGAAAACGCAATTCCGTAGAGAAAGCTGGCTCTTTGAAAAGCGAATCATGAACCGGTCGCAGCAACTTGGCTTTGGAACGCCGACGGCCTCTGGAGCTCTCTGCTGCAGTTGTCAATGACACCACTGTTCGCCACGTGATTAGAGTGCCGCTCGTGGGCAGTTGTTGAATGACCTACCACACTAAACATTTTTACACCCTTCTAGCCAAAAAGGGTGTAGCATATTAGAAAAAGGGTGTTGGGAGGTCTTTACACCCTTTTTCTTAAATCTCTACACCCTTTTCCTAGCTCTACACCCTTTTTGTGGAAAAAAAGGGTGTTGATTAACTTCAACACCCCTGGTTTTTTCTTAGGGCGTTGAAAGGGTGTGGAAAAGGTGTTCAGCTGTTCATTGAATAAGGCCATGGTTGGATGCATAATAGCATTGTAAAGAACAAGACAGCCCCTCATATACTTCTCTACTCGCAAGGAATTTTCAAACGCGAAAAAATAATTGCTCGTATACAATGATCGCTCGTTTCCATGTGCGGTGCACCTCATGCCCCAAGTTTAGATTTGGCACGTGAAACACCAATTTGAACCTTCAAAATTAAAAAGACTATAGTCGTGTGGCGAAAAGGGTGTTTACCGACTGCAACACCCTTGGCTTTCTGTAGGGTGTTGAAACGATGTGAAATAGGTGTTCAGTTGAAAAAAAACAACAGCGGAGGTGGGAGTCGACCTAGTTTCTTCCGGTGTTGCGAGGTTTTAGTATGTTTGCTAATCTTTACAATGTTATTTCTAAGCTAGCATGAGCGCTGAGGGGTGAGGCCAAGTTTAACCATATTTTACAAGGCTGTTCCAGTGTGTCTCCCCCTAGGTGTCCCTAGCAAGCTAGGTCGACCTCCAGCTATGTTGTTTCTCCAGCCTTGCACCACTACTACAAGCTGCGACAGTTTTTTTGCCTTTTAGAATCCAGAAAAGACTAGTACCTTTGAAATGGTATAGCAAGAGATGCGCACACTAACAGGCTCGAAAGTCGACTTCACTGTTATAATACTCTGTCTGCGGTGATGCACGCTTTACAGGTTGTATTTTTTTGCTAGCGCCACCGAAACTAGCTCAAGCTTAAACAGCTTCACTGGTAATAAATTATGCCAATTCATATTGCTTTAAACATGGTGAGGTACAAAACACCCCCCTTGCAGAAAATGTTCAGTCCACTCGTGTAAACAGGCACAAAATTCCTCCAAATTTGGAGGCATCTTCACCTTTTTTCCTAGTTGACGGTCTTTTGTTACACCCGTTTTCTTACGCCGTTTTTCTTTGTTTCGAACACCCTATTTTGTAGTTTTACACCCTTCTGGGAACAAGGGTGTTAAAATAAAACACCCTTTTTAAAGGGTGTTGAGGTGGCGGGGAAGATTTGTTTGGTTTTTAATAAAATTCTATAAGTTATGGAACATAAAAACTACCTCGTGATTAAAAAGTTTTTGCAAATCCACCTTTTGATTTGTATACTCTCATATTAAAATCCATGGTTTCAAAATTAGCGCTAAAATGTCTGTTTTTCGTGAAAAGCCCACCGACTCTATTGGGAGGCTTTCCTCTGCTGGATATAAACGCAAGAAGAGCACATGCGTTAATAAGTAAGTATGCACTCTTTGTACCGCTTGCATCCCGTTAGTTTTCTTGCTCAATTCATTTGTGTTCCAAGTGTAACTTGTGCGTATTGACTGTTTGTGTTGAGCGCTCCGCCGATTCACATTGCCACGCGTAGCTGCTGCCCTGGCCACACCCTTACTATAGGGTGTTGAGCAACCTTAGACCATTCCTTAGGGTGTTCACACGATTACCATTTTCTCATCCGTACATCTTTTTTTCGCCAAAACACCTTTTAAAAATGGTCGCCATGGGGCAAGATTCTTACACCCTCTTCGGCCAAAAAGGGAGGAAGAAAGTTTAGTGAGTGATTAGTAACGTTTAACGGTGAAGTTTTTTAAAAATAGTCTCTCTCTAGATAGATGTTATTTGGTTGGTATTCTGGCTCTTTGGCGATACAAGTACAGTAATCCCTCATTATAACGAAGTCGACGGGACGGCGAAAATTTTTGTTATAAACGGTATTTTGTTATAAGCGACCGCCCAAGAAAAGCAAGAGAAGTTTAGTTTTAATTGCGCCACAACGGCGGGGAATCAAAACACAATGTATTCAGTGAAGCAAAAACTTTTCTGGTGCAAAAGCGGCAGTGAGGTTTGACTGGAGGAGCTTTGGAGCAGCAGCGACGTCGAAACTGGACGCAAGGCTGCGAAGCGTTGACACGAAGGCGAGCGAGAGCAGTTACTCGCGTCCGAACGCCTCACCGACGAGAGCGAATGAGGAGGGGAAGGCAGTGCAAGTTTTATGGTGGACTGCGGGTGTCACGGAACGCTACGAGACTTTCGCGCTGGAAATCGCCGCAAATGCCGTGGCTCGAGTCTGAGGTTGTGTTTGTTGAGCTGAAAGAATGATTACCCGCTCAATGTGAGTACACTGCGCAATCACGAAAACTTACCAGTTTTGCCCTGGAAGCTTTTCATGATCACTGGGCACTTTTTTCCCCACGTGTGCAGCAGTGAAGTTTGCAAAACAAGAATTTTTCGGCGCCCCGTTGTCGACGACACTGCTAATACCACGGTTGGAGTGTGGGTGTTCACGCACCCTCGCATCCATGCCATTGATAAATTATCTAGGAACAAAATTCAATGACCCTACCTTGCACTTGGACCGTTTGTGTAATATCGGGGGACGCCGATCGAGCCTGATCGGCCCGAGAAAATCGCCGGGGAAAAACCAGCTTCCGTTAACCCGCCATGTTAAGAGCCTGACTCGTCGCTGGGTTGCCGCCGCTCGGCGACGCCTCCGCTCGGCACTTCGCTCTAAGCGGGTCAAACTCTTCGTTGGCTTCGAGTAATGCCGCCTAAAATGCATGCGTTTGGGTTGGGACCAGAAAAAATTTCAAATAAAACGATATTTCGAGTAAAGCGATTTCGTTATAAAGAGGGATTACTGTACCAAATTGTTCCGTGCCATAGACCCTGGACCATGGAATCTCTTGTCATTGATTTGGTTCAACAATAAAGTGTGTGACACGAAGCACAACTTCTTGGGAAGCACAGTTTTCTGGGAAAATGCTTTGAATACAGTTGTCCCTAAACTACACTCTCAGAAATTCGCGGCGGGTGGGCTTCACCACAAAGCTTCAGAACGACCAATCAGAGTGACCAAATGTGCGAATTTGGCGAATGACGAGGCTAAGAATGCAATTAGAGCAAAAAATGATGGAAGCTCACGCAAATGCGTAACACTTGAAGGTAGCAAAGCTGTGTGCAACCTTCACGACCATCACGATGGTTTAAGTCAACGATTGCAGCCTATTAGCTTCTTCGCTGCTGCAACGACCTTTACTTTCCATAAATGTGGCCTTTCTTCATTTTTTTTAGGTGAACGGCCTCGTCATCGGGCATGTGGACAACCTGTGGGCGACCCATTCTTTCGACTGAACTGGCGCACTTGTAAGCCGGACTACTATACTAACTCCTAGCGCATGCGAATGACGAACGCACAGTACTATATCGGGGGTAAAGCCACAACTTGCGAGTGACGTGAGCAGTACGATTGTGACAGCAAAAGTGTTGCCACAATTACAGCGAACGCTTGAGTTTGTAGGGGCGAAGCCCCTTTGAGGCTCGGGCTGCCGGCGTCTCGTGTCGTCGCTGTCTCATGTAGTTAAGGTTCTAAAACACCGGGCTACTCGTTTTCCCACGCCTCGCGCTAGAACGTAACGCGTACTAAGAGAACAGACCAGGGTACTGTTCTTCCAAGGCCTCGCGCTATAACGCTTCGTGCCTCAAAGACAAGAGACTTTTACAGCAAATCTGTGTACCTCTACCCCGGACGGTTTCATCTCCATGGGTACATCTCATCCGTATCCGCCAAGGCACCAAGAATACTTAATACATTGCATGTTTCGCCCCTCCCCAGGTTTCACGTTAGTGGAGATGGCCCTGTTTTTTTGCCCAATCATGGCCAACCTACTTAAGCGGGGATGTTTGGCTGGACAAACCTGCGCCGGGGACGCTGGGTGGTGGCCGCGTGGCACGCACACACGAGCGCTCAGCAATTTTGCCGGGCGGCCTACGCGAGGCACCCGCTCACGTGTGCTGGGAATTATCTTGGTATTTTTAACTGCGGACCCAAAAGTCGATCAATTTGCTAAACAGCTCCGCTGTAAAAAACTAGCATCTCTGGCACAAAAGCGCACACGGAGTCCGATTGTTCGTTCTAAAGTGGATTGGTGAAAGCCCACACTGTAGCCTGAAACTTCGTGCTTTTGAAAAAGATTTGTATAATGGCCAGAATTCGTTGCGTCAACACATATATTGGTGGATCATTATGTCAAGTTTTCATGTTTTATGGGAGGCTTTGAGGAAGGCAAAACACACTGGCCCACTACTATGCTTCTTTAGAACAAAAAAATATCTAATTTCAGATTCGATGAGAACTGTCTGGTTTGCTGTACAGTGCCTGCATATAAATGTATACCTATACTTCCTAATTATTCCACTCTCTTCCGAAAAGTTGTCCGGCGTCTATTTATCTTGTATTTAAATGTTTGCACCATGGGGCTGGCCGAGTCTATAGGCCCTTAAATGTTTAGCTCAAAACAAGGGTTCCCAGGATTCAACAATAACAGCGCTAGTGCCCCTCTCCATAGTTTTGGGAGGTGCGTTTTCTATATTTTTTGAATAAGTACGAAGTGGCGCTCGCTGTGGGAATTTAAATGTCTGAGCATTTCATAAACCACTTATGCGGGACCTGGGTCGCTACTCCAGAAAGCGCGAGTTGGTTCGAGTTTAGGCGAAACTCGGGACAACCGAGCTCTGGGGACGTCCCTTTACATAATTAGGGGCGCGAGGAAAGTACTAATAAGTGGGATTCACTCATTGCTGAGGTTACGTAAACGGGCGTGCGCACCACGCGTCAAATAGGTGCAGGAGCTTCTTTCAGTGCATTCTCTCGCTCTAAGGCTGCACGTGTTGAATCCAAGTACCCAACTACCTGAATTTATTACATTTTCTTTTACTTTTGTCATTTTTGCAGTCTTTTTTTGTATCTTCTATAGGCATTATAGTAATTTTTGCGTCTTCAGGTGGCTGCAGTGAGTGGCAGCCCAACTAATTCCCATGACAATGGAAGAAAAAACTGTTGAACCATACGGACACCATTTAAGATTTTTCCAGATTGAGTTATACTATCAAAACTCAACGCTCCCATTCTTATATTGAAAAGAACTGTGCAAATAAAACGGAAACCCTTTTGTAACACCTGCACAACATGATAAAAGAGCAAGATAATGTGCACCACTGGTTGACTCGGACTACAAACACCCGAGCGCATTTCGAACTGGTTAGTACGTATGGTCGAATCTGAAACACAACTGCAGCTTAAAAATTAAAGCAAACTACGCCAACGATTGTGAAGTTCCTTAAAGCAGTTTTGGTGAGTTGAGTTGCCGCTTCGTGGAGAGGGGTTTAGGATTCGTGCTAGCTTTATGGAACCCGTCATTTTTTATTTACTTTTGCTTTCGCCGCTTTCATGCCATACAACTCTCCAGAATCACTGGGACGGTTTGCATTAATTTAATTAAAATCGAATTTAGTAGGTCACCCTCTTTCCTACCCTCCCACCCCCTATTCTTTTCTCTCCCTCAGTGCAATTATTTTAGGTTTCGCTTACCTTCCCCTGTTCTCGCTTTGCTTTAAGCTTTGTAGACGACGATGGTGACGGTGTACAAAATCCCCTTATGTAGAGGAAGGCCTTCGCGAAATGGTAGTTATTTATTTATTAGATACCTACATGTGCCAAAATTCATTGTTGTAGGGGGGTGTTATACATGAAATAAACACAAAGAATCAGAAGTACGACGTAATGGTAATAAGAAAAAAAATGCAGCGTTTATCGCTCTTACGGCAGCACACTTGGCGTGGAAACAGCGCGAACAGCAGATGACAGAGGCACACTCAATAAAAAGACGATTCAGGTCATGTTGTACTCATGCGCAAGTGCTGCCAGACCGCAGCGAGAAACAATTCACTTTGGGCGGCAACAACATTGTCGGGTAGGGCGTTCTGCTCTTTAACAGACGGGGGAAAATGACGCTTGAAATGCAGATGTGCGGCATGAACATTCAGAAACTTTTAGCGTTGTCCCTTCGTATACGTGGGCGGATGGAGGTACAGACGTCGATCTATTTCCCCCTCCTCACACACATTCTGTATCAAGAATAAACACCAAGAAAAGATGCTGCGCCGCAGTTGTAGAGTGTTCCATGAGAGAAAGAGCATTTTAGGTTTGTAACGCTAATGTCATAACTGTATGAGTTAGTAACAAATCGTACAGCACGATTTGGACTTGCTTCCAGTTTATTTATAAGAATCTTAATGCTTGGATCCCATACCCCAAAAGCATACTCTAAAATCGAACGTACATTAGAAAAGTACAATATTATTTGACGTCTTGAGGAGCTTTATTAAAATTTCTTTTAATGAAGTGAAGAATATGTCCAGATTTTAAGGGGATGTACTCAACATGTTTATTCCATGAAATGTCTGATGAAAACAAAACACCGAGATACTTTGCGTGGTCTACTTTTTCAATTGGAACGATACCTAAGTGGTAGTTTTGATTAATGTTAACCCGCTTTCTGATGAGTTAATATGACTACATTTACGGGGATTAAGGCCCAGGCAGGGATTCGCTCAAGGTCACACAGCAGGGAGGAAGCATCAACGTCATTGTCTATGTCCCTGTAAACCACGCAATCATAATCGTAACCTTATTTTGGATGTAATATTCAGGTTATGTCCTTGACGTAGATGAAAAATAAAAGTGGTCATAAAACAGAGCCTTGTGTGACCCCTGATGTGACAGCCGCATGATTTGATTCAGAGCGAAGAGAATATCACGATTGTGCTTGTATTTGTCGTTTAGTGTACACACAATCTCCGTGCTCTTGTTGCTCAGAAAATGTCTCTGTCTCTTTGATAACTCTCCTTCTTTGTGTATATATACCCATATAATTGTACTGTTACTTCCCTTTTCATATTCTGTCTTTTGTGTGCCTTATATGTCTGTATTCTATGCATCACCCGAGAAGGCCATTGCGCTGTTGGTGAGCATTTCAAATAAATAAATACAAATAAATAAATAACCACTTTTTGTGAGCGACCTGACATATAATTCCGCACCCAGGTGAGCACGGAATCAGCAAGGCCAAGTTAGGACATCTTAAGGAGTCAACAAGAATGGGGAACAGTAACAAACGCTTTTTTAAAATCTAATAAAATGCAATGGACTTGTTTATCAGCGTCATATGATGAAAAAATATCGTGGGAGAATTCAACTAACTGGGTGACACACGAAAAGCCCGCACGAAATCCATGCTGGAGACGGTTAAAAAAATTGTTCTCCTCTGAGTGGTGAAAAATGGTTGAGTATAACACATACTCTAAGGTTTTGCAACGCACAATAGTAAGCGAAATGGGTCTGTAATTTTGTGCATGTTTTTGGATACGTGCTTTATGAACTGGCGTGACATTTGCAGTTTTCCAGTTCCAAATAAGTTCACTGGAACTAATCTAAACAAATCAATCTATCAAAACAAAGCAATTTAAACAAAACAACAAGGTATCTAGAAATCATGGAAGCACGTGTTCTGGGAAATTAGCACGGGATCAGGTCTGGTCCAGTGGCTGAGCTTGACTTTAGCTTAGACAAAAGTTTACACACTGCCTCAAAGGACACTGAGATATCAGGCTTTACTATAGTATAGTTTGGATTGGACAAGGCATAGACATCAGTGACAGGAGCGGAAATGCTGAAGTAGCAATTGAAATGGTTAGCTTTCTGAATATCATCGAAGATGTCACCCTGGGGACCTGATATTGGCGGTATTGAACCTTACTACTTGCCATTCGATTTCACAAACTTCCACATCTCGTTAGGGCTTTGTTTAATGATCCGTGGGTAGCCACGGATCAACAACGCGCCTGCGCCGACAGAATCCAGAGTCAGCTGACACCGGAGGCGGCAGCTACTTAAAGGAGCCATGAAGACCAAACCCAAGTTTGGTTCATTGAAACGATTGCCTGGTTAGAATAATACTGACACCACTTTCAACGTAAACTTCGCTCAAATAAGCTACATAATTAGGAAAAAAGGGAATAGCCATGCGACCCACTAGCCCATTTCCCGCAACAAAATCTATGATGTCATACCAGACAGCTCTGCGATTGGCGGAGGGCGGCAAAAGCAAACGCAAATTAAGCAGACTTATAATAGGCTTGCCGAACGAGCTATTTGCGCTTAATTAAAATTAGGGCGCATTATTTTTAAAGCCCTAAGAATGGTGGGACAAACAGGGGAAGTTACGAAAGTACACGTAAACATAGAAGTACCGATGCGTACTGCTGTTGGTACTGTGCGCACTATGCTTGGTTTAGCTGCACAGGACTGCGGGGCTTTGGGGTTGTTTCAGACGACACTGGCCGATTAACGCAAGCGACGATGTCTTACGTGACCGTATTTGTCGAGAGAGCACCATGTTTCACGAAACGATTGTCTCCAGTGTAAGTTCTCTTGGGCGCAGCAAGGAAGGATTCTTGTGCGAAAAACTGAAAACTCGCCTATCTTCCACAGCCTCCGAAGACGACTTGGTAAAGTCTGTGTAGGCGTAGCGCCTGTCAAACTGTAAAATGATGACCTCACTTGATACAGTACTAGCTACAACGTATCAATTCCGCATTGCAATAACCGCAGCGTTAATAAACGTGCGAATAGCATTCAGGTGCTTCTACGGGAACACAACTTTGCTTATAATGAGATTGCGTTGACGGAAACATGGCTACAACCTAACCAAATTGTAAATATTCCAGGCTATAATGTAGCGTCCCTTTCCAGACCAACACAAAGCAGGGGTGGGGGTTTGTATTGGTCTGGGAAAGAAAACTTGGAATTCAAAACATGTACCCGCCTAACCAACCAAGTGCCCTCTGAATACGACATGCTGTTCGTTGAGCTAGGCTTAGGGCTAACATAATAGAATGCTTTGTTGGGAGTGTTGGTTCATGGCTTCAAAAAATTAAAACGAGCGCAAAGGACGAGGACACAGAAACAGAGTAGACGGGATGAGCGCTAATAGGGCTAACAATTGGCGTGTTATATCGTACACTAAACTCTCGGCTTCGTTCTTTTTTAGAAAAATTAGAAATAATCCGAGATAACTTGAGTGGTAATAAGAAAAAAACAGTTCTGTGCGGATACTTTAACCTTAATTTGTTGGGAAATTCCGACCTTGTGTACAGAACAATGTATGGATCTTACGGATTCAGAAACACCATCACGCACGCAATACGCATTACTTATCATTCCTCGACTCTTATCAACCACATGCTCTGCAACTAAAATGCCGGCGATACTTTTTCTGGCGTTCTACAATCAGACACCACAGATCATTTTCCTATTTTTTCCATACGTCATTTCGCTGTGACATGCCCACACCAACTGCTGTTCAGTCTGCCACTCTGATTGATAGCGGTCGACTGCGAGATAGTTGATACGCTTGACGGGATGAAATTTTCCATGGCGCAGACGTGACCAGAATGTACGAACGATTTCGGGACGGGCTCGATGAAGGCGCAATAATAACTTCTGCTCACCCGCGTAAGAACGAGCGACCAAGCCACCCTTGGATGACACACAGCATCCTTGCCCTCTCTCGTAATAAATATTATTGGTACCGAAAACAAAAATGAATATTATCGCTGCGAGTACAAATCTACGAGAAACACGTTAACATCTTTACTGCGCTGCAGTAAAAAGGCATACTATTGTAGCCTTATCGCAGTAAACCAACGATATTCAAGAAAACTTTGGCAGGTAATAAATTCCGTAATAAAGAGAAACACGCGCTCTTCACCACTTCCGGATCGATCCTTGTTTGGTGGATCAAATGCAGAACTGTCTTCCAGCTTTAATGAGTACTTTACCAAGGTTAGCCGCAATCTTGCATTGCAACTACCCCCTCTGAGCAGCTTCAGATTGCCTTCCAGCATTGTAAATTCTTTTGTGTTTTTTTTTAATTACTTCAGAAGAGGTAATGTCTACTATAAACGCTATGCCTACTGGCAAAGCATCGGCGTGCGATGGCATAACCAGGCGAATTCTGAAACTTAATGCAGAAGTAATTAGCCCATTCCTTGAAAAAATATTTAACGAGACACTCTATGATGGTGTATACCCCGACCTGCTTAAGATTGCAAAAATAACGCCTGCATATAAAAATGGTGATGCGAACTTAATTGAAAACTATAGACCTCTTTCTGTACTTTCTGCAGTAAATACATTATTAGAAAAGCTGATAGCAAAGCGCATTCTTAAATTTTTAGTTACATATAATGTTATAGCCCCACAGCAGCATGGATTCTGTCCAAGCAAATCAACATCCACAGCTGTTATTAACGTTGCGAATATCAACAATACCGCACTGAATGAAGAAAAAATGGCTGTCGGTATATTTTTAGATGTGCGAAAAGCTTTTTACACTGTAGATTATGATATACTTCTCAAGAAACTTCATTGTTATGGTTTCCGGGATTCTTCTTAAAATTTGATTCAAAGTTATTTGTCCCGACGCAAACAATGCGTTTGCACAAATGGTATTATTTCAAATTTTCTAGCCATAGCAGCTGGAGTGCCACAGGGTTCTGTCTTGGGACCTATTCTATTTTCTCTTTATGTAAATGATTTGACGAATTGCTTAGTGAAAGGGGAAACCATGATGTACGCTGATGACACGGCTGTTTTAGTCGTAGGAAACAGCATTGAGCAGCTAGAAATAGAAGCGAACAGTGACTTAATAAATATCGCGAAATGGTTTGATCAAAACATGCTGACGCTAAATGTAACCAACACAAAATATATCCTTTTTTCATATTTAGGTACAAAGAACAATAATTCAATAAACCTGAAACTGGGAACTGATCAGATTCAAGAAGTAGAAACATATAAATATCTCGGCATTGTCCTTGACTCGGCCCTGAACTGTAAGCAGCATATCAGTGACCTGTGTAAAAAATTAAGTTTTGCTTGTTTCACGGTATACCAGGCACGACAGCATGTCCCCTTGCCAACATTAAAAACAATTTACTTCGCAGTCTTTCATTGTCGCTTAATATACTGCATTGAAACTTGGGGCAGTACATATTTATCGTATCTTTCCCCAGTTATACAATTATAAAAACGAGCACTCCGCATATAACCTTTTTAAAATGTACCGAACACACAGCCCCTCGATTCAGTAAACTAGAAATAAGGCCTTATTTGGTCACCCGAGATTACAAAATAGCCTACGTCACTCATAATATTTTGTCAGGAAACAACCCTTTGCCCGCAAATATTTTCATAAAATCAGGTCGAGTAACACGAAGTCATACAAACATCAATTTTAGCAAACCGCTTGTAGACAACGTGTATGGCAGACTTACAATACAGTATCTTGGTACTAAGATATGGAAAGCTATTTCTGTTGACATTAAAGGAAGCCGCAATTTTTCTCGAGCCTTGAAAAACTCTATCAAAGGTAACAACTTCGAATCGCTAGCTTAACCTGGATATAACTATGTTTACCACCTGTAAAATCTGTATTTTCTCTTTTTAAATGCTTGGTCCTGGACAAAATATGTGCTACGTTCAGTTGCGAGACTCGATTTGCCGTTGCTTCTCTTTCGCGTGAGCATATATATGTATATGTATGAGTATGTGCACTTCTATGTATGTGCATGTATGATTGTATATGTGCTATGTTTAAGTACATTGATGTGTATGGGTGTGTTACGGTTCTGACGACCGCTTTCTTTTATTGTACGTATTGAATTAGTTTATGGGCTGAGTTGCTACAATATGATGTATTTATTGCATGGACCCGCCACTAGCAAGGCTGCTATGGCCCAGATGATGTGTTGCAACTCAAAATGTATTCCCTTCTTGGTAAATAGAATAAACTTGAAAAAAAAGTTGAAAAGTTTCAGCTTGTTACTCAACGATGAAAAAAACGCATCTTTTGCTTCCTCGATCTTTAGCCTAATATTTTTTCCTATGGCACCAAGAGTGCAGAAAACGTTTTCATTCCTGTGAGCTCTATACCGGCAAGAAAGTCAACGTTTTTCATTTAGAAGTGCTTTAACGTCTCTGGTGAACCAGGGATTTTTTTTTTGGGGGGGGGGGGCGTATTAGAAATTGTTTTGGAAGGGATATAGGAATCAGGGAGGTCCAGTACCTTCTCTTGAAACATTTCCAAAGCTTATCCATGTTATATGTTATGCTTTATTCGGCAAACCCTTGCAAGTACTCTTCGTGGGCCCGTATTATTAGATCGTAGTTGCCACTTTGGTACATGAACGCTTCACGAGGACGTCCGATAACAGGTAACGGACGCATACATGCGATGGTTGCTAACACCACATCTTGGTCGCTGATACCAGGCACAGGGCACAATGATTGCACTGAATTGTCTGAGTTCGAAAAGAAGAGGTCAAGCGTTAAACGCAATCGCCGTATCGCCTTGTCGCGAAGTCCGCATATTGGTACATTCCGTTAGTAGCTTTCAGATTGGTGAATTCCAGGGAAAGTTCAGTATTAGAAGATGGAACGGGGGACGTATCTACCCATGTGATCTGAGACATATTAAAATAGCCGGCAACAAAAAAACTTTCTTTTCAAGTTCTGAAGTTTCTGGAATAATATGTTAGACGACACCAAAGAAGTGTTTCCAGGGCTACGGTAGAAGGAGCCAAATGCGATATGCTTGCAATCAGGGAGTTAGACATTGCAACAAACGTAGTCGCAACCATTGGCACGAAGTAGAGGGGTATTGGGCAAACTTTTATCCGCATGAATAAAAAACGCCCCCACCGTGCGCATTGCGATCGCAACGATAGACATCAAATGAAGATAAAAAAGCTTCTCAATTATTGAAGGTATCCTCAAGCCAAGACTCGGTGCCGATTGCAATATGCGCCTCAACTGCAGCGATAAATGAGGCCAGTGAATCGTTTTTATTTTAAATGTTCCGGCAGTTTACAAGCAAAACGTTTAATTTTGTCTTTTGGTTTCGGGCATTTCAGTCCGAGGTAGTCGAAACACGCACGTTAATATCAATTACATTTGAGAGATTACACACCTATCTTTTTTTCCTGAACGGCTGTGTCACTGTCTTCATCATAGACGTACTATCGGCGTCAAATGAAATGCGAACACGAAAATATGAACCTGAACACACAAATAGCGCGATTTTTTTCCATGCAAGCCAAAATGACGCGTCGTTTAGTAACAAAAACAAAGTTGGGAAATGTGGATTTCCAAATATACCAATAGCGTACAATATATGAACTCTACGAACAGTATTTGTCAATTTTGCACGTTCTGGTTCATATTTTTGTGTTCGCGTTTCATTTGACGCCGATAGTATGTACGCCCGCCTTGGAGAGTAGTTTTTTTTAAAGGTAGCTGTAATTTACCATCATGTTGCCTGGCAAACTCAAGCAACTGCCGGACTGACGCCGACAAGTCTTCGCGAACAGCAAAATCTGTATCCTTTAGTTTAGCACCGGACGCTAAAAATAAATATTTATCTTTAAAGCGGCCGAACGTTTCAACAATCGGTTGATTTTTATTTGGCTGGAAACTACCGATTCTCTGCGCCCTTTCAAGTTGACACTTGTCGATCGCTATGTTCAAGGACTCGGTGCACAAGTCAACGACGCGGCCTCCGATTCAGGTCATGTTATGATTGGCTATCTGGAATCCCGAAGAATAAAAGGTTGTTCCTGCGAAACCAGTTCCCGGCTTCATCTGCAGCCGCTTTTACCAAAGCTAACTCTTGAGTTTTAGTGGAGACGTTGCCCTGCGGATTGTTTAAAAATGAGGGCTTGTCTTGGGAATTGATTTTTTCCTGTTCAAGGCACTTCACCCTTTCCTCTATGTTTTTCAGCTGAGATTCAATGCCATTTTCCCATTCCCGCAAGGCAATTCGTAGTTGCATTTGTCCTCGCTCAATGCGTTGCATTGCTTCCAGAACGATAGAACTTCCAACAGTTTCTGTTTGCGTGGAAGTTTAAGCGACGCCATCAGGCCCTGAGTTGGTCTCAATATCTCCAGATACCAACAGAAGCTTGTTCGGGGTAATCGCCTGTTGGCCACAAAGCAAGCACGCGGAAACGACATTTATGAACGGATAGCGAGCGTCAATGGGGTACAACAACGCTACAATGCAGCGATCGCAGCTGCGAAAGCAGAGGTTGTTTTAGTAACTGAGCTGGGCTACAAGCAGCCGTAAGTATACATGCTCAATGCGGTGTCGAGTCGCTGCCCATTAGTAGCTTCAGTTGCAAGCTGGCTTTAGTTGCAAGCTGTTGCTAGTTGCAAGCTAACTTTAGTTTCAAGTTTCAAGCCTCGAGTAGCTTTAGTTGCAAGCTATTGAGGCGAAGGCCTTAAATGCCCCATTCTGCGAAAAAGTTCCGTTGTAGTTGTCCGCTCAGGGAAATGGCCGCCGTTTAAAGAGTAAAAGAACACTTGTGTGTGTCTGGTGAGATAAAAACCAGGGTCTCTACTTTAGCAGAACGATTCTGCACAGACTGCTCTATCCCTGGACGCCGGGAGAGGTAGAACAATAAATGTCATCGTTGTTGTTGTTCCTTTCTTCGTATCACATGCCCTCTTGTGGAATTGGCTCTCCATAGGGAGTTTTGAGGGGCTAATGCGACCGCTTCATGAAATTTCCAAAACTGTGAGCTGGAAAGGTAAAAGTTGCAGAATAGCGCATGCGGAGGGAGTAGGACACGGGCCCACCAGCCGCACGGTGCCCTGATTCTACGGAGTCTGTGGCGTGTGCCAGTCTTCTTGCTGACGTAATTCGTGCAGGAAGACGAAGGGAGGAAAGCGGAGAAACCGACGCAAACACGGCGAAGCAAACAAGAACCCGCTAGAAGTGTGTCGTGCAAAAAGACAAAGAAACGACAGCGAAAAATTCCGCAAATACGATGTACCAGTAAAAACGTCGTTAATAAGTATTTCCAGGCTTTCGCCTTCCAAGCACGTAAGCAGGCTCAAGTGCCCCGAGGAATTTGCTGTTATTTAGTAGGTTTAACACATATGCTTAAACGACTGGACCGTAGGTCTACATGCTTCGCCATGGTGTACTAGAAATTATTACTTGGTGTTCATATTTGTATATATTTATCTTTTCATAGGAACCATGGCCCTCCGCAGGCCACCTTGTAGCCTCGGCATAGCATCCCCTCGACCGGGACAAAGAGGTAAAAATGATCATGCTGTACAATTCTATCTGTGGACTTAAAAATTCATCAAACAGTGTGAGCTCTTTACGAGTCAGAAATGTTCAGAAATTGTAGAACCCTTTTTTTTTTCGTCGCACATAATAGTGCAAAGCACAACATGAGGTACTGAAAGCAATGAACAATTGCTTAAAAATCAAACAAGTAGCCAACACGAGGACGCTTGAGTAGAATGTATTTCATCACACACCTGCAACGCACACAGCTGTTTATGACTCAACCTCTTACTTGAATATGTTGTTTTTCCTTTTTAATATTAGGAGAAAGTTCGAGGCTTGAAACACACTAGCACAACACAGGAAAAACAGGAAAGCAGCCCAAATAATCTGATTACCACGTCCTTCTAGGCAAAGTAATGTGAATTCAAAGTGGCAGTTTTCGCTTTAAAAGATCCGCAGATTAAACAGCTTGGGGCTAGTTTTCTACCTCCCGAAGGCTGGTCACGAAATACGGCACAAGTTAGCTGGCTGCTGCGCCGGACAGGGTTGCAGAGGATGTTGGGCAGCTGATGTAAGGCATCTCAGCCAGCTCGAAAGACTCTGCCGCCCAGAGTGAAAGGGTGCCTACAGGCATTTCCCATGCATGTTTCACATGCTAAATATAATCATCGATGTTCGAGCCGGCTGCCTGAATAAAAACCTCATGGCAGTTTTGGCAGGCCGTCAGGAGAAACAAATTTCCGTCGTGAGAAAATGAAGGATAATTTGGCAGGAGAAGAGACATGGAAGCTGCCCTGAGAGAACCGAACAGCTGTCTCTTAATGCAGTGTGTGGCTTTTCTTCCGTGGACGTTTATTTCACCGCCGTGTATTTCCAAGTAGAATCATGCACCCATTACCCCGCGTTAGTTCAGTTGTTCCATTTTATGTGCAGATAAATTAATATCGGTGCTTTTATCCAGCAACAGATCAACATCCGGTTCCCTAATCAGCAGCGCATAACGGCTTGTTAGCTGTGGATATAGTATAATGAACGATATGAATACAGGCGCCTGGAAGTGCTTGGGGCCGTGGCCCAAGCAAAATCTGACACCTAACAGCCACCCTGGAACCTCCCAAAAATAAAGAAGACTTCTTGCCGTGATGCTCATTGCCACTGTTTCATGCGAAGAATGTTGAATGCCTTACAAAGATACACAAACCAAAATATACCGGTTTGTATTATGCGGACGATGTGTTGGCAGTGGCTGATATTATGGTACCCAGCTAAAGCAACACCACCTCGTAACACGGTGGCAGTGACAGTAGTGGCTCCCTTGTGGTGTTTTTGGAAGACACAAAACCCCGTACGCGAACAGTGTGTAACACGGTGGATACACAGAAACCACTGCCGTGTAAGTGCGTCTGAAGATCCAAGAGCGCTGCCCCCTAACGCAGATTATGCAACAGGGCAGCACCAACAGAAACCGCTGCTCGCAAGCGTGTCAGAAGACAAAAGCTCCGAACATGAACAAAAAGTTTAACACGGTAGCAGTGACAGGAAACAGTGCATCAAAATTCTCTGACGAAATAAAACCACCATAGAAGAGCAGATACATGTAACGTGGTGAAACTACGAGAACGTCTTGCTTTTAACCCTGCCTGGAGACACAGAAACACTGCGGGTGGAAGGAACTACCCTGGGTTGCGGTGACAGTAAATATAACCAGCAGCTTTGTAAGCTTCTCGGAAGGCACTATAGCAGGTCACATAAAAATGAAAACCTAACAAAACTAACGAGGGTACTTAAATATGACTGACGATGTAGTGAATGCAAAAGTACTGGGTTCCGCTTACCACACGGATATACCCCGTATTGCGGGCGGCACGCCACCATAGCACCTTTTGTCGCTTGTGACTCCTGGGCTTCCCCTGGTGAGGCAACGGGGGTGTGCGAAGGTAGCGTGGCGCATGCAGCAATTGCGTATCCTTTAACTATCACCATCATCGCCGTCATTGGCGTCATCGGTTTCGTTTGTCTCTTTCTTCTCTAAGTTATTGTGACGGAGAACATTGACCAATCTACCTTGTTAGGCCTATGTCTAGACTTTACATTAGCTTGTGCTAACGTTGAGTCTTGCGACAGGCAAAACAACGTCAACCTCATTGTGGCGTTGCGCTGCTGAGTACAGCCGGTAAAAGGCTTGTCTATAACACAGCGTTCGTACTCTCAGCCCTATCCTGCCCCGCCGGAGCGGGATTTGAATAAAACTACTGCGGAATTCTAAAGTCTTAGCTCTTCGCTTTTGCCTCCGACATGTTTGGAACGAGTATGTTTCGGCAGTTCTCGGATGTAGCTGGTTGAAGTAGAAATCGCTGTTATAGACAAGCGTTTTACCGGCTGTACAAGGTCACGGGCTTGATTCCCGGCCGCGGCGGCCGCTTTTCTGATGGAGGCGAAAAGCGAAAACTCCCGTGTGTACGAGATTTCGGCTCACGTTAAAGATCCCCATGTGGTCAAAATTAATCCGGAGCCCTCCACTACGGCGCGCCTCATCGCCTGCGTTGCATCGGCGCGTTAAACCCTACAACCAATCAAATCAAACCCATGAGTGAAGCTGCGGTTACCGGTTGACATCGTTAGAGCTCAAAGCGCAACGCTAGGCCTAACGAAGGACCCCTTCAAATCGCCATTCGCCATCTCTTGAGGCGGCGCTGAGCGATCGTAGGTTTGAGTGAATGCCTTATGATGGCAGTAGTTTGGCGGAACGTACTAGGAGGCACGTACTTCGCTGCTCCTCTAGTTGCTCCTTCTCTATTTAGCGTGATCAAATGACTTTTGAAGGCTGCAGTGATTGTCTCCTACCCACGTTTTCAACATCACACCGCATTCACCAGTTCCGCTTGTAGCCATCTGGAGCAGCTAATCTGATCGCGTTAGTGTGTGAACAATAAATGGGCATGTCGACGAAATTTACGCGTCGCTGCGTCAACAGAGCCACGCCGCTTCATCAACGCAGCGGACGATGAAGGAGTAGAGGAGGGCAGACTGGAGATGGAGAGCCTGCGAAACTCTGGCCACGTTGCCATGGAGACGAGTAGAAGCGCGGGCGAGCGCCAGCTGCAGCTGCCTCGACGAGCTTGTGGCTCGCACGAATGCGTGGGCGCGTTTAAAATTCAGACTAAAGCCAGGGCGGGTAAAATAATAAAGGAAGGAATGGGAATGACCGCGACGAGATGCCAGTATACACGGTCAACAAAAGGAGCGACAGGCAACCAGTGCCTCGTATATAGCCAGCCAACGTAACCACTGAGCCGGTTAGAGCGTTAATCATGGTTGTAGCGTGCACGTGGCACGTGCACGAACCATCACGTTGCGGCCTTCTGAAGCCGCAGCAAGTCTTGTGCATCGTACTGAGCCCCAAGTTCGCGAGGGAGAGGGGCAAGATGCTCTCACATTCTTAAAGATACCCCAATGGATCTCCGTTATTTTTTTATGTTAACATTAAATATTTCCGCGGCACAATGAAGTAGGGCTCATAGATTTCATCGGCAAACATTGTTTCAAAGTCCACTTTTTTCGTAATCTGACGCTCGTGTGGAAGGGAGTACTGCATCGCTGTCCACAATATATATCTCGCGGCGTTTCGGTTGACAGTAATAAAGTCTACAACTAAATAGAATCGCTCGATAGCTGCGTTCCATTGTCCTTTCTCAGACCACTTTGGCTGGGGCGTTTCGAGGGAATCACTTTTATTTGGTCTAGACAATTTTTCCCGCCCTTTAGCCTGTAATACACATAAAAGGGAACACCACAACACACATCGTTTTTACCAAAGATTAATTACCATTAATTCCCAATTAATTACCAAAGATTAATTACCAAAGAATAATTACCAAAGAAGGCAAGCGTTGTAGGGGGCGGCAGAAAGTTAGATGGGCAGATGAGATCAAGAAGTTTGCGGGGATAAATTGGTCGCAGTTAGCACAGGACCGGGGTAATTGGAGATTAATGGGAGAGGCCTTTGCCCTGCAGTGGGCGTAGATACGCTGGTGATGATGATGAATATGGCATCATGTAGGGCGAAATTTTTGCCTTTTTTGTTTCTTCCTAGACATGAGAATACGTGTGGGAGATGCAATTTTTTGTTCTCTGTGATAAAACATTCTGCAGAACTTCAGAGAATTATCTACTAATGCGTAGCATTTTTATGCCGCCTGCCTTGAGTGTTAGTTTCTTCCAGCCAAATTTTTGTTTTTTTTAATCCTGTCCGACCAATTATCTCCAATTACGATATTATAACGATTGCAGGTGAAACTCTTGCAAAATCTTCAATATTGAGAAAATGCCATGTGTTATACGTTTTGCAATTTTCCGTGATTATGTTCTATTTTTTTTATTTTTTCTGTTTTTCAAAATTTCGTTCGACCAATTATCTCCATTTACGAAATTATAACGATTACAGGTGAAACTCGAGAAATCTACATTATTGTGGAAATGCCACGCGGTATACGTTTTTCCATTATCCGCACTTTTTATATTTTTGTTACTTTTTGAGTTTGTTAAAATTTCGTTCGACCTATTATTTCCATTTACGTTATTCTAACGATTAAATTTGGCACTTTTGCGAAGGCTGCATTATTGTGGAAATAAAGGCATTACACGGTTCGCCAGTTCCCGTAATTATTTTATATTTTTCTTATTTTTTCAGTTTTTCAAATTTTCGTTCAACCAATTATCTCCATTCACGCAATTACAACTATTACACGTGAAACTTTCTCGAAATCAGCAATATTGTGGAAATTCCATGCGGTATACGTTTTGACATTTCTCGTAATTTTTTTATATTTGTGTTATTTTTATTTTTCAAAATGTCGTTCGACCAATTATCTCCATTTACGTTATTCTAATGATTACATTTGGAACTTTCGCGAAATCTGCGTTATTGTGGAAATGCAGGGCGTTACACAGCTCGCCGGTTCCCGTAATTATTGTAGATTTGTCTTATTCTTTTAGTTTCTCAAAATTTCGTTCGACCAACTCTCTCAATTTATGCTATTATAACGATTACAGTTGGAACTTTTGCAAAATCTTCATTATTGTGGAAATGCCATGCGGTATACGTTTTGACATTTTCCGTAATTTTCTTATATTTGTGTTATTTTTAATCAAAATTTCGTTCGACCAATTATCTCCATTTACGTTGTTCTAACGATTACATTTGGAACTTTCGCGCAATCTGTATTTTTGTGGAAATGCAGGGCGTTACACGCGTCTAGCTGTGGGGGTACTCGGCAAAGAACAGTACGTATTAAAAAGAGCTGTGCAAGAATATATTCGTGGTGATGTTGCAGGTGCCTGCTCATCCCGTATTCCATAAGACCAGGACTATATATGTATCCGCACCCTAGCTTGGAACTTATCCATTTTTTTCTGCTCAATTACTTTGCTCTTGTTGTTCCTGCGCTTTCCACCATTTTGTGCGCCCCCAGTAAGTCCCGACGCTGTTTTGTTGAAAAACTGGGTTTAAAGACGCTTAATAGCTTCAGGCACACTCACAAAAATGCCATCATTACACGTGTGCACGAGGCGCTCCGCTGATGTTCCAATAACGTTTCCTGCAGAATTATCGCAATAACTGCGCAGCACTATTCTACAATTTGGCATCGCAGCCATGGCCTATACTCAGTTTCATACATAGCGCGCAGCGTACTCGAAGCCACGGAAGAAGTCGGCAGAGATAAAGATGTTCGAATTTCTTATATTCGAATTCCTAAATATGTTCGAAACATCTTTCTCCCTTTCCACCATTTGCCGTAAACTTATATAAGAAATGTGATCTATCCTCGGGGACAACTTTCTGTGGCAACGGAGAGAAAGCTACGGGGGGGGGGGCGAGGGGTTGTAGCAAACTGACTTGTGTTACTGCGCCAAAGTAGTTTCTAATGAATTGATTTCGGTCTCAGTTTCGGCGTTATGGATACGCATTTTCTTTGGTTCGTTTCGTGGCAGGAGCTTCGTGGTTGAGTGCGCTGAGCCCCAACCACCGAGCATGCAGGCATATTGGCAGCTGCTCCATCGGATTCTATGCACAAGCCAACGATATGACTGGAGAACTCGGACAGACTTAATAAATTATACCGTGGAAGATATTGTCCAAATCTGAACCGTCTAGAAATAACGCCAATTTTGTCAGCGTGGTAGTTTTGAGGGCAGGCACTGATTTGTAAACTATAATCGAGCTGAAAACTGGCAGCACCACGGACATGTGCAGCGTGCTTACATAGAGCGGGCGCGCTCTACAGGTGAAGCAGCGCGCACACGCTACGGCGTGAAGTGATATCCCACTTGGATCGCGTTGAATTACGCCGGCCCCAAGGGGTAGCGGTGGTCCACTGAGCTAGCTCTCCGCAGCTCGGAAAGCGTATAGCGGAAGCTCGCGCTGCAGAACCCATAAATCCTGTGCTCATTCCCCACCCCTGCGCATTCTGATCTCTTTGATGAACATCGTGCACACGTGCGGTCGTTTATCGCTGTACTACGTGGCGCCGGTTCAATACCTGAGGGTAGCAGTCGTACTGCACTCGCTAAGTTGCTTATTTAAAGCACAAAGACGCGTCAACCCTTGGACGGCTGAAAAATGTCATGATGTCTAAACACGTGAACAATTAGTCCTGGTCCTAAAGTTTAAAAATAAATGGTCACCAACTTTTGTGCCATAATCAGTGGTCACAGATCGTAAAACATATTGGAATAGCTAACTTTGCCAAACGCCAAATTCTCAGCCGTGCTGAGACTGGTAGTTACTCTATCCCCTTCCTCTTTTTTTAATGCGTGATCACTCATGCACTACTTCGCTCACTTGCAGACTAAAGCACCATCCCCACATCCCGTAACCGGCCATGTCTGCAAACCTTCAATTGGCTGTCAAACCACGCGACAGAATTCTCATTGGCTGCATGTAGCCGCAAACCCCTATAAAATTACCATTGGCTGCGGCAGCCTCCTTTTCCGCATCAATTTCAGCAAGTGCTGGGAGTATGCCTGGTTTTACATTAAAAAACTATAACTGGTATTACTGACTATTAAAGGGACCCTGCAACCCTTTCGATAATCGCCTTCACTCTTTCCTTCGCGTCTGGAACCACTGGGAAAGCTATAGTTATTGCCAGCACGGAGCGGCACTGCGTGATTTCCTCGTCACAACAGATACGCCTTCCATTGCTGCTTTGTTTTTGTAGTTTTTTAAGTGACTATGGAAAAGCGTTCTTTGCTGCAGCTGAAGGAAAACCGGGCAACAGCCGTTACATGGACTTAGTCACGTAATTCGAGCCGTCGAAGAACGTCAAGACCGGGAAAGAGAAGAGAGGAAAGCCTTTTGAGCGAGTTAACACGTTACCTGATGGGCATAGAGCAGTAATTTTGGGCTGAGATACTTTACGACCCCCTAATCTGAGTACTGGGTGTGATGGGTGAATACGTTCTGCAAGTATTTAATATTCCAAAAAAAGTTGAAAAAAATGATTACAGGGTTCCTTTAACTTTGATGTTTGCCACACCTCGTCATTACTTGTGCAAGCCCAATATGCGGATTGACCAGTGATGGTCACGTAAGACGGATTAACCAATTTTCATTTGGCTGCAACGGGAACACTCCAGCATCGCTAAAGTGCGTCAAAATTTTGAAAAAGTTTGCATTTTTGTGTCTATGACAGCGATTCGCACACACAATTCCGGAAACAGCAGCAAACTTCGTAGACATGCTGGGCTGCCAAGGCCAGTTGCAGACAATTTGACATCTGGACACCGTGACTATTAAGTGAGCAGGAATAATGTGTGCTACGCGAGAAATTGAACCAAGCGAAACACGGTGTTTTGTTACAGCTGAGGATCTTTTCGGCAGTTGGCGCGTCGTTGCGAATGAAGTACTGATGCACGTTGTGTCGGGAGCAGCAAAGAAGCAAAGGTGAAACTATCGTACCGCTGTACTCTTGTCGTTCCTGTAGCTGTAGGTGGTCTTCCAAACACCAAACGAACCCTTTTAGAAATGGGGACTTCAGGGTAACATTAAGAACTTCCGCCTTGGCCCTTGCAACAGTACGCTCGCTTACACCCGTAAGCGCATAATCGAGCGAAGTGTGGAAACGGCGGAGAGTCCCGGTTGCGTCAGCCTCACTTGGGTGTACACGTTGCAGACCACTTGCTTGGTTTGCTTCGACAGCTTTCGGTTCTGAAGCTTCTTGGAAATCCTGTGCGGCCGATGAAGTGGCGGGTAGATGGAAAAGCAGCTGTCGACGTGGACATGTCTTGTTTCTTAAAAAAACCTATGCGGCGCCAGCGGCAGATGCAGCAACCAAGAACACCCGAAAATCTAAAAAAATATTGCTCCCTGTTTTACATATTCTGGGTAATAATTTAGCGGCATCAGCAATGAAGGCCTAAAACATCAGAAATATGAATTTTTGAATTGCTTAGGTTACACCCACAACATACTTTTTGTAGAACTACTACCAGCTGCACAACGAAAGGGCGTAGTTCGGCCGGCCAGTTTGCGCCCCCCCGTAGCTTTCTCTCCATGGCCACACAAAGTTGTCCCCGAGTATAACTCCCTATGGTAGTAATACGATGTAAACTATACTCTGATGAAAGCAAGTTACCTGCCTATACGCGTGTAAACAACCGCGTGTAAACAACAACAACGGCTTTATAATGTCGTCGCTGAGCATGTCGACCAATTGAGCCCGGATGGCTTCCCTCTCGTGTTAAGAGACGCGCTACGGTGACTGCCGGGTAGGTCGGGCTCCATCTTCGGTTATTATTCGGTGCTTCGCTAGAGGTGTCTGACGTAGTTTTGAGTTCAACGAAAAACACTCCTTGTAGCGACGCAGCAAAGCCAATAATTTGTTCCGTTCTTCTCGCGGTAACTCCGGATTCACGTCGAAGGGATTCCGAAGCTCGAAGATATCTTTGGGTGCGCGTACAAAGTCGGCAACCGCGATCACGCCAATCGCTTCTTGCGTGTCTTCGAAGAACGCACTTGCAGCGCCCTTATTTAAATGCTGGTACTCCTCGATGAAATTAGTGGCCAAAAGTAGGATCGACGTTGCTTATAGCGCGCAATGCCTCTTGCAACAGAGACAAAGCGGTCAAGAAGCACTCTTTGGTCAAACTCTACGATAGCATCGACGTCAGGAACAGCATCTTCACAGTAGACGGTGATCATCAAGCTTGTGCGGTGTGGCAGGGTGACATGATCATCGGTGATCCTTACAGCTGCACGGTGTTCGGGGTTCGGTTCCAGCGTCATGGAGTGATCGGAGGAAAACGTTATAGACTTGGTCTGTAGATCAGTTATTGCACCGTGGTCCGTCAAATCAGATCAAGGGATATAGGGATATCAAGAGATATCAGATCAAGGACTGCTAGATCAAGGGATACAGGTGATTCACATGCTACGCCCCATAGCCAGTCGGCACAGTGGAATGCGAGAGGCTGACCTTGTGCGACTTAGCGCAGCGCTCATCGACTCCCGTATATTGTATCACCTCTGTCACAAACTCGAGCGTACGACGTCTAAAACTACCGTAAAGCGTTTTCATATTATTGTACAGCGCCGAATTCTTGTTACTGTCGTGCGATGCATTCAGTTTCGGTTCGGTTCGCCCCGAGAAAACACTGGAACTCTCTCGAACGAAGCGGTGGTAACGCCGACCACTCGCCGGCTCGCCGGCAAGAAAATACAAAAAAAAAACTCCCACCTCCCCTCGCGGGAATCCCTGTGTAGATGCGACGCATAGCGGGTTCACGTTGCAGCGTTGGACAGCGGAGGAACGGCGCTGGAACGATGGAGCGGAACGGCGCAGGCACCGCGTTTTATAGCGCGCATAACGGTGAGGGGACGCGCCGGCGCCAGTGCGTCTGCCGCGGCTATGACGCAACGCAATCCAACACAATCCACTTTAATCCAATCCAATCCAAATCCAAATCCAATCCAATCCAAGCCAAGCCAAGCCAAGCCAAGCCAAGCCAAGCCAAGCCAAGCCAAGCCAAGCCAAGTCACTCCAATCGAATCCAATCCAATGTCCCTCCCGAGAGAGTGTTCGCTATCGGAGAGGAGAGGCGGTGAGCGGCGGAGAGCGCAGCTGGCGCGGCGAGGAGAATGGGGGAGGGGAGGACGTCGACAACGCCGGATGGATGCAGGGACAAGGCGAGTGAATGAGATGCGTTCGCATCTAATAAAAGCTCCGCCGCTCAGCTTTCACCGAAGCTTCGAGTTCTTTCGAGGGGGCGAGCGTGGCCTTGCCAGTGCTAAAGCACGCCTATGATTCCAGAAGGGAGAAAGAGGGAAGTTGTTCGCTCGATGGCGGCAGGGGCGTTGTGTGTTGTGCCCTCTCTCTCCGCGCCGGCACAGTTATAAAAAGAGAAGCCGCCCCTAAGTAAATCGCTACGTTTGGACGTCGTGATGTGACAACGGCCTCTGCCAGTTTGTGCACCACACCATCGGCGACCCGCGCGCGCGTCTCGAATCAGCGTGATCGTCTCGGACGGTCTGGCCTACGACGAAGCCACGCTTCACAGGTAGCCGAATCGCCTCTGACAGCGGTGCATCGTCCGGCCCGGTCGGTGAATATTGTGGGACTCTGTCTCTCATATGCTTAGAACTGTTTTCTTTTAGTTAACTTTTCTACCTCCTAATATTCACTGTTAGAGTTTCTGATTGTTACATTTTGTCTAATTTCGAACTGTTTCCCGAATTTGTATTCATTCTAAGTTACCTCTCGCTTACGTTACATGTCCTCGTGCTTCTACAGTGTTTTGCCTGTCCAAATATAAGTCTTTGTGTTGTTTTCGTTCAAGGCTCTGACTCATCCTTACCGCTCTGGTCAGCGAAAGCCGCACATCAGACGGCCACCCCCTTCATCACCTGTGCCCTGTAGATTCGGTGGGGTTGTTTGCTCGCTTTAGTCGACTCCCGATATTTTCTGACAGCGCACCCAATTAAGGAAATGGTGACAACCTCCCACATAAAAATCCCACGATGACGGAACTCAAACGCATAAATATAGTTCGAAGGAAGGCCTTAAAGCAAGCACTGGGAATGACGCAATATACATCGACACCAGTGCTCCAGGCCAACGGAGTCACCAACAAACTGGACGAGCTCCTAAGAGCGCAGCGCATAGGACAGTTCCACCGACTCCGTAGCACCGACCAAGGCACGACCATCTTGCATTATCTCGGCTACTCTGCGGACCCATCACCATCCGCATCGCAGGAAGAAAGATGCCCCTCCCTTGAACACCGAGCACGCATCATCATCGCTCCCCTGCAAAGAACATGGACCCCGACCGACATGCTCAACGGCGCCACATCACGACCAACGTCCTGTTGAAAACGCTGCAGCGCCTCGGCCCCGTCCAGCACGTTTACTACGTTCACGCACATCCTGGGGAAGATGAGGGAGGCATGACGTCTGTCATCGGACTTCTAAACTACGAACTCGTCACGATCGAACCAGACGTACATGCTATCGATGACCTAGAAACTCGACCTATTGCACGAGCCATGTACGACGATTCCACCCATATGGTTCGTCCGCAAACACCCATTATCATCGACACTGATTCGCCAGCCGCTTTCAGTCAATGGATGAGAAAGGACCTGCACCACTGCACAGCCCGCCTTATCAAAGACGCGCTCGACGACAAAACGCTCACGTTCCACATTATTTGGAATCCTGGGCACGAGGGTTTGGCAGGAAATGAGCGGACACATACGCTCGCCCGAGCAACCATTTACGGGGTACCTAACCAGCTCTCGTCAACCTTAAGCGATGCATAGCCGTCTTTCAGCCCGCACGAATACCTCGAGTCTTTTCGCGCGCCGCGCAAGGTACATCCCTCCCCACATCGTGCGTTCACAAGGCGGCAGTCGGTCCTCCTCTGACAGATATAGACTAACACATAACCCCCTGAACATCTCACACATCGCTTTCGAAATTTACCCGCCAGCCCTACTTGCTCGTTCTGCGGAGGTTACCCAAACATATTCCACACAATATGGGCCTGTGATCGACATCCAAAGTTGACCCGCATCCCGAATCCAACTTTGGCATCCTGGGAGGCAAGTCTGGCTGACCCCAGCGCTGCGACACAGCTCCTGCTGACGTCCAGAGCGGAGGGAGCCGTACCCACAGCTTCCCAAGACGGCGCCCTGGACTAAGGGTGCTTAGGAAAATCAAGTTTGCTTCCTTCCTTCCTTCTGTAAGGCTATATCAGATGTCATGCTACTTTGTAACTGCACGTTAAGGAAAGAGAAAGTTTCCCGTTAATAACATGGGCACTCTATAAACGGTTACTGACGCTTTCTGCGGAAATCCTCTGGGCGATATGTCCGACGCACTGATGGATGTCATCATTGGAGGAGCACAAGATTGGGCGGCATATAACGGCGCTTTATGCTGGGCCTGTAACATACCTGTGCTGCCACCCGAAGGAGAACTGGTAGTGTAAGAAGCACGCATGGAAAGTTGGGTGTTCTATAAGCCAAGACAGAAAGTTTCGCGGCCAGATTGGCCTAACCACTTCCATTTTAGTAACTATTTTAGCAACCTAGATTTGACGAATCATGAGTTCTTAATGAACAACAATTCATTTCTTTCGGGCACTTTCGAGATAGAAAGAGAAAAGAGAATGTGTAGAGCGATGTTTATATAATCTTGACGAGCATTGGTAACGGCTCTGCTCTCTCGAGATCAGTAAAATAATAATAAACTCTGGGTGTCACAAGATACTAATAATAATAAAAAAAAAACTCCCACCTCCCCTCACGGGAACCCCTGTGTAGATGCGACGCATAGGGGGTTCACGTTGCAGCGTTGGACAGCGGAGGAACGGCGCTGGAACGATGGAGCGAAGCGGCGCAGGCACCGCGTTTTATAGCGCGCATAACGGTGAGGGGACGCGCCGGCGCCAGTGCGTCTGCCGCGGCTATGACGCAACACAATCCAACACAATCCACTTTAATCCAATCTAATCCAAATCCAATCCAATCCAAGCCAAGTCAAGCCAAGCCAATCCATTCGAATCCAATCCAATGCCCTCGTGAGAGAGGGGCATCGGAGAGGAGAGGGGGTGAGCGGCGGAGAGCGCAGCTCGCGCGGCGAGGAGAACGGGGGAGGGGCGGACGACAACGACGCTGACGCTGCATGGACAAGGCGAGTGAATGAGATGCAGTCGCATCTAAAAAAACCAGGGGCCCAGAGCGCCCTTTCACACTTTCACAGCCGCAAACAATCCACGTACTGACGTGCACGCGGACGTGGAAAATTTGTAATGTAGGCCTGGCATCTGCAGGATGTCTATGAGAGCTTTTGTAGCGTTGAGCAGCCCATAGTGTCACTTCATATCATCTGCTCTCTCTATGCGTTCGCTTCGATAAAGGGCCTGCAAGTGCTGGTGATGCATGATTTTATATCTGGTGCCTAATGGTTCCAAAAAGCACTGTAAACCATGATTCTAAAATAAATAAAATCAGAAATACCGTTCAATGTTGAATGGAATGCCGGATCGTATTAAAGCACGGCAGCTCAATATCGAGATTTATTGAAAAGACACTGAAGTCAAAACCGATGTTGATCTAAAAAGATAGATTGGTATCCCTAGAAAACGCAAATACCAGTCTCTGGGGCAGTACCACGAAAGTAATCGCGTAAATAATAAAAAAATGCAGCTATGAGTCGCCTAGCAGAGATGACGTCAACGGCGACTTAGCTGATGTGCCAAGAGTCACGTGACGAACAACCCAACGACAACCATGCACACAAGGTCTCAAAGAAACACATGAAATCTCTCTTTGCACGTTAACATACATTTATAGGTCAGAAACAATTATAAACGTACACGTATAGTTCAAGCGGTTCCGGCATTCGCAAGCTGCCAAACCGCGGCGCCGGTGGCGGTTGCTATGGTTGTTGCATGTTCGGCGTAGTAATGTCAATATGGCTGTTATATCGTTTATACATCATGGCGGCAAGTAGCGCGTCGGTCTTCCACGATTCCGCTTTTCTGGGGACAGGAATTTCCGTCTGATAGAACAATTGTTTCGCTCCCTTAGGTATAGCGCTGTCTGTCCGCACGAAGTTTTCCACCCAGGCCGGCGGTCGAAGCTGTCTGTGTGTTGTGCTCGCGTTCGCTTCGCGATGAAAGAGACGACGAGCTCCTGTCGTTGCACTGAGCCTTCTGTGTTGGAATAATTACTAGCACTGATTGAACCCGCACCGGGTATGTAGAGTGGGCGCGAGTTTTATTTTTTTAACCTTCTCGGCTTGCGCCGGAGGGGCAATCGATCGCCTGGGTATTTAGCACTTCGGCCTGTGTTTGTTCGAAACCATTTCTTGATTGTCTTGAAGTTGAATAAAATGTGTGCGTCGAACTGGGTCTTTTGATTGAGGGCATTGTGTGCTGCTATGCTTCCACTACGGGGCGTGCTTGCGTAAAATGATATTTTGTATCATTTCATACTGGCGCCAAGGTGTTTGTTAGTAGTGGTTTGGCTGTAGGCACACATCTGGAGGATGGGCTAATAGGCAACTCGCTTCCTATAACATTCAAGAGATGCCGCAATAAACGTTACCATATTGCGACGTTAAACTGACGAAACCTACGTTCTGCTAAAACTTACGCCGCGGTGCTGACGTAGCGGGCCGCAAAAATTTAGCGCTGCACGCTGTTACAAGTAACACTAACAGATGGCGCCACACTGTTAAGCCGAGTTCATCGAAGTTGCCAGTACCCGACTATGCATAACGAGAATACCAATCAAAAGAGCGCCCCTGTCGTCGTTCGCTCTGCGGTTGCGCTGTCCGCTAGACGTTTTGTAAGTAAAGTAAGAGGCCGCGCGGAACACGTCCTGTGCGGCACCAAGACTGACGCACAGAGAGTGGCAGGTAACAGAAGTGTGGGGCGGACAGGTTTTGTCGTATGCCCCGAGTGTGCGACCAGTGCCTCCTGCGGCTGGGATGGTTCACTCGGTATGTTTCAGTTTTCCTTCTAGACCACACCGCTGTCTTACTGGCTTCGGGCAACCGTTGACGTCAGGTGAAACTTCATGAAATCGCCAGAGGAATGAAATTCGTTTTTCAATTACTAATTTCTCAGCAATTAAAGCACCTTTTACCTCCGAATAAACACAGACAGGGCTACGGGGCACTTGATCTTTCGTCTGAGCCCAATTTGCTATTTCCCTTCAGTGCCCCTTTAAGCTTATAATTTTTCCAGCGCATGGATCCAAATCCACAGTTTTGACAACCGTTAACAGTATAGCCTTTTTGCTCATGAATAACAAGAAACGAATGGGCAAAGTAGCGTTTTTCAGCATTCTTTGAGAGATGACAAAATTTTCTACAGCTCCGCTCCTCAGGCCCCTTTCTACTAGAAAAAGTAAAACCAACCTTTCTCTGCGAAGCTTTCGTTGTTTGGCCTTTTATCACAGAAAAAGAAATTTGATTTGCTATTAGGATACTCCCTAATACGAAATTGGACCGCAGCGCGAACGCAGTCCTCTCGGTGACGACGCCTAGCTGCTGCGTTTCAAGAAGTGATCACGTTATCAGGGAACATAAGACGGCGTGCGTTACTCTGGCGTTATCTCGCAATGCGTCGTCGCCTCCGAGAATGTCTCTTAGGGCATCGGCCTACCGCCCTCCCCCTCACTCTTTCGCCATAGTTTCCTTCACTGGTTTCCTGCTCGCTTTATCTCGTCTATCTCCTATTCCTATTCATTCGTTCGCTAACAACGAGGCCGACAGCGACGCGACACCGCAGGAGCGGACGCTTAAGAGCTGTCGCCTAAAATCAGGGCAGATAGCAGGGTTAGGAATGTTTATATAGCCCTCCAAAATCTTGTAAAGAAGAGCACGAAAAATTATATTGTTGCGGATCGATAATGAAGAAATACACCAATACGAAGATTCCCCAACTATTTACGTTTGGTCTTTACGGCAGTTTGGTATAGAAATCTTTCATGGGAAAATTTCAAGCATAGAAGTGCCACAGCTACTCTGCGGCGGTTTGTTCCGCAACTACAAATGGTGCTCAAGCAACGCATTTAAACATGACCGTTCGTGAACGTAATAAACAGAAAATACGATAACACCTAATAAATGTATGGTTTAACGTTACAACGCACGTATTTTATATATCTCATAGCATTAGCCCTGCTTCCCATTCCGTCTCAAGGCATCTGCTTGTAATATGACAGTGATGTATTATCCCAACCTTGTATCGCACAGGTCCACAGGGCAAACGTCTCTCGACACACTGTTGGAGAAAGCTACTGCCATTTTGTAAACAAGATAGCTTACGCCATTTTATGGATGAGACAGTAAGTGCGTTATAAAACTTTCTATGATTTTGTAGGAAGTTGACGGTTTCATTTCTGATCAGAAGTGCTCGCACTTCTGGTGAAGGCAAGACACACTTGCCGGCTGTACGAGGTTTCGGCAAAAAATAATACCATGTATTTTAACTCGAAGCATCCGTTACTATACGAGTGGAAGGGCAAATTTATTCCTGTGTGTTTCAACTCTCAGGTTGGAATGCTACAAAAAAGAACCAGTTCCTTTTATTTTCATATAAACTAGCATAAATGTGTTCTAGCACGTCGCTTTTGCTATCCTTTTTTCTGTATTTATTTATATATTTATTTATTTATTGGTACCTCGAGGGCCCTTTTGGGGCATACATGAGGGGTGGGCAGGAAAAAAGGCAGGCAAAATAGTGTGATGATGTAAACGATAAGGGTTACAGGTCATGAGAAATCTTTTATCGCAGACCTAAAACGACTGCTATCAGTAATAACGGCCATGCAATTCCCGCCGAGGCCTATTTACCTCCCTTTACGCTATCGCGACTATCCCCTGAGGTCAGTATAAAGTTACACACCTTAAAAAATCGCTAAATGAACGTCACCTACCGTAAAAGGCTCCGCAAGTGGCGCGCGCTAGAAAGTATATAAGCAAACCAGACGGAAATTGAACTATAAAGGGGGCAATGGCCATGACAGGCATACAATTTTTAAGCTAAATCTTCGCGACTGCTTTTATGACGCACTATCTAGCTCTGTTTTGCATTGAGGCATGGTCACTCTCAAAACTATACTTTGATTGCATTACTACAGTTGTCAAGGAATTTATAGCCCTACTAACTTCGTATCTTTAAACTTTTGGGGGAAATAAGCAACATGTTCCTAAGGTTTCTGACGCACTGTAAATAATTAAAAATTGGAAAAGTTTTGAATAATCAAAGATACTTCATTTATTTGTACGATTTAAAAATTGCGAAGTTGAGACGTTTTCAGTTTTTAGAAGCGAAGCATCTCAAGCTCGGGGCTGTGTCCCTCCCTCCCTCGTTGTCCGCCGCCCGCACTCTACTGCGCATGCGCGTCTCTTCAGACCCGTCAGCGTTCGGGCTGACGTCAGCGCAGTCCACAAGGAAAACAAATAGTTAGGCAGCGCCCTGTTTCGATCCCACGATTCTCTGGCCCCAACGGGAGGTACGGGGCGCTCTTCCCACTACGCTACAAACCGAGACGGCAGCATGTGCTACGAAAGCGCCTTATGTCCTTCACTCATTCAAACTACGTCAAGAAGCTACTGATACAACGAAGGCACACGAAGCTGAACGTCAACGGAAACGACGAACTGAAAACTAATGGGAACTTCAGTCGACCCCATGGCTGCTTCGCATATATAGGTTTCCCCTACGGGAAGGTGGTGTAATTTTTTACGAAAATGAGAAATTTTGGATAGCTTTATTTTGTATTTATCGATGCTTTAGGCTTTCATCACTGCAAAGTTATTCCAGCCGTATTTCTGTCCAGCTTCATACAAGTTTTTGCGAAAATTAAGTTTACTCCGCCACGTGAATGTTTTGCACACAGCATAGAAATATTAAGAGAAAAAGTAGGTATGCCTTGACTATAACCGTCGTTGGCCGTCTTTTATCGTCGGGGATCTTCGAGTTCGCAACTCACTCGCGAGGCATAATATCCGTGTTTGCGTCAGTACTTCGACTGTGCCGAGCGCGTACACCGCCGCTTTTCTGAACTGCGAAGCTGCGCGTTGTGTGCGTAGGATGTCTGCCGTGGGCGTACGCAAACCCAACTCAAGCGGTACTCCGGTGTTGCACTTCGTCTGCTTGTTTTCCAGCCGCAATGGCAGTTGAGAACAAGGAACGTCACGCCGATGGCACTTGACCTTCAGCGCATTAAAAGGGCATTGGCACCGGGCAGCTCAGTGGAGAAAGTTGGGAACACAGTGGTATTTACCGTGCCCAAAAACACTTTTGAGGAGCGGCTGACTAGCGAAAACAAAACGTTGGGAGCGGTGGTTGGAAGGCACAAAAATATCCTGCCTTTCTGCTCATTTTGCTGCTAATATCGTCGAAGCACAGCAGCCCTGTGGAGCCTCTGATACGTCGATGGCTGTTTTCTCTCTTCCGCCCACCTCTAAAGCTTTTTCCTTCCCTTTCGCTCATCCAGCGATCCATGTGGGCTAAAGTTATTTCAATTGTCCCGCATTGCACTGCTCGCGCTATCTACTAGAACCTTTTCTTACTGTTGGACACCGCACACTGGCACGAGGTTGGGGCTCGCGCGAGCCCCTTATATATATTTAGGTCAAAATATTATTTTCAACGCATATCTTCTGTTTACTATCGCAAATATCCTCATCATCATCATTACCAGCCTGCTCAGAACCACTGCAGGACGAAAAGCTCTCCCACTGATGTCCAATAGCTCCTTATCTGTGCTACTCCAGTCAACAGTTTACCCCCGAAGTTCCATATTTCAGCCCTCCATCGTGTTAATGGTCGTCCCCCTGTTTTATATCCATCTCTTGGTATCCAGTCTGTTACCCTAATTGTACACTGGTCGGCCGTTCGTCTCAATACATGGCGAGCCCAATTCCATTTCTTTTTCTTTATTTGAAATATGGTATCGTCAACTCTATACTCGGGGTCACCTTTCTGTGGCAATGGAGATGAAGCTACGCGGGGGGGGGGGCGAATTACTTTGTATTACTGCGCCAAAATAGTTCCTAGTAAACTAGTTTCGGTTTCGGTTTCAGTGTGAAGCATACGCATTTGCTACAGTTCGTTTCTTCGCATGAGCTCTGTGGTTGAGTGCGCTGAACCGCAATCACCAATCATGCAGGCATTTTGACGTCTCCTTCTCTATGTTTCATGAGATTCTAAGCAAAAGACAACGCTTTCACTGGAGAACTCGGACCGACTTAATATATTATAGCATGGACGGTAACGTCGAACTCTGAACCGTCCGGAAACGCCGTCAATTTTGTCAGTGCTGCAGTTTTGAGGGCAGGCAATGATATTTAAACTCTTTTTGAGCCGAAAACTGGGCAGCACAACGTGCACGTGTAGCGTGCTTACATAGCGCAGGCTCGCTATACCGTTAGGGCATCACGCGCACACTACGGCGCGAAATGATATCACATTTGTATCGCGCTGAGTTAGGCCGGCCCCAAGAAGTTTCGCTGACCCGCAGCTCGGAAAACGTATAAGGGAAGCTCGCGCTGCAGAACCAATAAATCCTGCGCTCAATCCCCACCCCTTCCTATTCCAATACCTTTGATGAACATCGTGCAGGCTTTCGGTCGTGTCTCGCTTTACTACGTGGCGCAAGTTTCATACCTGAGGATGGCACTCGTACTGCACTGGCTAAGTTGCCTATTTGCAGTATAAAGGCGTGCCAGCACTTGGACGGCATAAAAACGTAACGCTGTCTAAACACCTGCACAGTTAGCGCTGGTCGTAAAGTTTAAAAACAATTGGTCACTAAACATTTTGCCAGTAATGTGGTCACTGACATCGTAAAGTACATTGCATTAGCTAACTTTATTTGTCAAACGCGAATATATAGAGCCGTGCTAAGACTGGTGGTTAAGCCATGCCCTTTCCATTTTTTTTAATACGGGATCACTCGCACACTTCTTCACTTCTTGGCTCACTTGCCAAAAAAAGCACCGTCTCCAGAAGCCCGCTACTGGGCCTGTCAGAAAAATTTCAATTGGCTTCCAAACCAGGCAACAAAATTCGCGTTGGCTGCGTGCAGCCGCTAACTCCCCATGAACATTCCATTTGGCTGCAACAGCCTCATTTCTTTGTCACTTACATCAATGTTGTGGGAGCATGGCTGGCTTTACATAAAAAAATAGCTGACTGGTATTCGTGGCTGTAAATTTGAAGTTGGCCTCACCTTGCACTTGTTTCCACGCGCAACACGTGGGTTGACCAGTGATGGTCCTACCCATCCAATTCACCAATTTTTATTTGGCGGTTACGTGACACCCCACCATCGCTAAAGTGCTCCAAAATTTCGCAAAAATGTGCAATTTTGTAGCTATGGCCACAATTCGCACGCACAGTTCCAGAACCAGCAGTAAAACTCCGACACTTAGGGCTGCCACCACCAGTTGCAAACAGTTTGACATCTGTACACCGTGAGCATTAGTCAGCAGGAATAATGTGTGCTACGTGAAAAATTGAAGCAGAAGAAAGAATGTGTTTTGTTTCATTTATTTATTTCCTGCATAATCAGCTCGGCAAAATCTGCAAGTCACTCCAAGTAGTCACACAACCACAAACATGCACACGAACCCCAGTCACAGGAGTAAATCTTTAAAACCGTGGCCCAATCTTTCAACCCCACTTGAGCACTCAAAGCCACACAGCCACATATTTCCGCACAAACATTTCTGGCTCTGTTAGCAGTTATTCGCAGTCAATGAGTACGGTGTACAGCAATTTCTTCATGATAAATGTGAAAACAACATAGATGTACCCGACATTGCACCACAAGCATGACAAAGTGATACTGCCCATTCGCATGTCAGTGAACATTTCTGTGAATTCTGTCTTACGAGAGCGTGCCCTTTCCTTTAGGGTCTTCGACCTTATATCCCAGGACCTCGGGAAGCTAGTATTTTTACAAAAGCTAAGGCTGGTAGCAGGGAAACCCACAGCGTTTCGACATTTCAAAGTGAGGAATTCACGATTCGTATTACACCTCGCCCTTTAACCCTGTAAATACGCATTTAAAAGAAATTATTTGAGCCGGACATAATCTTTTACTTCAGCAATCAACCCTCTGTAGTCGAAAAGACCAACAAAACATGAACAAGTGAGTACAAATGATTATCTCACTTACAATGCGCAACTGATGGTAGTACATTTTTCTCCAGATGACTGAAACAATTACAAATGGTAGGCAACTCAACAATGCATTTCTGGACGTCATCACAACCATCTCAGAGTTCTTGCCATATAATTCTTCCAGTCTTGTTATTTCATGCACATGTAACTGCTATTTGCAAAGGCTGTTTACAATCTCTTGGGTTGTAATCAAATTTTCCTATTGCATTTCTTTTGGGTGACAAAGGTACAGCAAGTGCATCTTAGCTACCACCCACAACCGACAATCTGAAGACTAATTCGCATACTGACAACAAGCACTCCTAATGATTGCGTGATGCTGCACAAATCCAGCACCATATGAGCAGCTACCTCCGACGTTGCTGGCCATCAGAAAGGTAAACAAGGTGTCCTGTAAGTTGTTGCACACAAGAAGCACCACATAAACCAACAGAGCGTACTTCCAAGCTTCTGGCCACCAGAAAGGAAAACAAAGTACCTCGTCACTTCCCACACAAAGCCAGCACCACATACCCAACAAAGCGTACTTCCAAGCTGCTGGGCATCGGAAAGGTAAACAGGGGGTTCTGTAAGTTGCCACACAAAAGCAGCACCACATAAATCAACCGAATACTTTCAAGCTTCCGGTCACCAGAACCGTAAACAAAGCACCTCGTCACTCGCAACACACGACCAGCACGACATAAGTCAGCGCACACCACTTTCATCACAGTTCCTCTACACCGCTCATTTCGCTGTCACTGCAGTCACTGGAGCTGCTGGAGTCGGAACCCAGCGGAATCACGACGTTGTCGATTCTGGTGTCGATTGCACCATCCCGCTCCCAGGCCTCTTTCTCAGGGCGCTCCACATGAGCCCAGCCCCGGACCCACTTTTCGCGAGTCACGAGGGCGATGGCTTCGTTGAGTAGTCGTTCAACTTCAGCGAGAGTGAATGAAGTGTTGTTGGCAGCAATATACCCCTTCCCCTGGCTCCACACCATTTCAATATGGTTGAATTCACAGCGGTAAAACGGAAGCCGAACAATGTCATGACCAGCAACTCTGGCCAGGGCTTCAATCCGGTTATCCAAAAAACTTGTGTTTGTTCTCATTAACCAGCCGAAGGAGTTCGGGCTTCAACTGGTCATCACACCACGGGAGGGTTTATGAAGTCAACCAAGGCTGAATGTCGGCCCTGCGCCATGACGTCGAGGGCAGCTTTTCGATCTGAACACTGTGGCATGGAGCATTGTCCATGACAATAACACTCCGTGGCTCAATGTTGGGCAGAAGTTGTTCTGCGAACCACTTCTCAAAGCGTGGGACATCCATTTCACTGTGGTAGTCAGTGGAAGCACTATTTGACGCACGGAAAATGACACATGCCCTGTCCACAAAGCCCTTCTCACTTCCAGCATGAAGGACGATGAGCCGACCACCTTTGCCACTTTGTGCACGAAGCCCAGTAGTTAAACCTTTGCGAAAGACGTCTTCACGGGATGACACAGTGCTGTCCTCCCACACCGTGCCCTTGGTGTGCCCAGCATTGACACAAGTCTCGTCAAGGTATTATATAGTCCTACGAAAATGAAAGGAATACGTGTGAGTTTTTTTGGGGGGAGACGGGTTAGTTAAGACAGAGAAGGTATTTACTGCTTGCACCTAACATCATTCTACTACGCAGGCAGGTATGTTTAGTTTTTGGTGCCACGGCAAAATACCAAAATAAAAAAAAGTTCGGTGAATGTACACCCCCCACATGGCTAACGAAATCCAGTCAGTGAGTGCTATCTATACATTATTAGAACAAATCGATGCATACTTGTCCCTCCACTTGCTGAACCAGCATAGCATGCAAAATACGAACAAGGCGCAGGGATCCAGAAAGGCGCCAGGAAAAAAAGAAAGCGAACGCCAGTATGCATGCGAAGCGGTGCTGATAAGTAACTCTCGGGAATAAAATATTTGGCTGTACGAGAACTTCCATCGTTATTTTTTCTCGTTACATTTCAACTGTCAAATAGTGTTACATACGAAATTTTTATTTTAATCTCCGAAATTGACATTTATCTATCTGTCCGCCAAATCGAAACAGTAACCACGTACCGTTTCTGATTTCGCATTTCTCGAATGGTCCGCAAATATTTCCGCCCCCACACGATGATGTCCTCCCTTTCCAGAAGCGAGAGTTACGTTTTCGCTTCCCAAAAGCAAATCCAATGTCATTCAGAAGCCAACGCATCGTTCCGACCCTAAGCTTCGGCAGCCACATGTCGGGGTCTCTGGTCACATCGCTGAGGATCTTTTCTGCAGTTATCGCCTCGTTACGAATGAAGTACTGATGCACTTTCCGTCGGAGAGCAGCAAGAATGAAGCTGTCGCACCGCTGTACTCTTGCCTTTCCTGTAGCTGCAGGCGGTTTTCCAGTCGACAAACAAAGCCTTTTGCGCTTTGGTGACTTCAGCGTGCCACGCAAAACCTCATTCTTGAGCCGTGCGACCGAACACTCGCTTACGCCGGTAAGCTGGCTAACTGAACGAAATGCGGAAACCAAGGAGAGTCCTGGTTGCGTCAGTCTCAGTTGGGCGTACGCGTTGCAGACAACTTGCTTGGTCTGTTTTGACAGCTGTTGGTTGTGAAGCTTTTTGAAAATCCTTTGCGGAGAATTAAGTGGCGGGCTATCGGATGGAAAAGTAGCTGCTGTAGACGATGACGAAATTTTTTTTCTGAAGAGAACCTTCGCACCACCAGTGGTAATTTCTGCAACCAAACAAAACCGAAAATTAAAAAAAAGTAATGCGTACTGGCGATTATATTCGGGCGATTTATTGGCATTGTCAATGCTAGGTTAAAAAGAAGAAATATATGTTTTTGAATTCAATAGGTTATGCCCATTGAATAATCTTTGTAGAACTACTTCCAACTGCGCAGCGAAATGTGGTGGTTCGGCCGGCCACTTCACCTCCTCTCCCGTAGCTTTCTCTCCATTGCCACAGAAAGTTGTCCCCGAGTATAGTTGGTTCTCTGATCCAGGTAGCTCGTTTCCTGTCCCTCAGTGTTACTCCTAATATTATTCGTTCCATGGCCCGTTGATCCGACCTACGTTTGCTTTGTAGTTTTTTAGTAAGGCGCCAAGTTTCAGCTCTGTATCTCATCACCGGCATATACACATGCTTGTAGACTTTTTTTTGATTGACAGAGGTGGCTTACATTTCATTATTTGGGATTCCTTGCCGAGTGCTCCCCAACCCATGACTATTCTGCGTCGGATTTCTCTCTCGTGGTTGGGGTCAGCACTAACCATCTGTCGGAGGTAGGTATATTATGTAGCTTGTTCTAGCGTTTCATTTCCTAAGCTTAAGAAAACGTTCTTGGCATGCTTATTCGCCATTACTGTAGATTTATTCATATTTATCTTTGCCCCCATGGCCGTCTTTCTGGTTATAGTTCCTGCATGTGTTCTGGAGTCTCACTCAGCAAGACTCTGTCGTCCGCAAACCAAAAATCGCACAAGTATTCCCCGTTTATCCTTAATTCCATGTTTTCAGTCTAGCTTTCTTATACCCCTTCCAGACATGCTGTGGATACTTTTTGGAGCGATGGTATCTCCCTGTCTTACTCCCTTTCGGATCGGGAATTTAACGCTTTGCTTATAGAGGGTTATCCTCCCCGAGCATCCCTTATATATTTCTTGTAGGAGTCACATGTTGGTTTCTTCTGTGCCGTGGTCTTTTAGTGCTTCTGAAACGGCTGCGCTAAGTAAGGAATGAAACGCTTTCTCGTTATCTATAAATGCCATGTTTACTGTACTCTGCGGGTTTTTCTACCCCTTGTTTGACGACATGGATGTGATCCATGGTACAGTACCCGTTGCCGATGTTAGGTTGTCATTTAGCCTGTCTACAGTGACCTCATTCCGCTCATTCAAAAGCGAGAATTTGTTTTACACAGTTATTTTAAGGTCTTGCTATCTGGCTCTGACGGATTCCATGCGGGATTTCTTAGTTTTCACGAGTTTCTTTATGAAATAAGAAAAGCTTGATATGGGCGAGTTGGTACAACAGGTGCTTGATAATTACTGCGGCACAATAAAGAGGTTCAAAGAATAATCGCGTACAAACAACACAGTGCCGAACTTCCAACAATACTTTACTGAAAAGAGACGCTGCTTATATACATAAAAACTTAAAAAACTAAGAACATTGTGACGTCAAAGTGCATCTCATTACTAAAAAGACTACTTGTTTATCTGACTGAGATATGGACGGAGTACTAACGCAGTTATTCCCTGCCTGTCTGCCTGCCTGCCTTGAGTGCTAAATTCTTGAAGCTCATTTTACCAGCAGGTGAGTATCAATTGTTACTACCAGATGTGCATCGATTTTTTTGTCAAACGTGCCTAACATTTTCTTTTTGATCAACATGGTTAATAAGTATTAAATATGTTTCCAGATTTAGTGGTTTGGAAAGGTTTTGCATATTAAATTTCTTGTAGAACAATTCCTTTAACTTTTCGCGAGAGAGCTGAATCGAGGTACAAACAGACCAAGAAACTAGACTAAGAAAGACTATCGTCTATAAAACTTTGGCGGTATTGTATTACGCGGCAGATGATTTTTTTAAGCGGTTACGCTTAGCACCTAGTCAATTTTAATATAAAAATGAGCGGAGAAGGACATTTGAAGGTCTGTTCGCAATTACAAACGAAACGTTGGCATCCTGTGGGAAAGATTGCCTCAGGTAGGTCGCCGAAAATACACTGTTTGTTATCGCGCTCTATTGATGGTTATGGATTGCACACAATAGCTTACAGCTGCAACTTTAGAGGTTGGAAACCATGAAGGACATAATAATAATCGGGATCATCGCAGTCCCATCATTACGTCTACACCAGTGTTGCGGAATGGGCGTCCCCATTCCATTCCAATTCCATTCCGGGGAATTACAAGTTGCCTAAATTCCATTCCTTTCAATTCCTCGGAATGCCGGAACATCGCCCATTCCCACTCCGGGAATTGCCGGGCAGTTCAATTCCATTCCTCTAATTCCTCAACGTTTTATCCGGTGATTATCAAGTTACCACCGAACCCACCATTAAGCTGATGTTATTACACGCGTTAAGATCTGCTAAAATACGCTAAGATCTGCTAAATAGTGGCTTTGTGGCATATCTCGTTCAGCGCAATCACCCTACTAATTCCCACAGGGGCAGTTCTCCAGGTAGTTATTATAGTATTTGCATGGTCAGCACGTCTTTACGAGTTGTGATGCTTTAATATTGTTTAAGTGCGAATGTGTTAAAGCTAACGTGACGACATGTTCTATTTTTGTGCTGACAAAGTATGGTTGAAGAAGACATTATATTCCTTAAGCAGTTAACACGCGTACGGAGCGGTCGTAAGCATGGTTAGAACTATAATTTTGTTAACGAGGAACAGAACCTCCGGATCTGGTGGTATCAGTTGGAAGAATTACCGCTCGAGCACCTTGTCCTGCCTTTGCACCAAATACGGATCATGGGCCGCACTGGTCGTCAGCATTCACGCATGTCAAGCGCTCCTTGAAAGCACGGATTGGTTCAGAACTTCCTATGTTTGCGTGTGCGCAGGTATGCAATGTCACCCTTGCCGAAAAGCTTAGTTACGTGCGTCAGGTATCATACACTGCGCACGAGCGAAAGTTCTGGCTGTGCTTAGAGTATGCGCGACCTTTGTATGGGTGTCTCGATGAGAGCCAATGCGCAGGGAGAATTCTTTTTTCTCTCGTTAGTGTATACTGGGATAGTACATTAGTTCGTATAATAATCTGCGTCTTGTTTTTTTTTTCTTTTAGAAATTGGGAGATTGTTCACACTTTAGCACCACGCAACCTTTGGCTCTAGCTAACTGAAGAAGGACTTAGAGAATGCGTTGCGGCCTTGGACTCAGCAAAACTGAGTCCAAAACCTGCGTAACTAATTGTATAACTGAGGCCTGTAGAACTAATTTGAGGAGTTGCATGCAGTGGAGTAGCAATGAAGGTTCCCCCAAGTGTCCTCTGGTCTGGGCGATCAACCGAAAGAATAGATGTGAAGAAAAATGACAACGATAATAATAGAAGGTCACGTACGGCAGCCGGTCAGTCTAGTGTTGTGGAAATTCCTACGCAAGAAAAAAGTGCGTAGGTGTCCTCGTTGATATATTGTAGGGTTTAACGCGCCGACGCAACGCAGGCAATGAGGCGCGCCGTAGTGGAGGGCTCCGGATTAATTTTTACCACCTTAGGCCGAAATCTCGTGCACACGGGTGTTTTTGCTTTTCGCCTCCATCAGGAAAGCGGCCGCCGCGGCCGGGAATCGAACCGCGACCTCGTGCTAAGCAACGTAATTAGGTCTCCTCGTGAATTTTATATGCTGCAATAAAGGTCTCAAGCTGCCGCGAAAAGTCGAAAAAAGTTTATTTTGGTTTCATTCATCAAAATTACGTAACAAAATGGTGTGAGCCAAATAGGCGCTTCGCCGTTCAGTTCTGAAAATACGAAGTGTAAATGACGGCTGCTTCAACGATCAGTTCTAAAAACCAAAAAAAAGTAAACTAATACAGTTGCCTTCTGCCTGTGAGTTGCGCTTGACAAACGAGCTGCTGAAAAGAGGTGTTTGAGAGCCGGTTTCGCTTCGCTGTCTGTCACTAAAAGAGATGCCGTGGACCCGCCGCGGTGGCTCAGTGGCTAAGGCGTTGCGCTGATGGGCACGAGGCCGCGGGTTCGATTCCCGGCCGCGGCGATCGCTTTTTTGATGGAGGCGAAAAGCAAAAGTGCCCGTGTGTACAAGATTTCGGCGCACGTTAAAGATCCCCAGGTGGTCAAAATTAATCCGGAGCCATCCACTACGGCGCGCCTCATCGCCTGCGTTGCGTCGGCGCGTTAAACCCTACAATCAATCAATCAATCAAGACATGCCGTTGAAAACACGCGTTCCACGTCAGCTGACGTCACATTTACAACAGAAACTGCCCTTGCGAGTCGGGAAAGCAAGTGAAAGTGGCTAGCGTTCTCTTTCCGTTAGGTCGGAACCGTTTAGGAACAAAGCTTGCAGCGTGTAGCTTGCAGGCGCAGGCGTGACCGCAGTTCCCATCACATGGGCTCTCCTGTTTCGGGTGGATTCTCGAACCAATATTTTCGGCCTTCGTAGACGCTGCTTCGGGCAAAGGCGTCTGAGTGTCTAGACAGGAGGGCCAGTATTGCAAAACATTCTGGGGGAGGAGGGGGAAGTGCGAAGGGAGATGGGGCGTAAGCTGATATGCGAAATTTCGCAGTGAACACAAGCACCGCGCCAGCGTCCTGATGACGGCGAGGTGGGATGCGATCACCGACGGTTCCGGACGCAAAAAACAAAAGTGAAGCGTGGGGAGGCAGCTCGCAGCCGGGGCGAAGGCACCGCCAAGGTAAAAAATCACAAGGCGAAGTTGGTGGGAGAGATAGGGGGGATGCCATCGCGGTAGTTCCCCACGGCGGATACCAACGGCTTAGAGCCGCGTTTATTAGGCGGAGAATCGCGACGAACTTCGTAGCAGCGCTGTATTTAATTATAGTAGAATCGCTGCTTATGAATATACCGTGCTTGTAATCAGCCATTCGATTTTAACAGTACTGAGTTATTGTTAAAGTGAAGGCTCCGGCTTACTAATGTTTTTGGGCTTGTGGGATCTTTTGCGTATTTTTGCATATTTTGACAAAAAACAGCGCGTAGAAGGAAAAGTGCGCTTTATTTTGGGAAAATTCATGTAATTCCATTCCCATTCCATTCCGGACAAAAGGCGCATAATTCCATTCCCATTCCATTCCTTCAAGTATTATCGCCATTCCATTCCCATTCCATTCCGGGGTCACGAAAATGTGGAATGATTCCGGATTCATTCCAATTCCGGACTGGTAACTCCGCAACACTGGTCTACACGTTTAACAGCTTTCTGAAAGTCCAGCGCAGTTCTCGTTTGTAAGCCAGGAGAGATAGAGAATGTGGGAACAAAGCCGCAACTCTCCATCCAAGACACTTTGCCTTCCAAATAGCGTGCTGCTACGAGCAGGGAATCACCACAAAGTTCAGTTTCTTAATTATATATAATAACATTACAGTCATTTTCAATTATTTTCTTTGCAAGTTTGAAATTAGTATGAAAGCTCTGATATTTCTTTTTTTCACCCAGTCAGCAGCTGTTTCTTTAAACATTCTGTCACTAATAAAACTGTTAGGATTGATTGATTGTAGGGTTTAACGCGCCGACGCAACTCAGGCGATGAGGCGCCCCGTAGTGGAGCGCTCCGGAATAATTTTGACCACCTGGGGATCTTTAACGTGCGCCGAAATCTCGTACACACGGGCGTTTTTGCTTTTCGCCTCCATCAGAAAAGCGGCCGCCGCGGCCGGGAATCTAACCTGCCACCTCGTGCTCAGCAGCGCAACGCCTTAGCCTCTGAGCCACCGCGGCGGGTTATAAAACTGTTAGGACATATCTCTAGGCATTTCACGATGACTACGAGGTGGTCCCCTAAATAGAGATTGGTGTCCAAATCCACCTCCCTTCAATGAAAAAAATGACAGTATAGAGGGAATTGCCAGATCTATGTGTTGCGTGCGGTTGTGCAGCTTGTTAACTGCGTTTCCCTAAACATGTAGGCTTCGGGAGACACAAGGAACATTTCAATTAGGCGACCCTATAATTAGTGACACCTTAACTCTAACGTCTGTGATTACCGTTTCAGTATTATAGAAATGGCTCCCGAAGCTCTTCTTTGTCGGTAGTCCACTTAGAAATTGAGTCAACTTGGAGGTGTACGCATCGCCGCGTCCGTCCGCTGCTGTACGGGAGTATGCGTGCTTGGGGTCGGAGTATTCTTCCTCTGAAGCTAAGGGCCGTATTCTGAGTCCCTCCTCCACTCCATTTGCTCCCTCCACTCGGCTGAAGGGAGGATTCCGAAATGCTTATACATGGGGAAATCGATTTCAAGGACCTCCTCCAGTGGAGGCTCGAGTGGAGGAAGGACTGAGTACCAGGGTAAGTCTTGTGACTTTCGCGTGGATGGCCTGAGATATAGGTACATAAAGGGTCCTGAAAGGCGCTTTCAGCACGCTAAATGAACAAGCGCAACCATTAGGGTGGCTGGTCAACGTCATCTGCGCCCAGTATAACTTTTTTACGCGTGGCGGAAAGCTTATACTTTCGTTGCAAAGTTTGTTGCCGCATTCCAACCCTTTCCTGCGTGTTTTTGGACTCCGCCATTTCACCGCACCTACGCCATCGATTCTCTCGTGTGCGTCACGATGCAGAAATTCTGCTATTAAGCGGCGGCTTTCCTTGGACTTCCGGCGAGAAGAAGCGTCATCTGCTCAGCATCAGCGCGTCGCGGGGCCCCTATGGTTAATTAGCGCTTCCTGCAGCACGCTTAACGCTTAACGTGTTCGCCTATATTTTTATCTTCTTTCTCTATTACCACGCTTCTCGCTCAGGCGCGTTGGCTAGGCCGACACGACGATGACACGACGGCAACGCCGACATCCGAGTTGGCAGACCGCCTTGTCACACGACGCCGACAGCGACACAAACACGCCGGCCGATCGAAAGTCCGCGTGGTGTGACTGGCTCGCTCACCGAAGACGCCGACAATACCGATCGGCCGAACAGCCGACGGGTCGTCGGGAATCGATCGAGAAGCGAAAAGTGCGCCCCGATAATATTCGTGCCGTTAGTTCCTACAGTGTAATAAACGTAGTAAGGTCCATGAGGCCCATAGAACTCAATACTAGCGCTAATTCGATCTGTATTTCGGCTTACGACATTCCGGCTTTCGCTTTGGCGACTTTGTTTCCCGGAGTTTCAAACTGCATATTCGTTGGCGACCATTAACGCTTGTAGAAAATATAAGCTCAGTTAAGAGCAGAAGAGGAGTTACGGAAGGCTTATTAGGTAATAAGGAATCAATATCGACCAAAGCATTTAGCGTAAAGGGTAAAACAACAGTACGGAAAGCGCTCTTCCCGATGTGCAAAATCGCAGCCGCTGGCGGGCACACATTTGCGATCGCTTTTTTGCCCGAAACAGTGCTGTTGCTGGAGATCAGCTATGGTGGGGGCTTTATAGAACCGTACTGCGCAACTGTTATTCAAGAAATGCTCAGTTAGCCAGCCAGGAATACTTTAAATCAGGTAGATAACATTGATGTGACAGAAAGGGTGGGTCTCAATCTAGTGTACAGGTTATTTCTTTAGAATGTCCCGATCGGGTATCTCACGATTTCTTCTTCGCACTTGTGTCAGCAGTCAACTTAGGCGACGTGTTGCATAAGGGCACCAAGCTGTGCTGTAATCAGTGCACTACCCAACTTATCGCCAGTCGTATTCTGTCAAACTAGATTGCGATCAAGTCGTCTGTCAGAGAGAGAGAGAGAAAATGACTTTATTGAATCTTTTCCGGCGGGGAGGAGCCGGATCAGGCCACGCAGCCGCTCCCCTGTCTATGAAACTAGGCAGACCCCGAAGCTATGCTTGGGCTGCAGCGCAGGCTACTCGGCGAGTCCTCAGAGAGGTCTCCTTTTCGCCTTTGCCGCGCCAGAGCAGCCTCGAGCCGCTGGACCGCTTGCAGTTGCCGCTTGTGTTCACTCGAGCTCATGAGTTCGATAATGTCCGGTGGGAGATCTTTGCTCCCCATGCACACAGAGTGTCTGTCACATCCCCACATCAGGTGGGCCAAGGTCCGCAGTCACCAACGCACACACACTGCACTTGTCACTCTCGTAGACGCCGGGGCACACGTGGCGCGCTAGCGCCTGGGTGAGCACCGTTCCTGTCTGTAGTTGACGAAGAAGCACCGCCTCGCTGCTCGTGAGCCTCGGGTGAGGCGGGGGCAGGGTCCGTCTTCCCATGCGATGCCATTGTAGCACGTCCCCGTATGAAGTCAGGGGCTCCATGTCCTGGTCTACCGTTGGCGAGGGACGGGGTGGCATTGCACGGCACGATGCTAGTTCGCGTGCAATGGCGTCCTCCTCCTCGTTACGGTTGTCCACCAGGCCCGCCACGTGAGCGGGGAACCAGCGGATGTATGCAGTCTCCGTCCTCTGGCCGCCACCAACGATGCTTGCCGTTGTCCCGCAGACTGCGTTCCTGGCAAAGCCCGCGATCGCCGTCCTAGAGTCGCTGAGTATGGTGGTAGTCGTTGGGCTGGTGAGCGCTATGGCTGTGGCAGCCTCCTCTGCCTGCTTGGCCGTTTTGGCCTTTATGCTGCAGGCATTTAGCAGTTCACCAGTGGTGGCTCTGATGGCCACCGCCACAAAGGTGTTTGGGTGGTCGCGGTGCTTGGCCGCGTCCACGTACACGGCGCCCGCGTCTCCCTTGTGCGTTTCGGCGAGCGCTCGGGCTCGCGCCGCCCTCCGTTCCGCGTTCTTGTCCGGGTGGACGTTGCGCGGCAGGGGCAGCACCTTGATTTTGCGGATGATTTCGTCCCTGAGGGGCGCGACTTGGTCGCCCTGCAGTGAGGTCAGGGGAGGGTTGATTCCTAGCCTCTGCAGGATTCTTCTTCCAGTCTTTGTGGAGCCGAGGCGTTCGAGCTGTGCAACCCGTTGCGCCTCATTCACCTCTTCCAATGTATTGAGCACTCCAAGTTCGAGGAGTGCCTTGTTGCTGGTGCTGTTGAGCAAGCCCAGTGCTGCCTTGTAGGATTTGCGGATGACCGCATTGATCCTATCCCGTTCTTGTTTATTCCATTGATGAAGCGCGCCCACATATGTGACGTGGCTCATCATGAAAGACTGTAGTAACCGTAGCAGGTTAGCTTCGCGCATCCCCTGTCTGCGGGTGGAGATCCTCTTGATGAGGCGCGTTGCGATCCCCATCTTGGTGATCATCCGGTCGATTGTGATTGTGTTGCTGCGGCTGGCTTCAATGTGCATGCCGAGCACCCGGATGTTCTGGACCTTGGGGATGATGGTTCCGTCCCCCGTTCGCAGCGTGATCTTTTCGGCCTCCTCCATGGCCCTTTTGCGGTGTCTCCCCAGCGGAGGCAGGATGAGCAGCTCCGACTTTTGCGGGGAGCACCTGAGTCCAGTGTCCTTTAGGCTGTCCTCGATGTTGTCAACCGCCTCTTGGAGTGTTGATTCAATGTGGCCGTCACTGCCCCCGGGAACCCAGAGGGCAACGTCGTCCGCATAGATTGTGTATTTCACGTCCGGGAGCGTGTCCAGCCGCTCGGCTACCCCAATCATCACTAGGTTGAATAGGAGTGGTGAAATGACCGAGCCTTATGGGGTACCGATGCTGCCAAGCTCCCTCTCTTCGAGTTGCATGTTGCCAATCTGTAGCTTGACCGTACGGTGCGACAGAAAGTCTCGTATATAATTGTAGGTTCGTTCTCCCAGTCCGAGCCTAACAACTTGGGCTAGGATTGCAGAGTGGCGCACCTTATCAAAGCCGCTTTGCAAATCCAGACCGAGGATGGCCCGATTGTCCCCGGTGTTGACTGTGAGGTCCATGACTTCATGTTGGATGAGCAACATGGCGTCCTGTGTGCTGAGGTTTTCTCTAAAGCCCAGCATCGTGCTCGGATACACGTCCCGGTCTTCCAGGAATCTCTGCCATCTGTTGTTGAGTACGTGTTTCCCGCACACGAGGTGAGGGAGATGGGCCTCAGATTTTCATTGCCGGGTGGCTTGTTTGGCTTGGGGATTAGTACCGTTCTGGCCGCCTTCCACTGTCTAGGCAGTTTGCCGGCGCGCCAGCACTTGTTATAGTAAGCCGTGAGTTCCGTAATGGCCTCGTCATTCAAGTTGCGATAGAGCCTGGTTGCTGATCTGATCGGGGCCCGCGGCTGATTTGCAATTTAGGTCGTGGGCCGCCTTGCGCACCTCCCACTCTTCAATGTCCTTGTCGAGTAGGGGGTTGGGCGGACCGCTTTAGTCTGCGTGCTTTTCGCTCGGGGTGCTGGGGAGGTAGCGTTCATTTAGGCGCTTGCACATCTCTTCCCCGAGCTTCTTGGTGGTAGTGTAGATGATTTGCGCCAGTCTGTGTTGTTGGTAGTCCTTGCTCTTGGACTCGTCCAGCAGGTGTCGGAGCAGCTTCCACGTTCGGCCTTTGTGAAGTTGCCCGTCAGCCTCGTTGCAGATGGCGTGCCATTGCTGCGCGCATAGTTGTCTGCACTACTTTTCGATGCTGCGTCAAAGTTCGGCAATCCTCTTTCTGAGTTTCCTGTTGTGCCGCTGTCGCTTCCATCGCTTTTGCAATGCCTGTCTCGCCTCGATCATGTGTGCGAGGCGGGGGTCTATTCGGTGGGTGGTCTCGTCCGTCTCCACCTCTGTGGTTGCCTGCGATGCGGCCGTTACCAGCCCCTCGGTCCATGCTTCAATGTCAGTGATCTTGCCCAGGTTCGTTTGGCGAAACTGGTGCCAATCGGTGAGCTTGTGCTTGATTTTCTGGTAGCCGATCCCATCCTTTGTAAGGGTTGGTATCGTCACCTCAATTATGTGGTGATCGCTGCCCAGCTTGTAACCCGTGTTCTTCCACTGGACAGGTCTGCCGTCTGGCAGGCGCACGAATGTAAGATCCGGGTTGGTGTCCCTGGCCACCGATGTGCCGATGCGGGTGGGGTTGGACGGGTCGGTGAGCAGGATGTAGCCCGCGTCAGCCGCATCGTCCAGCAGATCCCTTCCCTTGGCTGCTGTAATCTTGTAGCCGAGCTCCTTGTGTTGTGCGTTAAAGTCCCCACATACGATGACAGTGTCGTTTGGGGACGCCGTGTTCAGGGCCTTGTGTAGTAGAGCCTTGAACTTTTGCTGTCTATGTGTCGGGTTGCTGTAGGTGTTGACGAGGAGTAACGTCTCCTTTCGCTTCTTGCCGATCACCACCTCGGTTGCGCAGTGTTCGATGGAGCTGCTGCGGCCGAGAAAGTGTTCGTGCTTGATGAAGGTGATCCCTTTGCGGATGAAAGTGCAGAACCCTTGCGCTGCTCCCTTGCCGCATTCGCGGGCGCTGGGGGGACTGGCGTGCGTGCGGTAGCCGGGTAGGGTTGGTGCGTTTTCAGTGTGCGTTTACTGGACCATGATGATGTCGGGAGGTGATTCGAGGCCCAGCAGGTGTTGCTGTAGCACCGATCTTCGGAACTGGAAGCCATTGGCATTCCAGTGCCAAATCTTCAGGCTTGCTTTGGTTGTTGTTGCCGTGTTGGTTGTGGCGTGCAGTTGTTACCGTGGCTTCCAATCGGCGCTTCATCATCGCGACCCAGCTTGCTGTATAGGAATTGTTGGAGGGCATATAGTTCCCTCTCGATTCTGTCGAGTCTTGCCTTCTCCCGGTGCTCGAACGCGTCCATGCGCTTCTCGAGTCTCTCTATTCTTTCAGTGTTGCGGCGGATGCGATCCGCGATGCTTATGCTGCCCGGGGTTCTTGCTTCGCTTAATGTGCGTGATGATATAGATGAGACGGTTGACTACCTGTCTGCATCGTCCATGTCAGTGTTGCCCTGAGATTCCTCTTCCTCGTCCTCCTGGGGCAGGGTGGGCTTCTCCTGTTGCTGTTGTAGGTGACGCGGCGTCAGGGTGAGAGGTTGGGGTACCTTGCCCTGAGTCCATTGGGGTGGCTTGACGTTCGGGGCCAGGCCTACGTTTGCGTTCGCCATTTGCTTGAAGATTTCATTTAGTTTCTGGTTGAGTCGTGCAATTTCGTCTTGTTGCTTTTGCACCATCTCTCTAAGTAGTTGATTTTCGGACTTGTGTGTGTCCTTCCTGACTTGCGGCGTTTTAGAGCGGGAGCGGTTGTTGGCTCCGCTGCTCGCAGTCGGCGCTGCCATTTTCTTGGCTCCGCCGGCGCCAGCTGCCGCGACCAAGGTCTATGACGTCATGCCATCGCGCGACTTGCTCCTCCGCCTATCGCGGCTCGCCACGCGGCTCTTGCTCCGGCTGCGGTGGTTTCCAGGAACGAGTGCTGGGAAATCGTCCTTTCTGGAGATTCTGACCTTTGTAGGCGCTTGCTTTGCTGCCTCTGCTGCTGCCTCGTTTTTGCGATCCCATTGCCCTTTCTTCACCAGATACGGCGTCTTGAACTTGTTCTTGCAATTCGCCATGCCCGTTGGGTGTGGGCCGCCGCAGGCGAAGCACACCCTGGCGTTTGGGTGCGGGCATACGTCCTTACGGTGGCCCACCTGCCCACACGTTCTGCAGACTTCACGATGTTGCCGGTATAGGTAGCACCTCACCAGCACCATTCCATACTTGATGTAAGACGGTACCTTGTTGCCTTGAAATAGTACGATGACGGCCTCCGACTTGCCAATGCGGTGGGAATCAATCGCCGTGGTGTTGAAGTTGTTTAGCACATACCGGCGTATGTCTTCGTGCGTATCGGTGACGGAGATGTTCTTGATGACACCGTTGGCCGTGTTCTCCGGTGCCGCGTGATACGCAAACACTTCGAAAATCTGGTCTCCCATGGTAATGGTTCGGATCTGGGCATAGCGCATGGCTCGTTCCTCGTCCGAAGTGCTCACCACCACAATGTTCTGCGCAACGTTGGGGCATGTCATGTCCTCCGCTGACGCGCTCGCTTCAATTCCAGCCGCCCGTACAATGGCGCGCATGAATTCCGTTGGCTTGGTCTTGCCGACCATCAGTCCGCCGCGAGGCCTAACGATAATCTTGTACTCGCTGCGGGGCATGTTGTTGGGCATTCTCGCTGCCTTCTCAATGGTTGCGTTAACTTTCCGAGCAAATTGAGCTCTCGTTCGTTGGAAATTGTTAGCCTTGATCGGCTTACCGGTGGCTGCAGGGGCCGGCTGCAAAGTCCCCTCCTCGCTCTTTGGCGGTCGTCTTCCTCGCTGGGCGGTAATCCAGCCGGCTTGGTCTCCCGGTGAAAAATCCTCTTCTCCGGGAACGGTGATCGCCGTGCGGCCCGAGCTCCGGTCCAAGTGAGGCTGGTTCCGGTCCTCGAGCTCCGCCGAACTTGTATCCATGGCTGCCTCCGCCCGGGCGGCGGCGGCGGCGGCCGCTGGGGCCCCGGTCACGTACGCCGGCATGGCCGCTGACGCGGCACGGGGTGGTCGTACTCCTCGTTAGGCTTAGCCGAGCGGCCTCGCCTCGCAGAGAAAATTGGCCGTTAAATCCGCAAAAATGGGCGGAATTGCCAAAAAGTGGTATCGCCAGGATCCAAACGTTAAGCCTAACACGTACAGACAAGGCTGCCCCACGTCACCCTTGCTGTTCGTATTGTACCTCGAGCCTCTTTGTCTCAGCATTCAGCAGAGTCAGGGAGGGAAAGCTTTTACAGTCATGCGAGATTAAGGTGCTTGCTTATGCACATGTTATAGCTTATTTCAACACTGACAGAAGGAGTGTCCAGGAAGCCCTTACAGTGACTAAGCATTTCTGTGATGTGTCTAGAGCGGATGTTAACAGGAAAAAAACTATGGGATTTTGGATCGCACCATGGTGAACGAAATCCTCCAGATGCGCTGGTATTGTTTGGGATAGCACCCCACTTCAGTACCTACGCGTGCCTTTGCGTCAAATACCGAACACAGGGCCTCATTGGTCGTCAGCACTCACGCAAGTTAAGGGCGCATCGCAGGCATGGAAAGGGCGAGACCTTTCTACGTTTTCCCATGCATAAGTGTGTAATGCCTTTCTTGCTACAAAGCTCCTTTATGTGCTTCAATTGCTTCACTGTGTGCGATCAAAAGTTCAGGCTTTACATAGAGTTTTTGCTACATTTGTGTGGGGTACTCAAAGGCAACTTATGCGCAGGGACAACTTGTTTCTTCCTTAAAGGAAGACACAAGTTGTGAGCACCCAACACCCCTATTGGTGGCATTCAATGAAAAGTTTAGCTGGCGATTTCTCCGCCTGGCAACAGTGAAAACCGCCATGTCGGTGGCCACCGTGCCAGCGCATGCGCTTTACCCCCGCATCTCGAAGAAAAAAAAAAACACCAGCGTACATCGTCTGCTGCGTTTCAGCCCGATTATCGGTAGTGGCGTCAACAGATATATCAATCGCACTCACATTAAGTGGTGGTGCTCTACCTACCCTCGACCACTTCGAACCCACGGAGGATGAAACCGCGGCTGCGAACGGCGCGCATAAGCAGCATAAGTCCGGCTGCTGCCGCGGATGTCGATGCAAGTGCACCCGCACCGCATCCACGACTTTATGTTTGGTAAGTGCCCTCTAATACGTGGTTAAGTACAAAAACCGAATAATTTCTTTGGAGAAATGGTTCACGCGTACACCGATTTAGCGCTGGCTTTCTCGTGCGCTAAATGTTTCACACTCAGCAAAATAACTCACGTCTGACGATAGAGCGCGGTGGCTGGCAATCAGCTGATCTGCGGCGGCTACTTCATACGCGTCTAGCGATAGGTAGATCGTACTGTACTGCACTCAACAGCACTTGGCGTCGAGGTATTACTTTGCGTTCAGTAGGCAACAGTTTGGAAATGATGCAGTTCCGCTGTCAAACGGACCACTGCGCTCACGTTGCAACCTTTGTGCCACGACCGACTCGCACTCGCCCGTAGGTGTGCGCGGAGGCTGGGGTTGAATTGCAGATAAGGTTGTCGCACTCATCAAAGGAATCATGACTTTTCGCGTAACCGACGCTGTCGCGGTACAAATGACTATCGAATCACTCGGACACGTCTTGCACGAAACACAAGGTCACGGCGCAACCCGCGGCCGGCCTGGCCGCCATGAAGGCATGGAGGAGAGAGGGGTGCCTGATCTGGGGGCCGTGCGCACAGCGTCGTCTTGGCAACAGACGCTTGGCCACAGATATGGTGGTGCACTCGCATGGTTGCCTGCATGCAATTCACGCCATTGAATACCGGCTATAGGCTGGGGGTGTTGGGGGCTCATGGATTTTGTTGTGCACCAACTTGTGTCTCGTTTTTTCTTCTTCAAATTGGTTGATCACCCGCGTTTACTGACTGTACTTCAGCAGCGCATAAGTTTCCATTTGTCTTTTTTGTTTATATGTACGGGCGGGGTTAACATGAAGGCGCCAAGGGGATTTTTCAAGGTGGTTGTGAAATCTTTTATCTTTGTTACCGCGCGGTTTTCCTTGGAATATCTGCTCAGTATGTCAAAGAAAACTATGACGAGCACTGTAATTGAAAGTCTATTCGCGGTGCCTAATAATCGCCAGCCTTACATAGGCCACCAGAAAATCAATGTTTTAAAACGTCTAATGAATATGTGTGTTCCGCCAAATGCAAAAAGCGTTTTTCTTCAAGCTTCTTTCTTCCACACTCCCAGTTAAGACAACGCTGCGCGAAAAGAGAATGTCTATTCCTTGGTCGGACAATTGTCGCCTATGCAATCAACCAGACACAGATCATTGTTTCGTGTTGTGCCGTGACGCAGTGTTTTTCTGGGACCTTTTGCAGAGGACTGTCAAGAAAGACATTGAAATCACTCCTTACACCATTCGGTTCCTGCCTTTTTGATACGTATCGGGTACCTTATGACGTTTTTGTAGTGCTGGGTTTGTAAAGCTTGTGGCAGTGCCGCATGACTGGCCGGCATGCTTAACACCCCCGCCCAACTAAGCCCATTATTCGTGAGCTGGCTGCACAGGTGAGGAGTGTTTATGCGGCGCAGAATGATCCACCGGTCTGGTTGAATCTTTTGGATACGTGTGTCTGCTTGCCTGACTTTTGAAGGACTCAAAGAACAGTTGGAGTTTGTGCCTCGGCATCGGTGCCTGTTAGCTTTTGTATTCTCTTTTGGTCGTTATGTGTGATCGTGAGTGCGCCCATATTTTCCATGCATTAAAGAAAAAAAATCATGGCCCAGTAGACTAAAGCCTCGCGCTCACTCGATCAACGTCGCGGGTTAAATCCCGACGGGATTATTGCTTGTTCATTTTTCTTGCGCTGTTTTTTTTAAGTGGCATGGTTTGCGTATCGTATTGGCGAATTCCAAACAACTTTTTGGTTGGACTGGGGAAATACGTCAATACATCGTTTAAGTCATTGGCTCGATTTTTTTACTTTTAAAGTCGTGTTTCGCATATAGAAAACGGAACTTCTACTTTCAGAGGAAGAAATACTGGTCCGTGTATTTTTGCAAAATTGGTATGTATTTATATAGAGTAAACATAGTTTCCCTCCATCCACTTAAACAAGACAAAAGGAAGGCTTGGGGGGGGGGGGGTGGCAAGAGGGTGGAGAGGGGAATATAGCGCCGCGGCAAGCAACTGTTTAAACCCTCGACATATCGTAATTGGCAACACTGAGCACGTAACAAAATGAACGAAGAGCTTTTATTGTGAGAAAAGGGCCTCAGGGCCATGAGGGCAAAAAACGAGGGTGGAATAATTGTTTTGTAGAATCATATGCACGGTCAAACAAAGGGCAGGCGCGGCCCCAAAACTCAACCGCTCGCAATATCGGTTACGGTGTACTTGTCTAGCCGATAAGCGGAGGGTCGCGTAAAAGTTTCCCGTAAAAGAGGAGGAGGAGGGTCGCGTAAAGGAGGAGGAGGAGGAGAAGAGGAGGGATTCAATGCCTGACGTATTCAAAAGAAAAGTCCCGTACCGTGCAACCCTTGGGCTGCTTTTTTGTTACGGTTACAAATGTTTAGAACCGATCAGAATAACTGAATGGAATACTACCCCTGCATGTGTACGCGCGTGTATGGCGTCGCTACTACACGATCAAGCTCGACATTGGCGCGAACGAGCGGCCAATTAAGCAATATATAAGCCGAGGTCGGTTTGGAACGCATGTATATGCTCATTCTAACAAATTTGAGGCGATTATTTAGTAATTCGCTCAAATAATTTAGACTACCATATCTAACACATGTCGCCGCCGCGTACGGGCGGTGACAGGGTCGTTCTCCCTTCGCGCGATCTTTCGGATTGGTGTGGAAGCGTAAACGTCCCGCCCCATTCCTTCCGTCAGGTTTTACAGCCGTGAGAGCGGCGTATCGAATTCATACGAAGAATGCCAAAATAACAAAAAAACGGCGCAAACGTCACGCAGAAAGTCAGGCGGCCCCGTCCCAAAGCGATGCTGCGGCGCAGAATATCGCACTTGGAGACGCGCGCTATCGGATGTTCTTGCAGACGTCCCTGAGAGGCTAGGCATCATGGGCAGTCACGCTGGCGCGGTGCCAGGACATGGACGAAACGATGGAGAGTCGCGGCGAGGGCAAAAATGTGATGTTTCGACTTGCAATAACTCCAATAATACTCATCGCTTTTGCAAAATTCTTGAAAGAGGCGATTACTAGAACATTGAATTATTTGAAAATGTGAACACCCACGTACCGTCAAAACCTCTTTCAGGGCCCCTTTAATGTAGCACTTCTCAAAGGTCTCGAACTCTCTGCAATGAATTCTTTCAAATCACCACGGATTGCGATTGTCCTTGCCTAAACTGATCTATTGCTTGTATTCTCTGGCGAGGCGCGCATACAGGCAACCGTGTGAGTGCGCCGTCACTCGTTACGTCGGGCTTTGCGGGATGGCGGCACTTGTCCGTGCTAAGCACATGAGTGAGTTGCACGTTAGCAAACTGTATCTCAATTAACGCAAAGTATTGCCTTGAGTCCAATGTGAGCGCGATTAATAACGTCTCTGTTGACATCACCGTTGAGAATCTGGTTGAAACGGAGCAGATGACGCGCGCCGGTGTTTTCTTTTTCGGCGTGCGGGTGCAGTGGCCTAAGCCGTGCCATGTCCGTGGCGCATCGGCCATGTCTATGGACGTTTCCAGTGTTGCCAGCGAAAAAATCGACAGCTAAACTTTTCAGCGAATACCACCTATAAGTGCCAAGGTGTCGAAAATTGTTCCGAATTGAGCAAGGGTTAACGGGGGCTTCTGAGCGGCGTTTTAGTGGCACGCTTCAAAAAGCTGTATGTAAGGGCTCGTCCCCGGAGACGTAGAACCGTCTAAAGTGCACATTTTCTTCTTCAGCACAATTTAGGCGGAGAGAATGAAAACTGGTTGGCGCTTCAAAACGGGTAATGTTGGCACGGGGCTACACTTGCCTACGGGTGGTTTAGGTCTTCAATCGATGGTGCATACAATTAAACCAATCTAAAGTTAGTGTGCAGATTGCTGCACGTACCTATCATTTCCGTTTGGATGCGAACGCTGGAATGTCTTCGGTATCAGTAAACATAATGTTAAAAAGACATGGTTGGGTAAGCTCATTTGTTCCAGGATGCCAGCAAGTTTTATCGCCGGAGGCACACTAATTCCCTTTTTTAAAAATCAGAATTTCGGTATTTTGCGTGGTGACGTCACACCGGAGCTATGATGCGTGCCATAGTAGAAGGGCACGAAGTAATTGATATCTCATAAGCATATTTAAAGGGACACTGAAGTCAAAATACAAGTTGCTCTAGATGGATGGATTAGCTCACTGAGAACACGAATATAGCACTCTTACACGTAGCTCTTCTTAAAATAAGGTAGAAAATAGCGAACGCGTGAATACAGGTGCCACCGCCACTGGCTATACCACGCAACTTGCGCCGGGAGGGGCTAAAATGCATCTGGCATGCTAAACGTCTTCCCTGTGTGCCACTAGATGCCGCTACCTGTCCATGCTGGACGGCGGTACCGCTTTTCGAGGAAGCGTGCCAGCTACGCACGAGCGGTTGGCTCAACGCCAACATTCGCGGGGCCTCAAAAGGACATGTTTTTCTTCAAGAAAGCGTCCATACTGATCGCAGGTCCCATGAAGAAACGATTTGCTTAGTGGTACAGAGCTGCAAGGGACGTTGGAGTTCGGGAAAGGACGACTGATTTGACCGAAACTGACACAATCGCGCGGTGCGTGGTAGCGTTATTTTCGGTTACTTCTATATCTCTGTACCACGGTCGCCCGACGGAACTCCTTTTCATCGAGCGGCCGTAGCTATACACCACTGCTGCCTTGCTTGCGTCACGTTTGATTAGCGTTTGATGAGCGATTTCTCAGCAATTAAGGCATATTTCGGCAAGGAATCAACCCTAAATTTCTATGGGAAGGTGAGACTCTCGTTTCTTTAATGCACGCGTAAACCTCGCCATACGGCCGTTTTTGTGTTTTGATCCTGTCAGAAACTGTCACTGTGGCAGCCATTGGGCTCAGAAGCACAACGCCTCAGCCCAGAGGCACACAGTGTGTACTTTGTATATATATCGGTATTATAACATATTAATATACTTTTTCATTGGGTACACCCACCAAAGAAAAAGTTCATGTTAAGCCATGAATCTAAAAACCTAATAAAGTCAAAGGCGAAGAAAGTTCTAAAAAACAGGATAAAAGCCAGTATGGTTCATGTTTTATGCAACACGAGAAATGGCATGGGTAAAAGGCCACACACTGCCACCGTACGTTTCATTTGTGCCAGTGAAATTATGTATCATGACAAAGGTTATGTTTGGACATATTATTATTTAAGAAAATGATGGTAAAGAAGCCCTCTCTTTTCAATCTGTATTATAAAGTCGTTGGCATTTGCGTAATGACCAAGGTTAATAAATTAATTCTGGAAGTCTGCTCTTGACTGGCCTCTCCTCACTGCGGGAAAATAATCACTGAGGGGGAGGGAAGGGAGGAACTGCAAACTCTTTTAATCAAGACATGCACGATAACACCATGAGTCTCCATAAGATTTCCGCCATCGCGCGCGGCGTTTAAGCCGCTTGACGTCCATGATCGCTTGAAAGCAGAGCGGATGACAATGAGCGCGGTAACGATGGCTCTAAAAAGCCGGTTTTTATTTCGCTGGCACGCGACAAAGCCGCCGACTTTGGATCGGCACAGCGTGTAGGAGGCGTGCCGCCCAATCAATATTTATCAGCAACCGTTTCCCCAGGAAGCATGATTCTAGCGCCCAGCGGGAGCCCCAAACACACAAAAAAGCGAGCGCCGTTGCAGGAAATTGGGTGCGTGCGCGGCACGTCCCTTTGGCCAAGCAGCGCGTTGAATTGGGCCCGGCGACGAGGCTGCAGAAACTCATCACAAGTCTCGCAAGGGCAGCTTGAGAAATGGAGCGGCCGGGGGAGGAGCAAGTTAGAAAAAAGAAACTGACTGAAAGCGAAAAGATGCTCCGCTCGGCGAAAGAGGCAGAGCATAGTGAAAAGGCGCATGTCGCAATATTGCCCCCACCGCCATGCCAAGGAGGCTAGCCCCTCTGGCCGAATACACAGCGCCGTTTTATACCCCGCAAGGGGAAGCCCGGTACTTTCATGTGGACACGGTGTTCGATGACCAGCGTCTTTAATAGCGGATGGACCTGTGGAGGAGCTTCAGCCGGCTATACTTCGGAGTCAAAGCCACTCTTCGAACACGGGCCGACGCGCAGGCTTTCCATGGACTCACTGTGGAACTGGGGCCTGGGGAGAGGCTTTAGTCATCAGTGTCACCTATATGAAGCCGTTCAACACCCCTTCCTCCGTGCCGGACTTAAGCTCAATAAACTGACAGACGTGTACAGCGGGTAGGCAGGAAGGGTAAACAGTGAAGTTATAGACGTTCCTTAAAACTTGGCTGTTGCTGTTATATTGAATTTCTCTAAGAATACCTCAATACACGTTGTTGCGCTGCTATTCACACAGAACACAATTCTGATTGCCAACGGTATTAGTATTTTATAGTACTTTTTATAAAAGGTAACGCTCAATTTCCGTTGGAACCTTATTGCTTTGTGTTGTACTATCCTTGCTATTGAAATAAAAGTACTGAATTACGAAGTTATTGAAATAAAATAAAAATAATATTTACTTATTTGTTTCTTCTAAGGGTGGTGTTTTTGAGAGATTGGCGTCATAGTTAGCACATAAACGTTACCGAATGGCAACAATGAGGGAAACTGTTAGTGTTGTTTGTTTTTCTTGCTAGCTTTGCAGCTACTTTTAAGTTTTGTACGCTGAACTTCACTTCAATGACCACGAGTTGTTCTGTTTTGGCTACACTTTACCACCGCGCCACTTTGGCACCTTCTGGCAGTTTTCTCGACGTGCATGTTGTTCACGAGGAAAGAACTGTACACTGAAAAAAAAGCGCGAAAGGAGCGTCTGGTGTTTGGCTGCTGAGTGCGCAGGCACTTTGCACAGACAGGAAGGAAAAAGCTGTGTTTGGTTGCAGCTTCAAAATACACTTTGACGCTTCCAGTCGCGTGTCGGACATCTAGCCCACGTAGATCGCCGGCGTACAGCCGTTCACACGACGCCGGCGGCGCAGCGGCCGCCGCCGGGCGTCGTTCGCCCCATTTTCGCCGACATTTCGCTGCATGGACGTCAGCCTTTACCATAGCTTTGCCTCGCCGTGCTCGGGCGGGACTCGTGTCGCCACTTGTCAGGGGAGCGATACAACTGATGCAAGCACGGCTTGGGAAACGCGGCGCGGGGAAGCGTGATATAACTGGTACAAGTAGAGCTCCTGTATCACGGAGCTCTGCCGCGACTTTCGGTTCGAAAGCTCTCCTGGCCTCCCGTGCGCTGGCGGCTTTCACGCACGCGTGTGCGTGTTGTTTGTTCCCACAAAAAAAGCTCATGAATCGCGATTTCTATGTATAACAACGATCAATCCTAGTAGGGCTTCTTTGAAAGGTAAGCACTCTGTCAGAAATAAACAACGCGCACACACGCACGTGAAATCTGCCGGCATACGGGAGGCCGGGAGGGATCTCGATCGGGAAGTGGCGGGAGCAGACGACGTGCCCATGAGCCTTTGCGCCTTTTACCGGTGATGTATGAATGGCGCCCTCTGGCTCCTCAC